>NW_026055970.1:600000-1039846 GCF_023758025.1 Alternaria triticimaculans
CCTACCAGTATCTTCCGCCTTCCCGCGCATCGTCAACCGCCTCACCCCTCCCAACCCTCTACAAAACAATCGTCCCATTCTCCGCCGTAATAAGCTCAATCTCGCCCGGAATAACCGTCCCATTCTCCACGGCCGCCGCATGTCCCCTCGCCACCGCCCCATAAACCGGCAAATACTTGTCCAAGTACGGCAGCAGCTCTTTCGCGCCCGGCGTATTGCGCCAATCCCGCATCAGATCGCATACAATGGAGAAGAGAGAAACGAGCTGCACACCCGCGCCCTGCATGCGCGCGTTTGCCGTGTCGCGCACGAGCTGCGTGTAGGTGCCGCTGGCTTCGACGTTGGCGAAGACGGAGTAGCCTTCTGAGCGGAGGGCGAGGGCGAGGAAGGTGGTGCAGACGTCGGTTGTGATGCCGCCGACGATGATTTGCGTGCGGTTTGTTGCGCGGATGGCGGCGCGGAAGGCTTCGTTGTCCCAGGCGCTGGGGATGTGTTAGGAGAGGTGTTTGCTGAGAGGCAGGCATTGTGGTATGTTGACACAAGGTATAGTGATCACGATGAGGAAGACGACTTACCTGACCTCGCCCTGACGTCGGATAAGCGGCGCATCAGGATACATCTCCAGCATCTCCTTCGGCAACGGTCCATTGGGACCTTGGTCCGCAGACGTGCTCAAAATTACGGGTATGTCGAAAATCTTCCCAAGTTCGGCGTGCGCCAGGATATTTTGCTTGTAGAGGGTTGGGTCCCAGTCTCTGGCTAGCTGGAAGAGGCCGACTTGCAAGTCGAGAACGAGGAGGAGCTACGTGGGACGTTAGATGGGGATATGGGGTTGGAGAGTATGAAGAAGACTCACCGCCTTGTCCTTGTCGATGCGCTCCCATGGTACAGCTGAGAAGTGTTAGTTGCTGAAAGATCTATCTTGCAGGACAATCGTACCGTCACCGCGAACGGTGTTGAACAGCGTGAGGGCCGCGAGGGCGATGGCGGAACTGAACTTCATCTTAACGACTGATGAATGATCGGTATATCAGGTTATGCTCTGGAGTCTGAGAAGTATCCGATATTGTTGCAATGGATGTGTAACTTGAGAGCAGTTGGAAGACCTCTTTATACGTCTACAGAGTCTTCAACCTCATCCACCTTGACTCCTACCTCCCGTCCAAACGCCGTTCAATCGCATCTACTCCACTGCGCAAATACCTCATCGGCACGCCACGCCTTGGCCCGCAAGCCCACCCTCGTACAAGATGCTTTAGGTCCATGTTAAGGCGGAGCAACGTAACCAAGTCCTGCACTGGTGCAGCTTCAGACTACCATCTCGACCCAGAGATCTTGTAGTTTGCAATGCTATCAAAGCCATGACAAACACTGTAACCAGATTATTTGCTAGCCTCACGGCTCAGCATTGGTTACTACCATAATATGGCCCCGCACTCCGGGTCCTAGTCGAGATGTCGTGCATGGGCGAAGCGGGCCATCGTCGACATCCTTGGTGTTGAGGCGTCGTATACGACGGCAACATTCTGAGTAAGACTTTGATAATCAGTGGTGCAATGGGCGAGGACATGTTGTGTGCGATAACTGTCAATGGTGTTCTGAGCTCTCCCTGTCGTGCACGGAGGTGTGGAGACGCCGAGCGTTTTCTGCATACCTAGCTGTAAAGTCAGCAATGACAAGGCTTATTCATCAGCATTTGGTCACCTCGCTTGCGCTCAAGATTTCCGGAAGCGAGATCGCACCCGATTTCAATGCTTGAAATCATTTAGTCAAGGCTTAGAAAGTCAACCCAGGTACTTCAGTATCGGTTATGGCTTGCGACAGGCATGTGCATGAGTAAGCCACATCAAATACAACACGCAAAACTTTCAGGTGACGATTTTTGTGCATGATATTACAAAGAATATGTAGTCATTCTCTGACGCTAGTTTAGAATATGCATCAAACTTGCGAAATGCGCATTCAGCGCCCAGCCTCAACGGAAGAATAGACTTGACACATAATACAAAGTACGACGCTTACTGCGCAGCAAGCCCGTTGCTAGCCAAGAAGTCCTGCATAACCTGATATCCAGCAGTGGCGTTGTAGTGGAAGTTCAAACCGTGACCAGTGTTAGGCTGAATGTACGACTCGAAAGCAGAGGCGTTGGGGTAGGCCATGGCAACGCCCTCGGGGATATTAGAGGCGTTAGAACCCATGAGTTGACCGTAGCAGTTGCCTCCACAGAAAGGAACATCGGTCTCGCCAGTGATGACGAGCACAGGGCCAGTGAAGGGAGACGAGCTGGGTGAGCCGCCGATGGTCAAGAGCTCGCCAGTGGTGACGGGCTGCTTGGTCTTCTCGGCCACAAGAGCGAGGCCGACGTCGTAGTTGCCGGGTTGGAGGAAAGCGTACTGTAGGGCGGTGAGATCGGAGTGTGCCATGTATCCAGCCGGGTAGTCGTATTGAGTGACGGTCTTATTGTATCCGTTGATCAAGTCGAGGACTTCGGTGGTTGCGAGCTCGTTCCAGACCTCGTCGGAGGTCAGGTCTACACCAGCGGCCGCAAGGATCTTCTGAAGACTGCCAACGGTGTTGTCGCTCAGGTCGTACTGGCTGGCGATACTCTCAATGACATCGTTGGAAGCGTTTCCGAAGCGGAGGGGCTGGTTGAGACGAGCGCTGTGTAGGTTCCATCCGGCAGTGATGTATGCGAGGAACTGTCCGGCGACGGAGAAACCGGTGAGGATGACACCGTCGGTGTTCTCGGGGTAGAGGGCGGAGAGCCAGTAGGACTGGACGCTGCCGAAGGAGTGGCCAACGTGGATGACCTTCTCGTATGCACAGCTGATCTCTGGGATCTTGCCCTCACGCAGCTGTGTAGTGACAGAGTTGAGGGCTTCGACTTCCGCTTGTGCTTGGATCCTGAAGAAAAGACCTGATTAGTATATGGTACACAACGATTGCTATAGAGTTGTCACTTACTCGTTGAAGGGGTCTCCGTGAGACGAGTTACCGATACCGAGACGGTCGATCGCGAGCGTACTGTAACCAGCGGCCAACGCGACGTCGACGTAGCTGTAATTGTAGTTTTCGTACTCCAGATCCCAGTAAGTCTTGTCAAAGCCGATACCGTGGCTCAAGAGCTGAATCGTGTTTCCGCTACCGCTGGCTGGCTTACAGTACTGCGCAGAGATGTTGTAGGTTCCTTGAAGGGTCTGGTAACCCTCAAGAAGCTCCGCGCTGTAGTTCTTGCCGAAATGGTTGAAGCTAGCTACGAATGCGCCGACGTCGAGGTTACCTTCGACTGGTACTTCCTTGAACTGTCCCTGTCGCGAGGTGATAGGGGTCTGTATCATGAAGTTTGCGCATTGTCTGGCGGCAGCGACGCTGGCCAGGGCGAGGGGTAGCAATGCTTTGAGTGGAGCCATTTTGTTGCGGAAGAATGGTGAGTTGAAGTGAGACTTGACCTGAGTACTGGTGGTTCATTCGCGACCGAATGTGGCCGCCACATTATATAGTACCAACAGCACACGACTGGCTCCTGCACCCTTACATTACAACCCTTCCAATACTGGAGCTACCAACAAATCCAAAGCGCGCGAACTCGTCGATCGAACTTTCCATAGCGCTGCCGAACAGTTTATTCATCCGAATTGACGTTGTGCAACCAATAGTTGATTATCGGCCGTCTAGTTAATGTACCGCAGGGAACCATATGCAGGTAAAATCAGCAGCTAAATCGAGTACCGGCAAGGCGACATCCGAAAGAAGGAGATTATGAGGTGCCAAAGCAAGTAGTCCCGCGCCGAGCGCGGTTTTACCCCAGTAGTTAGTGGGACTCCGTGGGGCATCATAGGCTGGATTGGGTAATCGATGAAGTATGGCAGCCGTTAGCTCTTGTATAATGAGACTACTCGCCACCATAGGCGGAAGCTACGGTACGCAGGTACACTGAAATGTGCTTCCCTACGCCTAGAACGCGTCCATAACATACGCATATGGTCGGTTAGGCCACGGAGTTGTTTCGCAGCGAGTCTTCGCGCTGGACGTGAACCGTTCACTTGTGCTTTTGTGCGGTGGGTTGACAGAGACGCAGGGACTCCTTGCAGCCGAAGTTATCGTTGGTTGTATTTGCAATAGCCTCGTGATGTGGTTCGGCAGTACCCAAGTAGCGACGGTACACGACGTGCATGGAGGTGCGTGGTCGGAACCAGACCAATGCTCGGGACCACGCCGCACTGTGACTGGACACAACACGAATGTGTAAGCAACAAGACGTTCGCGTCTTGATACCTGGGCAGCGAGATCCTCGACAATGACGCGATTATAATTGCCTTTGGTTTGTAATTGAGCACGGTCGCAATGTCCGTGGTGTTGATCGTTAACTTGCGCTAAGAATTTGGAATCTTCGGCCTTGATCGCAGAAGGCGCGCCGTGCCCCCTAAACGTCATGGCCCGCTCTGCGACGGCAACGAGGCTTCCGTGACGATCGCGCATCTTCTTCTAGAACAGCTATCTCCGGTAGCAGGAATATCAAATCATGGTTTTCAGCGAGAGGCGGGGCATGAGGTACTGTAGTCGAGAGGTGATAACGTGAGGAGATTTCAGTTCATGTTCCTCGAGGATGTCTCCGGCAGCCCGAAGACGCCGCTAACCCCTTATGGGCTTTGTACTATTCAAGACTTGCTCATTACCGCATGTCTGCACTACACAGCTGATTCTTGACTACTTTAGTTCTAGGAAACCTTCTTCTTCAACATGTAATCTCCACCTTTGACCGCCTTGTAGATGCCATAGAGTCCACTTAAGAAAGCGTTGCTCTTCACAATGCGTTTCAGCATACCTTTCAGGCCTGGACCGAACTCTTCCTTTCTTCCTCGGTCTTTGACCTTGTCCCATATTGTTGGCAGGGAATCTGCATTGTACTTGCTTCGTAGCGCATCATACTCGCGCTTGTCGTAGACTTGCCACCATTCGTTTTCGGTGTAGAAGACTCGGCTGTATAGCCACTTCAGCCCACCCAGCTCGCGCATCTTTGCTTCGATCTCGCGATTTGCGCGAACGTATTCAGCCTCGTTGGAAGAATAAGGGCCCCAGATACCAACGCTGATGTATTCGCCGTCATAAACGCCCTTCTCTTTCCCACTGGCAAGACCTTCGAACGGCTTGGGATGACCCATCGAGCTTCTACCATCCTGCCGCAGCGGACACAACCAGAGCGGATATATATTGAAAGCCCGGTCCGAATATTGCAAGAAAGATGCAGTATTGGCGGCTGGGAACGCGATGTCGTGAATTATGAATCGATCCGTGTATCCAGACACGTGTAATGCGTGATACATAATCCTGGTGTGCATGAAGTAGTCCAGCAAGAAGCGTGTGAACCACATGAAAGGGACCATGAACTGCTTGTAAGCATACATTCCCATCCAGAATGCTCCTCGATCATAGCGAAACAGGTAGTCTTCCACAGGGACAAGCTCTTTCGTGATGATGCCTTTTGCGGCAAGCTTCTTTGCGCGTATCCAGAACCACTCGTCCCATGGTCTAGAGAATCTTTGAATCGGCAAGTCGGGCGTACGGTCTTTGTCAATGAGGCGCCCTGTTACTACCACTCCGGCATCTTTGGAGAACAAGACTCCGTCAACGTAATCGTTCCTTTCGTCGGTGGTATGGTATTGAATCTTATCTGTCGCGTTCTCGAAGGAAAAGGTTGGATGGTAGGTAACTTCAACCAGCTTCTTGAGAGGAACAAGCTGCATCTCCACCAGCGTGAGCACACCGAGTGTTCCAAAGCTACCTCTTAAACCCTCAAACAGCTCTTGATTCTCGTTCTGGGATGCTGTGACAAGCGTGCCATCTGCCAGAACTACTTCTGCGCTCAACACTGTACGGTCGAAAAATCCGTACTTGAAGCTGCTACTTTCTCCTGCAGTGCCTACGAAGCCTCCTCCTACGGTGATGCCTGGGAACTCCATAACCACTGGAGGCAACAAGCCCGCCTTCATGGTTTCCTTGACCAAGGCATCCATAGGGACATTTGGTTCGACAAGCGCCGTTCTTTTTTCTCTGTCGATGGATAGGACGTGGTTGAGGGAGCTCACGTCCACGATAGCATCTCGATCGAAATGAGCATGGCGGGTGCTGTTCGTGCTACCATGATAAACACGAAATGCGGTCTTGTTGTGGTAAAAATGCTGAATGCGAGAACGTACTGTCTCTACAGTAGCCCGGTGACTGTCCATCTGGAAGATGGTGTGGAGCCGACTGCAGCGATGCGATTGGTGTTGCTTTCCTGCGTGATGTGTGGCTGCGAGATGAGGCTGAAGAGGCTGCGCTAGTAGCGGTCGTACCTGCCCGCGGATCCACGAGATCGAACCACCAATCTTTCTTTCCTACTATCGCGGTCGCGACCACAATATGCTGAAAGCTGCCAGCTACTGCCTGAGTCGTATTTCGTATTCAATGCGCAAGCCAAAACCTTGGGGGTGGAAAAACCTTCCCGAACGCCGTACGTCAGCGTTCTTAGCGAGTGGATCGTCTTCCGCGCTTCCGGTCCCTATGGGGCGCCCGATTCCATCACCCAAGATGCGGAAGGTGACGCCCGCGCATACGGTCGCGATTATGGTTTCTCTAGAGCACCATTAATGACAGCTCGTCGCCTGAATATCTACAATGGCTGAAATCATGAAGAGGAATGCATACGGATCCTTCGCCCCACACCCACACAAGAGCGGCTTTTGGTCCGGGGCGAATAGTCAGATATTGGCTTTAGCAGGATCCAACGGGTAGTGGAGAAGGCTCAGCCCTGCAGCTTATGTATACATCAAAAGCAACGCCACACCATGTTCCTTTCATCCTCGGACCGCCCGACAACATCGTTACATCTCGTTGCATCATTACACGCACACTATGGATACTCATAACTCTACAGTAGCGACTCTGGCATCGCAAGTCGCCCGCTTCAGTGCTTCGAAGACCCCATTCCGCATTTACCATGGTTCTACACTATCAACACGCAAATCGTCTCGTGATCGGAATCAGATTATCGATGTCAGCTCACTCAACCATGTACTCCAGTTTGATGAGACTGAAAAGACGGTATTGGTGGAGCCGAACGTGCCGATGGATAAACTTGTGGAAGCTACAATGGCCAAAGGTTTCCTGCCCAAAGTCGTCATGGAACTCCCGAACATTACAGTCGGTGGCGGGTGAGTGATTAACGACAAGACGTAGCCCAGTAGTCACTCGAGCCCCATATCAAGTTCATAGTGATGAACACAAAGCCGAAGACGTCTGAGCAAATTACATGGCATGGAAAACTGCTAACTAAGATCGACAGATTCGCTGGCACCAGCGGCGAGAGCAGCTCCTATAAGTACGGATTGTTCGATCGCACCATTTCCGGCATTGAGCTTATCCTAGGAAACGGCGAGGTAGTATGGGCATCGGCAGAACAGAACCGCGATCTCTTCTTCACAGCAGCAGGGAGTTGCGGAAGTCTAGGTGTCATTACCCTACTCAAAATGGAGCTCATTGACGCACGTCGCTACGTTGAGTTGGAGTACATTCCAGTTCGCTCAACAAATGAGGCCGTCGAGCAATTTCGACGATACCAAGATGATCTCGAGGTCGAATACATGGATGGCATCCTGTATTCGATGACGAGTGGCGTGGTTATGATCGGTCGCCTGACAGATGGTCATGATGCTCCAATGAATAGAAGGATTCAGAGTTTCGACAAAGCGACAGACCCCTGGCTATACATGCATGCAGAGGACATTCTGAAGCGGGCCCAGGACGAGAAAACAACATACAAGGAGCTTGTGCCTGTTCAGTCCTATCTGTTCCGCTACGACAGAGGCGTCTTCTGGTCAGGGCTGCGCGCGTTCAAATACTTCGTCACGCCCTTCAATCGTCTCACGCGCTTTCTACTAGATCCTTTCATGTACTCTCGGACCATGGTACACGCTCTGCATCGCTCAGGTCTCGCATCCCGAACTATCATCCAAGATTACGGTGTACCATACGACGCGGCGGAAGAGTTCGTTCGATGGACTGACGAAAGGACGGGTATCTGGCCGCTCTGGCTGTGTCCAGTGAAGTCGGCGCCTCGTGGAGAGCGTAGCTTCTCCCAAGGTAACAACATCAAAGACGATATCCTCCTCGACGTGGGAATTTGGGACATGGGACCTGGCGACGCCCATGAGTTCATCAAGCTGAACCGAGACTTTGAAGCAAAAGTCACAGAGCTAGGTGGCATGAAGTGTTTGTACGCGCATGCGTATTACACGGAGCAAGAGTTCTGGGATATCTACGACGAGAAGAAGTACATGGACCTGCGGAGAAAGTACCACGCCGAGAGCTTGCCAAGTGTTTACGATAAAGTGAAAGTCGATCTGCAAGGCGTTGCCGGAGGGAAAAGCGTGATGAAGACGGAGTCGTGGAATGAATGGACATACCGCCAGTTTTGGGATACATGGCCACTTGGCGGGTTGTATGGGGTTGCGAGCGCAACGAAGGGGTTGTTTTTCCAAAGCGACTTCTTATTGAAGAAGTGACAGCGCATCGTACCGAAGATGGCTGGACATCGGGGAATGCGTGGGGAGATCCATTGCATCGGCATGCGCCTCAAAAGCATCGTGATGCACGCCAGGGCCGTGTTGCCCTGACAGCTGCTGCAGGTCTAGAAGAATGACGATCGGCGGACTAGAGGCTCAAACGCGTCCTGTACTACGTGAATGGCTTACGGTGACGTTGTGCGCATGGTATGATGAGTGGATAGTGGCTGATGGGGGTGGTAGTTCACATACAACAAACCGGTTCACAGCCTGTTTCAGTTCAGACGGGAGATGGCCGTGGGTGAAAACGCGTAGAGGGCGCCGGTAGTCGCGTGTACGTCAGGGCTGGGTTAGCGTGAAAGCTCGACCACTCGCGGCTCGACTCACCGCAAGCTCGCATTGACGTAGCAAAGGTGCTAGCCTCCACCCAACCACCCCATTTCGCCCACCACAACAGGCGCCCGTCAACCATTTTTTGAATATAGACAAACTTGGCCCTGTCTCTCCCCGTACCCCACCGCACCCGCGCCCTCCGCTCCTTCCGCTTGTACCAACTGCAACACACGCTGTTGCCAGCCACGGGCCGATTGACGATCTTGCTCTGTTGACGAAATTTTGGCCAGGTACGCAGCTCCAGCACCACGTGTCGCGACCTTTCACTGCCGCCGCCCGGAAGCTCCCGTTGTCTAACACCGCATCCAGAAGGTACCCGCAGCCCGAAAACTGCCCAATCGCTCAACCATGGCGCGCCTCAGTGGCCTACCATCTGAGCACCACCACGAGGGTCCCGGTGACGCTCCTCGACGCAAGCGCGGCCGCCCGTCCAAGAACCAGACACCCACCGACGACATGACGTCTGCCATAAAGCGAACCGCGTCGCCCTCGGCAGAGCTCTCGCAAACGAAGCGCAGCAAGCGCGTCCAGGCCGACGACGACGAGGACCAGATCGCCGAAGAGATCCAGCAGTCCTTCTCGCGGTCGCAGCAGGGAGACAACATCAATGTCGAGCAGAGCAGCACCACCACGCGCCGCTATAACCGCCGACACTCGGAGCCTCCTGTCGCCGTCGACGAGGACGAGGACGAGCTCATGTTCAACCGCCCTGCCTCTACACAACCCCTCCCTGGCCTGACTCCCCATCTCGACCGCGTCGGTGCCTCCCGCAGCCGCTTCACCAACACCCGCCGCTCCCGCATGTCTATGCCAGCTCAGCTTCACATCGAACGCGTCGACGAGGTCGACGAGACCAACGGCAACCGCGTCCAGTTCGCGCCCCTCACACAAGTCCTCGATGGCCGCGCCCGTCGCCGCCTCCGCCGCAGCCACTTGAGCCAAGAAGTAAATGACTTTGAGGACCACCAGAAGAAGGACAAGAAGATGTTCTTGGAGCTACGTCGCCAGCTGAAGGCGCAGGACGACAAGATCAAGGACCTCGAGTACCGTCTGGAGGCCCGCCGACTTGGCGAGATCGACCTCGAAGACGCAGATGCCAACGATCTGCAAGTGGAGCTAGACGAGGCCCGCCAGCAGATCGACGAGCTGCGCGCGTCTTCGTTATACAACGGCGACGACAACGAGCCAGTTGAGCTGTCCGACGACGAGGATGGTCTGGTCATGGTCAACCCCGAGGAGCTGAACATGTCGCAAGATCTCGACATGGTGACAACCCCCACCGGCGAGTACTCCTCCCGCGCGCTGGAGATCTCTAGCCAGATGACACTCGAGTCTCTGCCGACCGTATCACAGCTCAACCGCGACAGCCTGACTGAAGGCGAGGAGATCATCCTGGACAAGATTGAAGACGAAGCTATCGAGCGCTACGAGCGGGAGCTGAAGCAGATGAGCAAGGCCCTGGGCGAATCTCAAGGTGCGCTGCGCCTAATTACCATCGAGCTGCAGAACCTCCGCTTCATCGAGGCTGGTGCTTCCTCTCGCGAAATCCTCACCGAATTGCGCCATGGATTCGAGGACCTTCGCGCCGAAATCGAGAAGTTCTTCCCCGGTACCACTGTTGGCCTTACCAACCAACAGCTTCTTCAGAAGGTCCCAGAGCTCTTCAGTGGCATCTTCTACGAGCTCAAGCAGAAGCTCACTCTTATCAACAGCTCCCAGAAGACCGAAGTGCTTCTCCGACGACAGTACGAGGGTGTTCTGGACTTGCTTGGCGACTCAGAGGAGCGCGTGAAGCAGCTTGAATCCGAAGTATTCACTCTCGACAAGGCGAACGAAGACAAGGCGCGCGTCATCCTTGATCTCGAGGAGCGCAACGCTGCCTTGACCACACTGTCGGCCGAACAAGAGCGCCAGCTTGCCGAGCAAGATGGTCACATCGCTGGCCTGCAAGACGAGAACGAAGAGAAGGACAACTCCTTGGCACAACTACGTGAAGATCTCGAGAAGTACCGCGTCGACCTTGACACCGTTACCGTCACCGCAGCGGAGTTCGAGACAACCCACCACGAGACGATCGCTCGCATGGAACAGGAATACACCGAGCGCATCCAAGCTCTGGAGACTGATCTCGGCATCGAGCAGGAGGGCCGCGATGCCGCAGAGGCTGACGTCGCACAAAAGAATACCTACATCGAGGAGTTGGAGGATAGCATCACACGCATGGAGACCGATGTTGATAACATCACCACCGACATGGCTACACTGAGGGAGCGTCTAGCTGCCCAGACTGCCGCCCGCGAGTCTGCCGAAGGCGAGCGTGATGAGCAAATCGAGCAGGTGTACCAGCACGCCAACACCATCGAGAACCTGAACGAGACCATCACTGAGCTCAGGGAGCAGCTTGCCGATACCCGCGAGAACCTGGCTTCCGAGCGGGCTCAGCGCGAGAAGACTGAAGCTGATCTCGACGAGGCGAATGACAAGATCGAAGATCTCAACACCCGTCTTCACGACACTGGTCTCCAGGCTAACGAGCTGCGACTCAAGCTGTTCCAACTCCAGCAGGAGAAGGAGAACGCCATTGCTGACCTTTCAGAAGAGGCCGATGAGCGCGAGCAGGATCTCAACGAGCAGCTTGCTGCTGAGTCCCAACTCCGTCAGACAAAGGAGAACACCATCACCCAGCTGGAACAGCAGATCATTGGTCTCGAGAGCGATCTTGCGACACTGGAGAACAATCTGGCCGACATGACAGACGCCCGCGACCAGCTCGAGCAAGATCGTGACGTTCAAGTTGCCGACCTCGCTACTCAGCTGAACGACCTGAAGAACAAGTACGTCGCGCTGGAGAACTCCACCAACTCCACCATCACGTCGCTCCAGGCCAACATCACGGACCTCAACAACCAGATCCAGCGACAGCAAGCCGAGATCAACGATCTCTTCGACCAGGTCACTGAGAAGGAGCGCATCTACCTGGAGGACACAACCGCTCTCAAGGGCAAGATCGACAGCCTTGAGGATGAGCTTGCTCTCCAGAAGGGCGAGAACGAGGGTTACCGCAAGGAGAACCTTTCCCTTTCAAGACGTGTTGAGGCCGAGGCTAATGAGCTATTGAACATCGTCGGCGCTCACGCCACTGAAGTCGACTCCCTCAACACTGTCATCAAGACACAAGAAGCCACCATCAGGAGCCTCCAAGACGCGTCTGCGAAGCGCAGCACAGAGTACGAGGAGATGATTGAGGAGCGCACAACCGAGCTCACAGAGATGCGTCTTCTTGGTGATGCTCGTCTTGAGACCATCGTTCTCCTCGAAGCTCAGATCGAAGAGATGAAGGAGCGCTTCCGCCTCGCCGAGGAGGACACCCGTGCTACAATCGACGCCCTCACAATCTCGCAACGTCAACTTCAGGAGCAGAACGAGCGTCTTGCTGACGACCTGAAGCGCCGCAACCAGGACGCTCTCCAGGCCATCCAGGAGATGAAGCTTAAGCGCATTGAAGTCAAGACTCAAGGCGTTGATCTTCACCGTGTCGCCACTGGCAAGGTGTCCAAGGTCAGCGAAAAGGTCAAGATCGGAAAGAAGGGCAAGAAGAAGACGACCAAGCGCCAGTGGGATTCCGGCTTCGGCGTTGATGAGAACGTTGAGGATGACGAGCTCAACGGAGAGGAGCCGCTTGCTGCATAGATTGCTGCGACTTGCCATCTGGATTCGCATGACGACGTTTGAAGATTTGGGGGTTATCTTGTTGCTGTCACTGCAGGACGGTCATTTCTTTCTTGTCTTATTCTCCTTCATACCTTTTTTGGACACATCACTTTGGGCAACAGATTGTTTCATTTGTCATGAAAGTACCCGGCACTGGCATTGCTACCTCACGACTCGACGGCTTGGCTTCATCGCTTTGTTTGTTAGGATAGAACGGCGGTAACGATATCGCGGTTGTATTGCATAGCGCACGGTGTCACTGGGTTACAGTTACGGTAACGGCGAAAAGAAGTAGTGTAATGACCTCTTTTGTATCTAGTACCAGATTTCTCCTTATCTTGTTCATCAATAACAGTAGCAATACCATCATTCTCCAAAACCCTCCCTTGCTTCGCATCCTTGCTTCCGTGGTTGGTCTAGACCTTGGCGTGGGCCCGAGTGAACGCGAACTGTCAGCATGGATCTTCCCGATCTGTCCTCGTATCCATGAAACAGATCTGCAACAGCGTTACGTTGCCCTCAAATCGGTCCGCGCCCAACCCATCATCGGTGCTTGCTAAAGTCCCGAGCCAGGCACCTCATTTAATTAATGGTTCTCCTTGGCTACCTCTTTCCTTCTTGCATCATCATCATCATCATCGTCATCATCCGACAGCATCGTACGGCAAGCAAACCTACAATCCAGCGAATATGGGTAGCAAGAGCTTCGCTCCTTCCGGTCCTCCTCCTCGAGACGACGAAACCGTGCTTTTCCTCTTCATCGCATTCGCCATTCTCATCGTCCTTTTACTCGTGCTGGTGTTGATCTCGTGTCAGACGTGGATGTTATGGAAGATGGCGAAGGCGGTTGTGGAGCAGGATACTCAGATCACGCGGCGAGGTGGAGGACATGCTGGGTCTGCGTATGGAAGCAGCGGGGGGAAGAGAAGCAGTGTTAGGGGCAGTGTGAGAAGTATCCACGCGGAAGACGAGGAGAGGAAGTTGATGAGTGGGGGTAGTGGTCAAGGTGGGGCGGAGGGGAAGAGGAGGACGGGCGTTTGGGGGCAGGGAGGATGGATTTAAGATATTAGGTTCAAGAATGTCTTGAGGACTGGTTGTGTTATTTGCTACGCTACGAGGATGCGATAAGAGAAAGGGCAAGAACATGAGGAGATAGGAGAAGGAAACGCCGTACAACAACACCCACACACTTCATACCTTCGGCTTCAGCAACACACCCTTGAGCACGCGATACTCCTCCCTCAACGCCGCTACTTCCTGTCTCAGCGTCCTTTGGTCTTCAGCTAAACACGTCATTTCCTCCGCCACCGTCCTTGCTTTGGCAGTCACAACACCTGCACCGTCGTTTTTCGCTTTTTCCGCGGGCGGCCCGTCGACAGCATGTGAGCGGTCGAGAAACATACGAGGTGTAGACCGCGAGTACAGACTAGTCGACGAGCTGGTAGACATCGGCGTACCCAGCGCGTGGATACCAAGTTGATGTTGCGGCGTCCTGGGCGCATTTGACGATGTTGACTGATCGGTTTCTTCAATGCCAGCGTTGGCATGGCTTGCGCCTGCAGCCATGCCGGAGATGGAGCGGGAGTACACACTGCTCGGGGAATCCGCCCGCGTATCGAGCGAACTCGGCGTGAGCTGCCGATGTATTGCAGTCGCCGGATTGCGAGGGCTATGGTTTTGCACAAAATTAATCTCGGCCTTTGGTCGGGATGGATGAGAGTAGAGGATGTCGAGCGAAGACGAAGAAGAGCCAGTCGCGATGGAGGCGACTACGCGGCTTGGTGGAGTATGCGGCGTTGTCTTCAACTCGCTCGAGCCTGCAATATCGGTGAATTTTCGTTCGGAAGTTGCGTCTATGATTTTACTTGGCGTTGAAGTTGAAGATGAGCATATACTGCTGGACAGTACTGGATCTGGATCGACGTTGACAAGCGCGGGTTTCAAGACTTGAGTCTTAGGTCCAGCTGGGAGAGCAGGTCGCTGGTCAGTACTATGCTCTTTTGCCTTTCCTACTGGGAGTCTCTCGAACATATGCGCGGTGGCACGCGAGTACAGACTGCTCGGGCTATCGAGAGGCGATGATAATTCTGGGTCGAGGATGGTGACATGGCGTCCAGCGGCCTTCGGTACGATCACTGAGCTTCTAGATCCTTCCATCATTGCTTCTTGATGTGTATCAGATCGTTCTTTCATTTTCCGGGAGATTGGACGAGAGTAGTTTCTACTAGGCGTATCCAACGTAGTAGGAGAGGTTTTGATAAAGGGCATCGGGCGTATGGACGTGACGGTTGGCGTGATCAGAGATGAGTCTGGGCTCAGATCACGTCGTGGAGCTTTCCCTTTGCATCTTCGCGTAGAGGGAGGTGTGAACCACTCCTGGTCTTCATCTGAAAACTCGGACTCCTGAGACGAGCTGGCGGATCTTTGGGAGGCGGAGCAGGCTTGTGCTCGCATAGGCGTTGACAAACTTGGCGCCGGATGTACCTGTGGCCATCTTCGGCTTTCGTGAATCGAAGGATCTGCTCTGAAAAAGGAATGTGCTACTTTGGTATCAGGTACGCCACTAGCAGAAGGACGTGGAGGTGATTCAAAGGTCTCAGTGGAGACTCGCGGTCGCACCAAAGCCTTCTTTACGGGTCTTTCGCGCGCTCGCTCGACGCGTAGGGGTGAGCCTCGCAACACATCTGAAGTTCTCCGACTAGGAACTCTGGATTTTGGCTCTCTTGGTTCATCCGAGAACAGATCTGGTGGAGGTCGTATGGGGATTGGCCTGCTTGTCACAGCTTGCTTGTGAGACGATGCGACCTTCTTGACAGTACCTGTTCCCTCATCCGAGGATGTCGGTTGCTCTGCTTCGACAATATCAACAACCGAGCGAGGCTCGGGGGACAGTGACGATCCGCGAATCGGGAGGAGAGAAGGTGCCGTCATGTCGCCGACCCATTCGACAGCGGTAACAGAAACGCCCAGTGCAATTTCATGTATCAGTAGGCCCAGGATGTTGAAAATGAGAACTTTCCCCGCTTGTGTACCGATTGCGATTAGAGTCTCAACGCCCTCATATACCTCTCCAACATCTTCTGTCGCATCACCACTCAACAACACCGCTCCATCTGCCCGACCTTTCGAGCGTACTGGGCCTTGCGCTGAAACAGACAAACAAGTAGCCGGGCCCGAGACATGCTATGTCCGCAGTATCTTCCCACCTCCTTCAAAGTCGACAAGTCGGCATTTTCCATCATGCCTAATGCTAACAACCCGCGACTTGTAGCCTGGTAAAAACTCTGCTGCCAGCATACCGCCCATGGCCGGCTTATGAAGCTTCTTGATGACACCGACTCGAACGGGCTGTAACTGGAAGAATTGCGGTTGATGTACACGCGAGTCTTCGGAACGTTTTCGCAGTGAAGGTAGAAACAGGCGGTACATCGCTAGTAGCCCGTCTTGGAATCCAATAACGAAGTTGGTATACGACAGCTGCGCAGGACCATCTGGCTGTTGGAACGCAGCACACGTAGCAGCCGAACGAGCGTCTGTCGGGCGAAAGTTCACCGCTGCGCTGCGTCCCCATCGTTGGTCCTGGAGGTAAATAGTTGGTGGGTTCGGAGAGGCTGAAAGGAGGACGGTGCCGTTACTGGATATCGCGATTGCATTTGGCGGGGACGGATGTGATGGCAGGGAAGGCAGAAGCTCGTCGTTTGGTATGGAGTATGCTTGAACCGAGTCGCCCAGTGTTGTCGTGAAGTAGAGGATGCGCGAGTCGGGTGAGAATAGAAGAAGACGTGGCTCGCCCTATGCTAGTGTCAGTTCATCAACCTGTTCTTATGCGTGAGCATGCCATACATCGCCGTTCTTCAGTTTGTATTTCCTGTCTCTGCTTCGAGTGGCGTCATGTAGTATCACGACCTGGCTGTCTGCTACAGCGAAGAGGCTACTGTTGTCTTTCGAGGCACGAGCGTTGACTATGCCGTTAGCGGACTCGCATTCGAACAGCTTCTTCCGGGCGAGCTGCGACCTCAAGTAAATCGCGTTGGGCGTTGCGACAAACAAGCTCTGATCGAAAGGTAGTCTCCCGGAATTCGCCATTGCCGGAAGTGGAGTAGTGATGGGTGTAGGGTGTTGTTGCGACGAGGGATAGTGATCGGCTCCAAAATCGAATGATGTGATGAGCGAATATGCCGGGGCAGGTGCTCCACGCTAGCACGTGGGTTCACGGAGCAAGAGCGAAAGAATACCATTATGTCTTCACATTTGTCGTTCTATCGATACCGAGCGGTGATAATTGTTCCTGAGCGCGTAAAAGGATGATATACAGCTACCTGTAGTTGCTAGATTACTAGTGCAATATACCTCTACTTCAACTTGGCATACTGCTTGCCCCATTTCTCTGCGATCTCCTCCTCAGTAAACTTCCGTGTCTTGCGCTTCAGCATCTCGACCTTCTCGTCAAGCGTAAGCTTCATCTGGTCACCCATCGGTACGAGACACTTGGCGATGTGCTCGTAGTTCTTTCTCAGCAGGTTGACTGTAAGGAAGAAGTAGTCGATGTTATAAAAGACAATTGCTTGTTCATCGGAGTACTGCTTCTTCTGCGACAGGAAAGCAACTGGGTGCTCGCGCCAATGGCGGAGCGGGTTAAGGTGATGAGAGGTGTGGTAGCCATCGTTGTAACAGTATCGGTTGCTCTAGAACAATGTAAGCGGATTGTTCAGAACTAGCCAAAGTGAATGAATGCAAACTTACGGGCACATCGATGAGGGTGATGCTCGACCTGAAGTCGGAGTCCGGCTCGACCTCGTCAACGAAAGCATGCTGTCCCCAGTTGCCAGTCATCAAAGCCAAGCGCATGAAAGCGAGAGGGATCAAGAACACGAACGTCGTTGCACGAGCGTTGACAAAACTGTACATCAAGTACAGGAAGACATAGTTACCGATCTCGCATCCCGCAGCTTGAAGCGCGAGATTAGGCTTGCGTGTACGCAAGAAGTACATCGGCAGATCGAGCCAAATCAGAAAGTAGAATCGACCAACGTATTGCGCGAAGTCCCAAACACTGTCCCTTTGGTAGCGGATAGTGGAAGAAAGGTCGTTGGGTCCATTGCCTTCAACGTGGTGGTGCTTGACGTGGTGATAGTAGTACGAGTTCCACGTGTGACCCATCATTGGGTCGAGAATGTATGGGAACAGCCGATCGACGAAGTCATACTTCTTGCTGAGAACACCACGCATATGGATATGCTGGTGTTTTAGGAGAGTGTATGCTCCCATGTAGTAGCCCTGCATGACGCAATGGAGGACAGCGTGCCACCAATGGAAATTGATGTACAAGTATGCGGCTGACGGAATGCTGGTGCAGAAGTAGAGCAGCAGATGCGTGACCATGATAACGTCGGTCTCGACTCGGACAACCTTCTTCGCCCATTGGATGTAGGGGTCAATGATCCATTGGCGAAGAAGAGGGTTCTTGATGTCGGGTTCATCCACAGAGCTGAAAACACTGGTCTCGAAGCTGTCGGATTTGGGGTCATTAAGCTTCTTGAGGTAAGCAATCGCCTGTTGCTCCTGGTCTTGTAGATCTGAACAAGGTTAGTCATTGGTCGCATCAGAAGCGCATATCGATATTGCATGCTTCCGAGGCATTGATTATCGACCAAAATGAGTACTGACCCTCTGGTGACGGCGTCACAATCTCAGAATGCTTGACACCCGAGTCATCAGAGTCTTCCGCTGCATCTGTCGATGATTCTGCAGGCTTGGCCTCATGCAGCTCGTACTCCCTCTGCAGTATATTCAGAACCACCCTATCCGGCCCCGTGAGCTCTTTGTCGAGCGGAAAAGCCAGTTTGCCCATTTCGTTGATGATTTGGCACGCTTGGTGCTGGTGTTGTCGCGATGTGTCGATAACGATAGCAACGGCTAACGCCCGCTAGAACGAACAGGAAACAAGCACTCTGCAGTGCTGAAAAGGAAAGACTGAATCGACAAATTCAAAGACTGTGGTAAGTGTCAATGGCACAAACGCATGCTGGTGTAGCAGTGAGCTATGAGGCTGCTATTTGATGAAGCCAAGCGGCTGGAAGCGGTGACAAAACCACTTAGCGCGCCCCTGGCGACCCACAGTGGCAAACACCGACATTGAAACGCGCACGCATCATTCCACATCGCCAACAGGCTGGAATGACGAGCATCAATCACCGTTGTTGTGTTGAAATCTGGAAGATGACTTAAGCAGCATAAGACTCACAAAATAAGGTTGTATCCGCGGCGCATCACATGCAAAAGCGCGGAGTCCCCTGTCAGATCACATTTTCAGGGTCCTCGACTACCCCGCGTTCGCCCAAGCGCCTCAGAAGAAAGTGGGGGTCATTGATATCGACTTTCCAGACAGTACACAGTCCTATACGCAAGAGACCTATGTTCAGCGCGTCTCAACCTAATGATCTTTCTCCGCCCAGAACTTCAAGAATCGACTCACAGTCCTCTCCTCCCAATAATGCGCCTCTCTGATATAGTTCGGCTCAGCGCTGACATTCTTAATCCCATAGCTATCCCAATGATGTCCGGCTCCCGCAATCAGATAACTCGGATACTTATCGCTGCTGATTCTAGGCTGAGCCGCCAAGTTTGAATGGTAGCACAGATCGAGCCAGACATCTGTGTTGCCATCAATAAGAGCGAGATTCTCAGCTTGAAGATCCCAGCCTCCGTATTTGTTGTAGTAGTGCAACGCAGGAGTGGCGGGGATGCTGTTGTGCTCGCCGGATGGAAATGCCCAGGTGCACCATTGCTGGGTGTAGTCGATTTGGAGGACGCGAGAGATGAGGGAGGGGCCGTTTGTGGGCGCCACTTGGTAACCGCCAGACTCGGAACAGGTTGAGTAGAGGTATGAGCGCGCTGCTCCGTTTGTGGGGTCGGCGTAGTATGTCTGATTCTGTGTGCCGAAGCAACCGGAGTCTGTGCTGTCGATCCGGCCACTCTCGCAGGTTGGGATGAGCGTCTTCTTGACGTAGTCGGCATATCCACCTAATCCAGTCCAAGCTTCGCCGTTGGAGTATTGGGAAAGCGCCATATCGACGCTGCTGATGTTTTCCGGTGGATCGATTTGCGTTACATTGCCGCAGAAGCTAAAGAAGTCTTTTGAGCCGTAGCGGTGGAACCAGTCTGGTTAAATATCAGTTGCTGTTTTATCACTGATTCGTGGAATGCAGTCACTTACTGAGCTCTTGCCATGTATTGGTCGGATAATTCATGGGACCACCAATCGGAAACGCAATCGTCATGGCAAAGTCTCTCAAATCTTGCAATGCACCAAGACCAAAGATATCCTTAAGCTGCTGGATGCCGTCCTTGTTTCCACTCCAGATGAGTTCATCAATCTTATCAACAATGTTGACGATCCTGGAAACGCAGTCTGCCGGGCCAAACTTCATGATTGGATTATACCACTGAGGATACTCGAGTAAGGCTTGGATGGTGGCGCTGCTACCGATTCCTCCGGCAAAGACTTCGTTGTATGTCTTCATCGTGAACGCGGTGTGAGCACCAGCGAGGGAACCGCCGTACATGATCCATGGGGTGTCGGCACCGCTCAAACTGGCGTTGATACCTGGAAAGGTAGCATGCTGTCTGAAGTAGGCGTTATCTGCAATAGCTACAGCACGTCAGAAAATACGACTATCGGAATTCCAGCCGTCACTTACTCTGCTCTGTAGTCAAGAACCGTAGCTCATCCGTCGTACTAGAGTTGTAAGGGTAGCTTTCGCCATAGTAACGATTCTCAAGAATCACCCCAAGGCCATTGAACTTTTCCATGAGTATCTGGATGACTACACGAACCAATCAGTTACCCGAAAAGAGGTATCGCGGTGGTTTGTGCTGATGACTTACTTCCAGTCTGCAAGTTAGAAAAACGCGACTCCACGCTCGTCTCCCCACCAATGTAGAGGAACACCGGCCCTCCAGGCTTGTAGTATGACGAATCGAAAACTGTACAGAAAAGTAAGCTCAGGCTGTAAACGTAGGTAGCCGTGTTGAATTTACCATATCGCTGCGTGAACGTGGCATTGGTATGCGGAAGGTACCGATCGCTATCCGGAAAATGATCAATCTGCCACAACAATCAGTAAAGGCCCGTCGATTGCCAAAATGCGATGCGACAAACCAATTGATCAATGGTATGCGCCTCATAAGCCGGCGCATCACCAGCCTGTCTCTTATCCATCCATGGCGTCCCAGTCTTAGCCGGACCCGCAGACCCCAGCGCCGCGAAACTGCAAACCAACGTCAGAAACCTCATTCTCAAAGCCTCTGTTCAGTCGACATACCAATGAACTCTGGAAATACCGCATCGCTTTTATACGACGCTCAAACTCGGCTTCTCGGAACCAGGCTTGCCATCGCGTCATGTTCCTCAATACCTCAAAAGCGGGGCAAGGCACGCTGGGTGCAGCGAGCGATGCCTAGTCAGGCAGGTAGACGCAAGGCTTGTGCAGGCTTGGTGAAGCTTGTCGCTGCTTGGTATCTGCCTTGCTACTTTGGAACTATTTGCTTACTGTCTTATCGTGCGGTGAGGCTTTTCTGCGATGCGTAAGCGGGGTGGCTGGCTGTGTTTGTGAGCTTGGGTGGTGGTGCAACATCGCCGCTTTGCAAAGAACTTGCTCCGCTGAGCGATGCTGGAAAGGGCAAAGAGGCTACGCATTTCCGAATAAACCAATTGAGTATGCATAAAAAATAATACACAGACGCCGTTGTAAGATTGGGTTCATTCGGCTACCCTGAGTGCTACCCCGAGTTCCAATCAATAGCCTCATCCGGGCTCAGCTACGGGAACGATGACGCAACACTGCATCGCCAAATCTTCTCACTCCAGCTCCGAACTCGTAGGCCTAATCGACATACCAGCTTTCTCATACGTCCGATCCGTAGCTTCCATCTGCCTAATGCTCTCCTCGCCGTCCACCCAGGCACCACTTCCCTCTCTGCCTTTGACCCTGTTCACAAACTCCTCAAGCTGGTACCGATACGATGTCCACCAATCCTGTCCTCTTTCTTCGCCGCCCATACCTTCAGTCCACTTGTATGCTGTTTTGTATTCGGTTTTCTTCTCTTGTTTGATAGTCTTGCCAGATGCAGGGTCGCGCAAGGTGGTGATTGTAGTGATGTCGATACGATGGTAGGCATGCGGACTCATGAAACCTGAGAAGATGAGTACCTTCTGACTAGACTTTTGTAGACCGCCTTCGACACCAAGATCTTCAGGATGTAGAGTCACGGAGATCCAGGCAAGCAGATCGCGGAAACTGGGCCAGTTGGATGTTAGCCATGGGAACCAGTAGCCACCCCGAGCACCTAGATCGGCGGAAACGTGACCAGTGCCGCCATTGGGAAAAGTGTAGGTGGCTTCCATGGCTTGGTCGCAGCGTTGGTCATGTGGTGCGTGTATGAGACGAGGTGTTGCTGAAGTGACCTCTGTGGGCTCAGTTCCAAAGACGCCTCGTAGTGCGGAGAGGGTGTAATGTCCTAGGTCCATTGCAGCGCCACCAGCAAGATCGTATTCAAACCTGATATCTGTCGCAGGAATGCCTCCTTTCGGAACTCCAGCGCGAGCACTGGCTTTCTCTATCTCTTGCTTTTCGAATTGCGCAAGGAAGAAATGCCAAGCGGGGTGAAAGCGATAGTGACTTGCTTCAACAAGTACCGGAGCGTTCGGAGCACTGAGGATCTGATGATGGAAAAGAGAGCGTGCCTCTTGTGCGTTGGAGACGGAGGGCTTCTCTAGTAGGACGTGCTTTCCTGCTTTGAGGGCCGCGAGCGTCCATTTGTAGTGAAGACCGTTGGGGAGGGGATTGTATATACAGTCAATGGATGGATCGTTGATGAGCGCTACAACAGGTTAGTGTGACCTCGCGGTAGCTCGGGGCATTCATGCTGGATGCTTCCTGGCTAAAGAGATGCCACGAGATGGGCTACCTACCTTCATAGCTGTCATGAACGATTGGCACGTCCCATCTCTTCGCATAAGCCTCCGCTTTCGTCTTATCTCTAGCTGCAACAGCAACGACTATGATCTCTCCATGTGACCGCGCTGGGATGATCAAAGCTAAGGGACTGTTCGACGATATGTTTTAGCTTCAAGTCTCATCTTGACGTTCTGTTGTGGACAGAGACAATAGAGCGTAGACGTACGCAATCTTGGCAGCCCCCAAAACGCCGAAGCGCAGCGCATCCGACTTCTTCGTCACTGGCTTGCGTCCACCAGCCCACTCACCAAACTCCGCCATGGAGTTCAACCAATCGACGAGCCCCATATTTCTTTATGCGCGCAATACGCAACGGGATAACTGAGCAGAAACAATGACGAAGAGGAAGACCTATATTTGTATGTAGGATCGTCTTCCAAGCGGGTGTTGCGCTGAGCATACGCCCCGCATGCAGTGCGCTGTATCGCAGCTGGACTTCCAAGATTCCCGAGGCGCGAATCAGATTGATTGGCCCGCTCGTACGACACGACCTCAACCTCCATGTGGCGCCTGTGGCTGTGCATCAGGACCATGAACTACATCGCAACGACATCTCAAGATCAAAATCGCAAAATGTCTGAACGCGAGCGAAGAGTCCGCCTGATAGCCCAGATAGACCCCCCACAGGTCTAGAGCAAGTACGCCGACAATCGATGATCAGCATATGCAGTTGGTGTGTAGTGAGGGCAATATACAGCACTTCAGCCGGATACAGCATCTTGCAGATGGAGCGTGGGGTGTTCCTTGCATACGTCCTCCAAGACGCGTTGACACCGTATAGCTCAGCTAGTCGAACTTACAGTGTGGCAGCCATGCTCACAACAAGGCAAGATTCTTTGATGCCTGAAAGATAGGCTGAATCTAACCTTACACGCCTCAAACTCGTAGACCCGGCTAATAACCACAGGCACCGCCTATGCAAATACCGAGGCACCGTTTGAAGCAGAAACTCTCTCACACTATACTCCGGAGCAGACCATGCAAGTCAGCAAGCAATGTCCGAGGCCAGCGGCAAAGGCGGTGGTAACAGGCGTGGCAATATTGAATCATGGCGCGATTAATGGCTGTACTTGTTTCAGATGTCAGACGTGGTGGCGAGAGAATCCACTTTGCCGTATTGGACGACATGCATGAACGGCATGTTCAGGACGCTGCTGTTTGATCGACAGAGCTACACACACACGATTGTGTGGGAAAGAGTGGGTGTGGGATATTATTGTCCACGAATGCCTTGTTGCCTGCGAAACAGATTGCGCAAGCGACGGGCAAGGAGGACGTCCATCCTTGTTTTGACACTCTATCTTGCAGGCATTGCATATCATGCATAGCGGTACGCAAATAAGAGGAATATTGTGTACGGCCTGTTTGGGAGATCTCCATGAAGTCGGCGGAAATTTGTCGGTGACGCTCCAGGTGACGGAGGTATTACAATGAAAATCGTTTGTGTGCTCGGCGAGCAAACATGTGGAAAAATAATTTGGCCGAGCTTGATCAACCGGACTGAACGTTTACCGTGCTGGGGTCTTCCATTGAGGTCACTGCGAGGCGGTTCGCTTACAGCCGCAGTGCTTGGCTGATGGTGAATCTGCGTAATGATCACCGAAAGGAGTGTGATGTTAGGCGAACAAGGCGAATATCGCAATTCCCACATAACAACCTTGGAAGTCACAAGATTGAAAATCCTCCTCACACATGCTACGTTGTAGTCTCCACCTGACCTATACAGCGGTGAGCCATGTAAGGGTTTTACAGCGGTAGCCGGCAGCTACAGGTTCAACGGCTTTTCCCTTTTGCGCGATGGGATCCGAGAACCCGGTTGGGACATGGGGACATCGGCCAAATTGCAACGGCGTCCGTGTCGTAACGGTGACAGCTTGGGTACACCGCTGAAGGTGAGTCAGAGCGAGTGATCAAGTCGCCGACGATCTACCAAGAAAGGCCGACAGCGTGGGTTGATTGACAGCGGACTTTGCCAGCGCTCGGGGCGCGGTAGGCATCAAGGAAAAATAAGGCTGCAGGCTGCATACTCTGCCCGCAGGACCCACGATCTGCAACAAAAGCAACGTGGTTTGTGGAATGCGGGCGTGAGTCAATGATCTGCCAGGGATTGAGCAAGCACTTGGGCGCACGCAGAGGGCTTGCATGGACGTGTGATTGATATGCGCTTGCGTGCGTGAAAGTTGATGTATCGAAGGACGACTGCAGGTTTCCACACGTTGTACACACGGCAACGCGCAGCTTGCGTCAGCCGATGGCGTACATGGATGCCTCGCTTCTTGCAGGATGGATTGAGTTGACGTCTGACAGAGCTGTTCTTAGCATCATCGGTGTTTGCGAGAGCAATTTGATAGCTAAGCGATGGGTCTGTGTGCGTGCAGAGGACCGATTGCATGGTTGCTCAGGTCCGTATTCATCAGACCGGAATGCAGCCTTGATGCCTTCTGCCAATGGCACGGAATTGCAGAGGACGAAGGACGTCGGCGTTGCTCAAAGTCAATTCGCAAATGAGAGGTGCCATGAAACCGAGGGACTCCCAGTCAGCACCGCAGACAAGTGCAAAGTGTATACGCCTGGGCCCGAGCCGTCTTTGGTCGCCCACTGCGAACGTCGGCATACTCATCCGAGTATCAAAGGTCAAACAGCGTCAGGGTGCTGCCCCCAACGTGGTGTGCCCGGACCCGCTCGGAGGGGCGGAGATTGGCGTCAATTTGCGGCGTAGGCACACAATGGTACTTCCTGTGTAACCGCGCGATGCGCAGGTTGTTGTTGGCCATGATGGCAGAGGGGTAGTGCAATGCGACGCATACCGCTAACGGCTGCGCAGCTGCGGGCACGTCGTCTGGCAGAGCGGTGAAGTCGTGCAACATGCGACGCTGTTATGGCGACAGACGGTGCTGGGTTAGCGTGTGGTAGTCGATGCAGCGGTGGTTGGCTATACGCAGAGGAGTCATCTGCCTCAGCTGAAAGCAGGCCAGGGCTCCTGGCAGCATGCACCTGTGCCTGAAGGGCTTCACGGCCGTCGTTGGAGCTAGGCAGGCAGGCGCAACCGAGCCAAACCACAGACTAGGGCCCTGCCAATATTCGCATTCAGACACCGCATCTGTCCTGCTGATTAGCGTTGCAAGATGAAGCGGCGGCAAGTATCGTCGTTCCTGCACAAGCCGGGGTGGTGCCGTGATTTCAAGGTGAACCGGTCACACGGAAGGTTTCGGTAGCTGCGGGACACCTGAATCTGCATCGCAGGTAAACGACTCGCATTATTGGCTCTCTATTCGACCTGTCAGGACTACGTCACACAGCGCCCACGTGTGTACCACCAAGCGCTTGTGATGTACAGGTGCCTGATTGTGGAGGTTGCAGTCCTGGTGGCTCTGACATGCTGCCGCGCTTGTCAACCACCGGCGCGTCCTATCACCGCCATGTGCCTTAGCGGATAGCAATGGTGGTGTGCACGGGAACTATCGCGCGCGCTGACAACTGGGCTGCCATGTTAGCGGAAGATGCCTTGCGCCCAGGAGACGTTCACTTCAGCCCCCAACGCCTTCAGTGTCGACTGCCGACGCGATTAGTGATCAGGACCATGCTGTGGCGATGATTGGCACCCGGGTTTCACATGCAACAGAAGACAAGGTATGCGTGTAGTTGATCTGAGATCAAATGATTAATGCTATGAGACGATATTGGGTATTCCTCCTGGCTGTGATGCCGCCTAACCAGTAATAGAACTCCAAAAGCTAATGATGCTATGATGCCACACAGCCAATCCCAAGCGCCAACTAATGCATGTTCCAAAGCAAGTAATACGCTCAATATTAGAAGGACTGCGGTGTGTATGTGCCAAAATGAAGTAGGTGTCTATAGAGAAGGATCGTTCCGGACACCCGAGCCAGCGTGTGTTGGATATGCAGTCGTAGCCATGCTCCGATGTGAGTCAGACGAGCAGGTCCTGGTAGATGCAGCAATGCCACATGGCTGCAGGCCGTCATGTGGAGGCTTGTGATGCAAGGCTGAAATGGTGTGGGATCGCTCTCCAAAGACAAGCGTAGGCTGCTTTTAACCGGATTTCGCGGCGGATGTCAGGTGAGTGACGTGGAGTTGTTCGGAGTCTAGGGCGCGTAGTGCGTCCAAGATCAGATCGTACTGGGTGCTGCAGATGCACTGCATGATGGCGGCAGACCAGGCGGCAAGGTGCGGGTCGATGTCGGTTGGTAGAGTATTAGGGTGGGGTGCGGTGGATGTTCGGTAAGGATGCGGAGTTGATATCGATGTTGTGGTGCGCCAAAGCCAAGTGTGTAAGTCGAGCAAGACAGACATGTGAGTTGATGTTCATGTTGATGTCTATTTGGATGGGACAGGAGGCAGAGGGCGGGTTGGTGGTGGGCCAGGGCAAGGTGGGAGGTTTTGCGATCCCATGTTGGACTCCTCGTAGATGATGGCGGCCATTGTGTTGAGTTGAAGGTGAAGCTGGTAGGCTTGTGTAGAGCGGAAGCGTTGAGTAGGTTGTTGTAGTGTTGGTTGGTAGTGTTGTAGTAGTAGTGGTAGTAGTCTTCGGCTCTGGATGATGAAACGAACTCTCCGATGGTGGGGGGTCAACGTATTTATGTTTGTGCTCAGATTGCAGACCCCCAAAATGTCGGTCAGCTACGTACTTTGACGATGTGTGTAATAATGCTAGGCAGGGCATGGCACGGCCCAAGCGGTGAAAGAGGCGTTGGGCTGATGAGCAGGAAAGGGGTGGCTCCTGGCTTGTGCATAAGCTAAAGCACGCCGAAACATCGCTGATCCTGGTCACTTAATGAGCAGGGGGGAGAAGAAACACGAACTCGCGCGTTACCGCCTTGTCGTTTCATCGGCCTCGTGACTGCGTGAAGATCGTGTTGATCCAATCCTGTCGCAGTATTGTCGCCGTCGCGGCATGTCCTTCGTACAACGCATCATCCTTCAGGCAAGGCAGCAGGCTCAGCGAGGCATGATTGACCCACGGCACGTTCGTTCTCTCTTCTGACATCACCTGTTCCCTGACACTACCGGCTTATTGCTAGCAGACATGGCTAGTGCGAACGGTCGTGTGAATGAAACGTAGCCCTCCTTTTCACCTTGACGGTGCGCAGGGCTGGGATCAGTCGCCGCCTTGGGACCGCTTGCAAGAGGGTTTGCTTGCGAGCGCTTCAGGAACAGGCATCGCTCGGTTCCAGTAGCCGGTGCGTGCCAGGAGCAAATTCTGACACACTGACAGTAAATTTCCGTCACACAATTTGCGACGTCGCCTATTTGCCAACGTCCGACACCCACCGACCTCCAGCGCAGGACGAAGATCTAGCGCCTATGCCGACCTTCTCCCGTGCTTCTTTGACGCTTCCACCCAATTTCGAAGCCCCCTAGAATTTTCCGCTCCACAATGTCCACAACTGCTGGCGCCCGTGCTGGCGGTGTGAGGTCAGGCATGACTTTCCAGCTGCTGTCCTGAATCGACAGGCCGGGGTACACACGTTCGTTCGTGGGCAGCTAGGCTGAGAATGCGAAGCACCGCACAAAGGCATGTCATGATTATTTTTGTCTTTCTGGCTTGCCGTCTTCGTGCGACTCGTATTAATCCTGGCTCGCGCTTGTGACCGAGGTAGGAGTAGCTGCCGACGCCCAGTATGCCCTGTTTTCCAAGAACGTCCGGCGACCACAACTGGCTGGCAGTGGCCGCTCGATAAAGGTTATCAGGATATTCGGCTGGGCCGGAAGGACAGAGTTGAACGGGCGCCATACTGCCACTAGGCGCTCAGCACCGCAGAACACCATTGCGGAGTGACGGACAACAGCACCGCAACTTGCATGTCTCAGCTGGTCAAGATCCACGTGTATGCCAGGGGTCCACGTCCGACTTCAGATAGGCGTTCCTTTGATTGAGATTCGCAATATGTATGCCTCTCTTTACCCCTGCAGCCTCCCCGGTCAATGCTACGATTGTCGAAGCGTTTGCCCTGAAGAGCCTGTGCGCGACAAGCAAAGAATGTCCCTTGTTCACCAGAAAGAAAAAAAGTGCGGCGATGCGCTCATCGTCGAAGGTAAGCGATTAGATTTGCAGGGGCAGACGATGCGTCAAACTCAACACAGCAAGTATCGTCCTCACCATCGCCACCCCCTTCGGTAGTTCAGTAGCTCAGTCTCAACGCTTCCAAAGAGCAGCTGTTTCAGCTTGGTGGAGAAGGAATGCGCAGGTGTTACAGTCCAATGCGAAGACATGCGACAGCATCGAAGATCTGGTCTCATCCCAGTAAAAGACTTTAGGGCTGACAAGCGTTCCAACCAACTGGCCAGCGCGGAGAGACGACAGGAGACCGAGCGTTAGCATGTCTGCCGTTAATTGACAGCCCATAAGATTGGAGCCACACTGGTAGAGTATGTGTAGTTTGAGCTGCAGGGGCGGCCGCCATGCACCAGGTGTCTGATTTGGGTTGTTCAACTTGTAATTCGATGGATGTTCAGTGTGGTAGCGAGAGCAGCTGTACCATGAGTGCGAATCCCGTTGGCCGCCATGCAGACTGCAGTAAGTAATCACGGCACCTTTCGACCGACAAACTTTTCATCTTGAGGCTGTCTGATTCAATAAGCCCTCTCGTAGTTCCTAATGCAGGACTGCTTGCAGCAATGACTGCGGCGTTCAGGTCGCCGAAAAAGAAACGTCGTATTGGCACTGAACTCTATCCTCCGGCTCCGCTTTCGTCGTCGTGGCTAGCCGAACACCGCGTCATTATATAGATGGTATTGATTCTGCCAAAGCATGGCAGCCATAGTGCGATAACGGCGGTGGATCAAGGCGATCGTCATCAGCAGATCAATAGCTCGGTGTGGAGAGGACTCCAGGCACGCTGCTGCAGGTACGCGCATCATGTCTCGGCGCCGCTGCCGCACTCTGTGTGGCTTACGCTCCTTCACTTTCGCGCGCAAGCGGATTGGGCTGTGCCAGGCCGGCGAGCCCGAAGCGCTACCTGTGAAAGGACTCGAACAAGACAAAGACGAGACGACTCTGGAAGCGTGTACGCCGGAGAAGCACCGAGTTCACGCTCGCCAAGGCAGTGGTTCCTCACATTCGTTTTCGATCAGCGAGCTGTGGAGCTGTGTCGCAATGTTCAATGTATCGATCGAGCCAAAAAATCTGCATTTAGATACAATAGCACGCCTTGTCGTACCGGAAAGCCGACTGATCCTCCCACCTTTGTCAATGCATCAGCACCTCTGTGTGCTTTGTTTCAGTTTCATTATCCTCATCAAGTCCCCATTAGGATATTGGCCGCGTCTGTGGTAAGATGAGGCGTGCGTACACAAGATGGCGCGCGAAAATCGTGGCGCATGTTGTGCCCTCTGGGAGAATGGTTCACTAAGCCAGCCACCTATTGCGCAGGGGCTTCTTAAAGGACCGCGCATTTATCCGGTATAATGGTTCAGCACAGTGCGTTCCACGTGGATGAAGCCTGTCATGAACTTGTCGTGTTCAGGGTCGGCGAATCGTGACCGCCCTTGTTATTTTTGTCTCTAGTAGTCCGCGATCGTATCAGTCCACAGCTGTCATGGTAGAATTACCGGCCAGCTAGCACTAGCTTGCTGGATCTGTTCAAACGGCGTCTTCATCGTCGTCAAGCTGTTCAGCCACAGCTTGCGTAGACACCCAATTCTCGAGCATTGCCTGGCTGGAAGTTGCGCCACTCGCTCCTGCCGGATTTCGCACGCCACGGCGCTTAACGACAAGACATAGTATACGGCCGTAGATACTGAAGCCGTCATATGATGTATTGAGACCAAGCTTTTTCTTATCATCTGCTTGTGGTTCCTCATCACTGGCCTGATCCTCATCCCTTGTGGTAGCCTTCGTCTTGCTGCCATTGGCAGGAGGCTCGGGGACAAAAAGATCCGAACTTTCGCTGTCCGTATCATCGCCGATTCCATCATGCTCCTTGTTGCCTCTTCGGCGTCTTGGTCGTGCTGAACGTTCAGGCTGCTTTCCAGCTACGTCGGCTGCAGGGATATCAGCAAGATTGATAGGCTCGTCGTCCTCCTCTCTGATGAGTATCGGATCTGCGGCATCTTCGTTGATAACGACAGGCTGATCGCTAGTTCCGGTTGTCAGCCAGTTGGTGAGTTTGCCCGAGTTGCTCTGGATGCGGGCCTTGTCTTTGAAGATCTTTTGCTTGGTCAGAACGGAGTGGCGGGAGGATAGGTCCGTCAAGAAGATCGAAACCTCGAAATCATCTGACGTGATGTTAGCCGTCTGAGTAAGACTGCAGCATATATGCGGGGATGCTTGTATCGTAGATAGTTCAACAGGGCTTCATGCAGCTTACCTTCAACGACAACATCCTTCACTCCCTTCTTTTTAGATTTGGCACCACCTCGGCCTTTACCCCGCTCGTTTTCTTCTCGCAGTTTGGGCAGTACAAGCGGTCGTATGGCCTGAATGACGCGTGGCAGTGCTGGATCATCGCGTTTCAACAGCCATGCCTCAGCGTCAGCAGGTCTGTCGAGATAGATGCGGACCTCAAGGACCGAATGTTTTGTAATCCGCAAGTAGCGTCGGAGTGGTGCCATATTGGAGTTGTGAAGGTTTGATGTCGACAATGTTATCAAGCAACTGCAGCTGGGAGCATGGAAACCAACGATGATGCGTGTTCACGTGCACGCGTTCCGACGCTAGGAACGTTCCGATCGGCGTGCGCAGAGGTTGTAGAGAAGTGCGTCAGGATCTCCCAGACCAACAGCGCACCGCAACACGGCACAAGACATGGTGCTTGAGCTTCATGTATGGGGCCCAGCCTTTGGCCTCCCCTCAATAGAGCCGGAATGCATAGCGACGGTTGCTTACTGCCAGCGCGTGATCCCCAAGGGCGACTGGACACTCGTCGCGGAGCACGACCCCACGGTTGGCGCCACAGGTACAGGACTGCAACCCCACCGTGGCCGATGTACATTCTTACACAGCAGCAGAGAGCCTGCCGATCCTTTTTGATGACGATGTTGCGACCGCATCCGGCTTCGAGGATATTGTCGCATACCTCCGTAATCACCCTGCAGTTACCAATGACCTCGATGCCAACCTATCCAGTAGACAGCGGACCGACAGGACGGCGTGGGTACCCAACGACCAAGTACTAGGCGTGTTCTAACACATTTATAGTTTCATCACGTTTCTCCAGTCCACGGCGACGCCTCTGATCGACCTGTCCCTCTACGTCTCTGCCGAAAACTACAACACCGCGACCTCGTCCGCTTATACCGCAATCCTGCCATGGTATGCCAACTACACCGTCCCGCCGAAACGACGAGACCTTGCGAGAGCCCGGACGGCGCACATGGGACTCAGTAGCTTGGATGTGGATACTACAGCTGAGGAAGGCTTTGCGCCGGGTCGGGGCACTGCTTCGTCCGAATATGAGGCCGCAAAAAGGGCAGCCGGCATACCGACCGAAAGTCAACCCAGCGCCATGAGCATGGGACGTGGAAAGGGTCTAGGCGGTCTCCTAGGTGGCCAAGTATACGCTGCGCGCTTTAGACTGGATGCTCTGTCGGGTGAGCTCCTGGATCCCTTATCAGATCTATTGGGGAAACACGACCATCTCTTTCGTGGAGAGCAGCCTTCTAGCTTGGATTCTCTTGCCTTTGGCTATCTGTCCCTGCTGTACTACCCAACGGTGCCCCAAGCTTGGCTTAGGGAGACTATCCAGACCAAGTATCCACGCATCGGAGCATACATTCGTAAGTTGCGCAAGGATTTCTTCTACACCGACGAGGTCGACCCTGTAGAGGTCTGGTCTGTTTCTACGGGCGCGAAGAAACTCCTAAGAAGTACTTCTCTACCATGGACAGCAAGATCACAGACTCTCGCCTCCAGTACGGTAGCTAGTGCGAAGGAGATCTTGGGCAACATTCCTGGACTGTCTGCCTTGTCTCGACGGCATAACGTCGTTGTCTCACAGCCAACGCTAGTATCAAAGCGCATCAGATCTGAGGTCCCGTCTCCGTTGTTCGTCAACACCCTCCTAGGTGTGACAACTGTATTCGCAGTGGGACTAGCATCGCTAGCTGTGCACCACCGCCGGTCACCGCGGGAGGGCGAACTTATCTTCTGGGCTCTGCGCCCAACTACTGGCCTGGGCGAAGCAGGTAGCATTCTCAGTGTCTTCGCCAACTCGCTGCATGACGGAGCGATGTATTAGTTCCGAGCAAGATGTTTTGACGATATACCATTGTTTTATGCACGAATTATACATGGGCAGTGTAGACTTTGAGAAAACCAAGTTTCTGCCATTGGCCAAAGCTTGCCATTGCAAGCGTATATTTGGAATTGCAAAGATAACCACTCTGCACCAGTGTTGTACACACGCGTCGCGGAACCTCCGGCAACCAACTCCCTCTGTCTACAGCAACATCTCCGCTGCCATGTAGTCGTTGTCCTGGCGAGCATTGAAAACTTGCAGAAAGTAGCCATTTGAACCTTAATAGATGCGCAACCTGATTCATAGACGACTTGAATGGCTCCTTCCGAGGATCTAGGGAGAGACGATTCCCTGGTAGTGCGGTTGTCATGGCGCCCATGGGTCCCGAAAACAGGCACACATCAACGTCACATCAGCCGGATCGAACATAGCCACTGGCGCCAAAAGTTCTGGCCCCAAGCTAGGTGGGATCAGCGCAAGCAGGGCAACCATTGTCTGACTGTGTACGATACATGTGTCGCATGCGAGTGCAAACCACGAGAAAGGGTCTGGGTCGAATGCAGGTACTCAGGGTCGTAGAAGGATGCTCTATGCTGGTTTGGGCGTGCCAATGTCGCAGTGTGGAGGATGTGCATGATGTGAGGGAAGGTAGCGTGCCCGAGAACATGATCGCCACGGGGAGAGTGGGGCTAGGCAAACGCTACGTCATTGAAGTCCCCTAAACAAAACCTCCGTCATACCGGGACATCTCTGCGCCTTCCATATCAACACCGCGCCGCCTCCGAAACTTCAAGCACGACTACATTCCCCCAATCCACGCTTGATCAATCGCCAGAACACCACCGCCAATATGCACAGAACCTACAGCATGCGCCAGTCTCGCGCGCCTACGGCGTCGCAGATTCAGAGCCCCCCGCCCCCTTCGTCCTCGACCAAGAGCGGACGCTTCTTTGGCAAGGCTAACATCGGTACGTCCTCTCGATACGCTTCTGCCCGCTTTGGTCTTGTTTCCAGTCCCGACGCGAATCGTGCGAGGAGCTTCGCGCAATGCCAATTTTGCACACCGCATGTGCAGAGCTCGTCGCATGGTTCAGCAATGACGACCATTTCGATCGTTGATGCTCCCGGATAGCGTCCAGACTGTTCAGAGAATGCTTTGCTATGCTACAGTTGCTGACTGGTCCTCTACCATATAGGCCACACCTTCCGCCACAAGTCCGCTGGTGCTTTCGGACCCGACCTTGCAAAGAAGCTGTCACAACTTGTCAAGATGGAGAAGAACGTCATGCGCAGCATGGAGCTTGTTTCCAGGGAGCGCATGGAGGTCGCAGTAAGCTTGCACAACCCTGTGCGACTCTACGTAGTACTCACCGGCCACACAGCAACAACTTTCCATTTGGGGAGAGGCTTGCGACGACGACGTCTCTGACGTCACTGACAAGCTCGGTGTCCTCATCTACGAGATCGGTGAGCTCGAGGACCAGTACGTTGACCGTTACGACCAATACCGCGTCACCATCAAGAGCATCCGCAACATTGAGGCTTCCGTCCAGCCCAGTCGTGACCGTAAGTCCACTACGTGTGCGCTGTCGGATTGACGCTTACGTTCAGACAGGCAAGCAGAAGATTACCGATCAGATTGCTCAGTTGAAGTACAAGGAGCCCAACTCTCCCAAGATTGTTGTCCTCGAGCAGGAGCTTGTACGTGCTGAGGCCGAGTCCCTCGTCGCAGAGGCCCAACTCTCCAACATCACCCGTGAGAAGCTCAAGGCAGCTTTCACGTACCAATTCGATGCCATGCGCGAGCACTGCGAGAAGCTGGCCATTATTGCCGGCTACGGAAAGCACTTGCTCGAGCTTGTTGACGACACCCCCGTCACTCCCGGAGAGACCCGTCAAGCTTACGATGGCTACGAGGCTAGCAAGGCGTAAGTTTCTCCACTCCTTTCAATGAGAACCCCCCACTAACATGCCACAGCATCATCCAAGACTGCGAGGATGCCCTTACCAACTGGGTGTCTCAGAACGCCTCTGTCTCCTCCAAGCTCTCCCAGCGATCGCGCACCCTTTCTCAGCGTCGCCGCAACCAGAACCGCAACATGGGCGAGGGTGTTGACCTCTCTGGCCAAGACCAGGCCCTCGACAGGGAGTCTGGCTTGTGGATCCCTGCTGAGCAGCACCAGGGCAACGGCTACGAGGGCGAAGATCTTGACGACGATGTCACTTCCACCATCGCTAGTGAGCACCAGCGCGGTCGCGAGGACGAGAGGGTTGTTGCTGCTTAGACGTCGCACTGACGGCTTAAGCAGTGTTCCACTCTCTGTCCACTAATAGTCCGTCTTCACGAGGACTGACGACTTATACCCCTGATGGAATGAGCGACGACACTGCAGTTTTGGATCCGATACATCCGATCAATGTGGCTTGGGCTATGTGATGGAAAGCTTTCTGGATGACCAATCTCACTAGAAGCTGAAGTCTGGTTTTGGGCACACGGATATCATGACTTTTTGACGATTTTCACCGCGCGTTGTATGAACCTTGCAGTAATAGTGTAATGAGATAATCTATATGCTTCGTTGAACATGAGACGACATCCGCATTCATCGTTGTGTGATTGAACTCTAGAAGCTCTTTTTGTCGCAGCACCATGTGAGTCTGTATTCAATCTCTCATCACGGCATACATTGACCCGAACCTGAAGCCCACCGGCCGGACACACTTCGTTCTCATCAACAAGCCGCAGCATCTTTTCATCGAGCCGGCCCGCCCGCCGATGTTCAATGTCCAATCTTGGTGCGGCCGGGTTCCCCAACACAGTCTGCCATCGGTCATTTGCCGACGACCCACTTTCGGCGGGTGAGAGATACCCCACCTAACCGATTTCGCTCACAGTGCGGGGCAACCAGGATGAATATCAATGACCGAAGACGGGTCTTTTGCCGGCCCAAGGCCATTTTCCCTGGGGAACGCAGCGGCGTGTGACGTTGGGCTGTGGGGTGATGGGAGAGAAGTACGTGGTCGATGTTTTGTGACTGACATCTTGACTCCAACTCTCAACTTCAGACGTCAAATCGGGTATATCGCGATCAAGAAAGAGCTAGATACTGGGAACAGCATAAAGAAGAGTGACATCGAAGAGAGCTACTGCATCCGTGGATAACGGCTTCCGTGCAGTATTCGTCGCGTCAACGTTGAAAACCCAGTGTTGAGATAGGATACTTTGGGACACCAAACTGGTCCCCCCCCCCTTTTCAAACCAAAGCAGGAAAACACCACAAACACAACAACAATGTCTTCTAAACCCCAAATTGGCTTCTGTGGCCTAGGCGCAATGGGTATGGGCATGGCCACGCATCTCGTCAAGCAAGGCTACCCCGTAACCGGTTTCGACGTTTATCCTCCTTCGCTGGAGAAGTTCAAGGCTGCGGGCGGCACACCATCAACATCACTCTCAGACTCTGCAAATGATAAGCCTTTCTACATCGTCATGGTCGCATCGGCCATGCAGGCTCAACCTGCGCTTTTCGACAAAGACGGCATTGTGAACGCTTTGCCGAAGGGAGCGACACTCTTGCTGTGCTCGACAGTACCAAGTGCGTACGCGAAGAGTGTAGAGAAAGAGCTGGTAGATATCGGCCGCGATGACGTCCTATTCATCGATGCGCCTGTTTCTGGTGGTGCAGGCCGAGCCGCAGACGGCACTCTCTCCATCATGGCGGGCGCCTCATCTGCCGCGTTTTCAAAAGGCCAATGGCTACTCGAAGAAATGTCCGCCCCTTCCAAGCTTTTCATTGTTGATGGCGGGATCGGTGCTGGCAGCAACATGAAGATGGTTCACCAGGTGCTTGCGGCAATCCAGATCCTGTCTCTCAGCGAAGCATACGGATTCGCTGCTAGACTAGGCTTGAACGGACAGGACGTGTACGACAAGGTGCTGGGGAGTACGGGCTGGAGTTGGATGTTTGAAAACCGCAGTCAGAGGACGCTGAAGGAGGACTATTTCCCGGGAGCGAGTGCTGTGACGATTATTCTGAAGGATACTGTAAGTGACCCTCCACCCTCGGGATCCCGAATTGATGTGGCATTGTACTAACCAAAAAAACAACAACAGGGAATCATCACATCCATGTCCCGCAGCGTAGCCTTCCCAGCCACCCTCTGCTCAGCCGCCGAGCAAGTCTACTTCTCCGCCCTCGACCGCGGCTGGGGCGCCAACGACGACTCTGGCATCGTCCGCCTGTGGACCTCTGAGCCTGTCACCAGCATCCAAAGCAGCCTCTCAGCCGAGGACAAAGAAGCCAAGCTCCAGCTCGTAGTCAACCTCCTAACCGGCATCCACCTCGTCTCCGCAGCTGAAGCCATTTCGCTAGCCAAGCACGTGGGTATCCCATTAGCGCAATTTTACGAGTTGGCGTGTGATGCCGCGGGTGGAAGTGCCATGTTCAAGGATGCGGGTGCGAAGATGATTGCTGTTTTGGAAGGCAAGGAGGATGGGAAGGGTAAGGTGCTTGGAGGGTATGCCGAATCGTTGAAGCAGGCTGTGGATGAGGCGCAGGCGATTAAGTGCCCTGTGTACCTTGGTACTGGCGCGTTGAATCTTCTGCTGCAGACGGGGAGCGAGTTGAGTTTGGGTTCGTTGCTCAAGTGCTATATGCCATAGAGTGGGTAGGGTAATATGAGTGATGTGTGTATAATCCAGGTTTGGAATGAACAGATGCGTATACTCATGATACTTTTATATTATTCATAAGTACATTGTACAACGCATTTGTGTCTTATCCTTTGCGACAATGGTCAAACGTCTGTTATCGAGCCTTCAACTCCTGCTGTCAACCTTAATGCACCTGATACCTCTCTTCTTCGCCCTCGCGGTAGCTGACACGTCCATTTGCTGCATTCCACTAGTAGGAACTTGCGATCTCAGCAACTATCACCATGCGTCCTCTCGACCGCCGTTTCCGCATCTATCTTCTCTCGTCATCTGCGAGTATGGTTTCGCCGCCATCTTCCTCCTGTACGTCTCAGGCATGCGTGGCTCTGACGAGAGCCCTGTTCGGGTAACTAAGCGGGGTTTCGGACCCAGTGCTAGCGGCCTGACGCTGGTTCTGAGCGCGTGGCGCGATCGTGGTAGAGACGCGATATCTTTCCGAGTCTTCAAGATAACAGCTCCTAGTATCCTAGGGGTATTGCTCTTCCCTGCAGTATCATGTCCTCATCTCCATCTCAAGATCCCTAGTCTCTCTGCTCAATTCTTGAACATCGTCTTGTGCCATAATCTGCGCGCTAGCATCCAGATCTTGTATGACATTCTCTAGGCCTCGTACTAGGGCTTCTATCTCGGCGCGTTGTGCGGTGACGGTCGAAAGTAGCTCGGTGTTTGACTGCTGAGTCTCGACGAGCTTAGTGTTCATATCGGTCGCTTGCTTCTCGAGGAACGGCATAAGGTGCGCTAGATGTATTTCGGCTGGAGTAAGTGTATGCGGTCTATGCCCTCGAGTCAGTATTCGAAAGTAACAAGAGCGGGCGCATTCGCAAACTCACGGCACAGGCGTTTCCACGGGCCCACCGTTAGCGCTCGCTTCGGCGCGCTTCTTCCTGAGTTTCGCATCCTCTATGCACTGGTCCAGCGAGTTGAGCAGCCTAACGACATTCCTCCTCTCCATGATGTCCTCGAAGTTGCTCTTCCATGTCCGGTCCAACTGATCCACAATTTGCCCTCTCAGGTTGTCCAGAACCTCTGGGCTATACTGTGCCGCCGTTGGGAAGCACGAAGCGAAGTTCTTGGCCGAACACTTGTCTAGAGTCGCTTTGGAGGCTTGGTTGAATACATTGATCAGACCCTGCGCGCGCGGGCCGGGTGCGTCTGCGATAGGTCGAGCGGGTGTGGGAGATGGAGAGCGCGATTCTGGATTCGTGGCGGTAGGCATGATGGTATAATCGCAGACTGCGACGGATTTCGATGTACTACGAAGCCAGTCAAGAGATGCTAAAGCGGGCGCATTGTCTCCATCGCTGTTTACTCGAGAAGCGCGCTAGTCCACGCACGTGATCGCGTGTCCCGCTAAGCCAGCCCCACTTCTCCACAGGCACCTGGGCACAAACAACCATTTTGAACTCGTTCTGTTTGTTGACAAGAACCCAACACTTGATCATTCACTAACCGAGCACAACTTACGTGATTGAATACAGCGTTCTAGGATACTTGTGAAGCACAGTCAAATCACAGCCAGATCACTACCAGATCACGACCAGATCACAATCAGATCACAATCAGATCACAGCAAGATATCAGCTACTACCAAGCTCTCACACTCTCTGCTCAGAAGATGGCACAGCCCAACTCTGGCGTCGCTGCCCAACAGAGCGCTAACCATCGAGCAAACGACACTGGAGCCCGAAACCTTACTCTGGATTTGTACGACTTGACTAACCTCCGTGCATTGCCTCTACATTTCTCTCTTTCTTGCTTCTACGTCGCTTCTTCTACCTCATTTCTTCTACTTCGCTTCTTCTATTTCGCTTCTTGGATCTTGACTAACCTTCCGACTAACCTTGTAGCAAAGGACTTCAGATCAAGGCCCCTGTCAGCCCCGAACAGCGCAAAAGCCTACTGGATCTACCACCCACTGTCCTCTGTGGCATTATCCAGGCAACCGACTACCAGACCGCACTCCACCTCTGCCAAACCCATCGCCATTTCCGCCCATTGGTCGAAGTAGGCTTCTCTTATGGCCTCAAGCTCCAAGACAAGATAGCATTCGTAGTGAGGCGCGCGCATGCCAAGTGCACCCCATACACCCTCAACCCGTACACCAAAGGTCAGGGTTATCTTGGCTGCCGGCTGTGCTTCCAAGTCTACCCCATTCTTCCCAACGACCCCGAATTCGACGACAAATTCCTGGGCGTGTGCAGAGACTGCGACCTGACATGCGGCATACCCACAACAGGGGATGAACACGACGACCTACTCCGGGGAACGACATACCATCTCGGCTCAAACCGGCTTGTACGTTTCTGCCTGGTGTGCGGCCATCTCGTCTACCAAGACCCCCGCCCAAACCGTCCGATCATCTACTGTCCTTGTATCAAGGATGGCTTGGTGGGTGAGCATCTTGGTGCCGTCAAGGCCTATGAGGGCTGCGCAGGTGAGTTCTCAACATACCCTGGAGCCTACATGATGCTAACAGAGTGAAATAGTTTACCTCTTGACATACCTACCAACCTACATGAGGTTGTTCGATGAGCAAAACCCACCTACATGGCCTGGGTTCGAGAATACAGACGACCAACGCGCCTTCCAACCAGAAGAGGTGGGAGAGCTTGCGGACGACATTGTCTTCGCGGACAAGTTTTCGGCCAAGATGATTGGCATCGAAGTCGGCAAGCTGGAGCGCCAAGCTGAGGAGAAGAAGCGCGAGGCTGAGGAGAAGAAGCGCGCTCTGGCTGCCGACGAGATGAAAGCTTGTCTGGAGAAGATTCGGGCGAGGCAGGTTGAGCTGAAAGAGTCAAAGGCTCAAGCCAAGATTGAGAGGGGAGTGATGTTCACGGCCGAGGAGGCATTGGTCCTGTACAAGAAGCAGGAGGAAGAGGGTTTCCCTCTGGATCTTCAGCTGAGGCGATCTCGGATGGAATGATTACCCATCATGGGGCTGAAGAGAAAGCGTTGAGATAGGGTGATGTGGGTTCATGTACGATAGTTAGGAAATGTTCACACGAAAGATAACGTCAATCACAACAAATGCCAAAGGCATCCTCCATTTCCCTTTCAAAACTATAGAGGAAGAAGAACAAGCTTTGTTTACAAAGGGTGTCCACCATGAGACAATAATAATGAATGGTAACTATCCACGATAAACCAGCAGCTATCCACACGAACGAACAAGCGCCAAAGTGCAGACATCTACTCTTCAAGGTAAGAAAGCTTGCGCATCTCACCCAACCTGGTCCTAGCCTGCGCAAGTGAGTTTTCCAGCTGCAGAATCTCGACCTAGAATGATATGTTAGCGTCTGTTCTTCCCCAGAGAATGTTTGATGAATACATACCTGCTGCTCCATCTGGCGGACCTTAAACTCGTGGTCGCCCAACTTGCTGTAGTCGACAACCTCGCCCTCGTCCCTGTTCTTCTGGGCGATGATCTCCTGCACTTGCCTGACAAGCGACCTGCAAGCCGCAGTGACAGTCTTGGATGCGCTCTCCAGCCTGTCTTGCGTCTTGCTCATGAAGCTAGCCTTGACACGACTGGCAGCCACCAACTGAGCGGTGGAGGCAGCAACGTCGTTGGAAGCAACAATAAGCTGCTCGGGCGAGTTGCGACCGGAGATGACGCCGTCGGCGGTCTCGATGAGCATGTTTGTCGATGTGGCGACGGCCTTGGCGGCACTGATGAGACCTTCGGTCCAGCGGTTGTGCTTCTTGTAGAACTGGGTCTTGGACATGCTGCCCCGGCCTTCGCGCACGATTTCCTTTTGGGATTCAGTGGCGGCCTTGATAAGCTGCGCAATAGCATTTGTGACGGCGATGGCGGCTTCAAGGATGGAGTCGTGGATCTTGAGCTCGTAGGTGGAGTACTGGTCTCTGGGCTTCTTCATCAGCTTGGACAGACGCTCCGTGGCCGCGTCGATGGCGTTGGCTGCCTTGGTCAACTCGTTGTCGACCAAGTCACCAAGATCGCCAGAGGCGTTGGTGATCTTGCTCTTGGGTGCGAAGGCGTCCGCGAGCTTGGACAAGCTCTGCAGGTTGCGCACGACTTCTGTGCTGTTGTTGATGACAACGTTGATCTTCTGCTCCGCGTCCATGTCGTACATGCGCACTGACTGGACGTTGCGGAAGAACCTGATGGTTGAGGTTGCAGAAGCTCTCGCGCCGTTGATGAGCTGGTCAGCCTTGTTCTCATCAGAAGCGAATCGCGTCAGTCCCTTGGTGTTCACCAATACATCGACGATAGCGCCGCCAAAGTTGCTGACGGCGTTGATAACCTCAGCGTGCTTGGCGTTCGGCCCGTCAGCAATGAAGTTGTTGAAAGCAGTCGAGAACTCCATGGTGCAGGTCGATGCCTTCTCAATCTGCGAAAGCACGTACGCGCCAGTGGCATTCTGGTTTCCGGCTTGCATAGGAGAGTCGAGCTCATACAGCGCATCGTCAACACGCTGCACACCACTCTGGAGGACGGAGTCGATGAGGTCGTTGATCTTCTGGAGGCTGTCTTGGATAATTGTGTCCAAGTGACCGTCCAGGACATCGTCGTTGGTACCAGCGTTAAGCTTCAGCTCGTTCAGCTCGAGCAGCGTCTGGTCCATACCAGCACGGAAGATCTCCAACTCCTCTTCCTTGTCGCGTAGTTGACGCTCCAGGTCAGAGTCACCTTCACGGTACTTCATCTGGAACTCGTCTAGCGCGCGGGTTTTGTTCCGCAGCGCTTCCTCAAGGTCCGCGATTTCTCGGTTGTGTCTTGACAGCATTGCCGAAAGTTCTGAGCCCTTGCCACGCTCGAGATTGTCGGCTCTGTCTAGGGCAGCTCGGAGCTCCCTCTTCAACTTCTCAGTCTCCTCACGGTGGCCACCAGTGTGACGGTCCTTCTCCATGAGCGCTCGGTCGCGCTCGCGGATCATGTCTGCCAGTTCCAAGTTCTTGGTCTTCAGCTCGCGTTGCAGCTTGTCTCGCCCATCAATGGCTTCCTGGGCGGAGTTTGCCTTGAGCTGAACTGCCTTGAACTTCTGCAGCAGCTGGAGATGCTCATGACGCAATTGCGAATAGAGCTTGGCTAGCGATTCGTACTTTGATCTCCATGTGTTGAGCTGCTCCTGAAGTGCTCTTATCTGATCGTCTCGCGAGCCCATCTGTTGCTGGAAGTTCTGGTTCATCTGGTTGATCTCGCCCTCCAATGCCTTCATCCGCTGGTCGTATTGTTGCAGCATCAGCTGGTCGCGTTCGTACTGGGCGCGCGCGTTTAGATTCTCTCGCTCGAGCTCAGCAAGGCGACCCTGTGTCTGTTGTTGATACTGTTCGCGCATGAGTTGTTCTTGCGCCAACCGAGCTTGCTCTGCCTGAAGCCGTTGTTGCTCCTCGAAGTCACGTTGTGCCTGCATCGCTTGCTGCTGTTGCTGTTGCTGAGCCTCCTCCCATTGCCTCTGTAGTCTCTGCTGTTCAGCCTCGTATTCCTCTTGCTGCCTACGCTGGTTGTCTTTCCAAAACTCGTTGATTGGCTCTGGGTCGACTGATGGAGCGCGAGCGGGTTCGGGCTTCTCGTTGCGGGGTCGTTGAGGTAGCGCGGGCGCACTCTCGTCTTCAGAGAGCAGGTTCGGTGGTTCTTGTGGCAGCTTTGGTACTGTAATGAGGTTGGTCAAGTATCGAAGATTTGAGCATTCGTAGTAGAACTTGACGAGACGGTAGTGCTGGGCATCGTATCGGCCGCGTAGAGGAGAGAGCGCTTCGTCGTCACCGAGTGCTACGCTGGTTAGTTGGGTCGCAATTCAACCGAGACTCTGGTCCTTACTGGTGTGCATTGCGCGCAACATGCTGGTGATAAACTTGTAGATACCATAAGACTCCTGAACCAGCGGCACCAACGCCGCTATCCTACATTCGTTGTTCGCGCCGCTCCGGAAATGTGAGAAGATGAGCTTCTGGAAAGCATCGATCTGATCTTGTAGCGTCATAAGATCCGAGATGGTCTCGTAGCCCTCATTAGGGTCATTGATCGACTTCAAGCTGATGTACTCCTCGTACTCGAAGGTTCCTATTCCAATCAGCCAGTTATTCGCGTCTTGCTGCCGCTCGTCGTACCATTGAACTCGGGATGTTGTCGGTGGAAAGCAAGCTTGGCCATAAGATAGTAGATGTACTCTGAAATGAGCGGCGCATATCCCCGCATGCCTTCTCCGACCGTGGAGCCCCGTGATAGGCTCTCAAGCCAGCTGGTGTTCGATTGCGCCTCCTTAAGAACGATAGGGTGGCCCTCCTGGAGGACCTTGTGGACGGTAATGAGCGCTTTGAAGGTCTGCACCTCGTCGGCGAGGATTGGCTGCCTGGAATATGCTATTAGCATTGGGCGGATTGGGCACCATGGTGCGCTCTTACACTTTCATGCCCTGCCAGAAAGACGCGGAACTCTTGTGATCCCATGTGTAGACGATGCATGCTCGCACGTGTTTCCCTGCGCTATTGTGAGTTTCATGCGCGTGCTGAGGAGTTTCGGTACGTACGCTTGGGGGAGACCTCTTCGATGCTCGTGGCTTTGCGAATGTTGATGGCAAGCTCCGACTCCTGCCTGGATTGAGACATGTTAGGCCATGTCACATTTCTCCTGTTGAAATCTCTCGCCCAGAGGCTAAAGGGTGCCGGCATAATGATGGTGATATACGTACTTGCCCATGTCCACGTTGCGCGAGCTTCCGTAGAGCGCCATCTTGGTCGCCGTGCGCTCCTTCTGAGCTTGTTGTTCGTAGTTGTAGGTAGTTGTAGGAGGGAAAGGCTAATGGTCGGTGTCGGAGAAGGCGCGCAAAAGCAATGCGCGGAAATGGGGAGGTGTGGGGTTGAGATATTTGGTTGCGCTCTTGGGTCAGTCAACCATCAGAGGAGCTCCTACTACTCGACCCCCGGGAGGTGGTTCGTGCAGCTTGGCGCTTCGTCATCGCCTTCACCCCCGACCGGGTCTAACCCTTGTATCTAATACTGAATTCTAGATTTGCTCGCACGCAAAACCTCTTTACTCAAGCTAGAATCTTCCGAGCCATGCAGCTAGAAGCGCCTTCTTGCTGCATCGGGTGCCGCGAACTCCTCCACTTGGGCTGTGCATCCTGGCCTAAACTGCTGCCTTCGCCATGGACTAACAACGCATACGCGGCTGCATGCGCAACCGACTCGGGTCTGAGTTGGCATCCGTGATGGAGGGCGACAAGATGCGTCTTCACTAACAGGGCTGCATGACTTCGCTGGATGCACCCTTGCTGTGTGAACTGTACCGATCACGCATGGCCAACGCAGCGATCATCAGGAACTACTATGTCATTTTACATGCTATCTTAGATGCGACTCCAGGGTATGATGAACGCCATGCAATGCTACGAATACAATAATGATGCCCTATGACGCCGTCAAGAAAGGCTCGACACCTCAAACCGCTTCACTTTTCCCTCCCTTGCTGAGATAGGCAGCCATAGGGTCCGCGGCCATTGTCCTCTTGCGGCGATACTCTTCCATTTCTTCCTCATTTACGCCTCCCGTCATCTCGTCGAGAGCTCGTTTCCGACTGGCAGCATCGTTCTTTGCTTTTTCGGCGCGGTCGGGTGCATTGGGTACGTGTTCCTCCAGGACAGCCTCTTCCTTCCATGCTATCTCCTTGGGTACTTCGTCCAGGTCAGCACCGGTGCGCATCCGATCTGCCAGCTCAAAAGCCTCCTTGCCTGCCTCGCCCGTGCAGTACGAGTTCTTGACTGTCGAGTGACAGCATGCAAAGCCCCATTGGAAGTTGGACCACCAGCTGCCCCAGACTGATGTGTGGTTGTTGAGGAGCACGTCCTCTGGGTACTTTGATTTTGCCTTGATTTTTGGTGCGCCCTTTATACCGCCTCGCTCGTCGTACTCGACATATCGCTCGTTCTCTGTGACGGCTGTCTTTCGAAGTGAGTCGTCGGTGAACTTTTCTTGTGTGCCGTACTTCTCCGCCAAGGCCTTCTTCCTGGCTGCTGCCATCTCCTCAGCCTCTTTGAGCTGCTTCTTCCGCATGACCTCGCCGGACGTAGGATTGGCCTGTAAATGTAGCTTGTTCTTGTCTCCGCGCTCCTGTGTCTCCCAAGCATATCGCTGCGCCTTCTCAAACTCAGCTGCATCTCCAGACGCCTTCATGAACCCTTCTTCTGCTACTAGTTGAGCGGCGTTGTCGGCCGTCGCGCCGCTGTCGACCATGGAACGCGTTTTGGGGTCATATTTCGCCGAGTCGAGATCCAGGTTGAGCAGATACTTTGCCGTGTCTTCTCGTAATCGCAGGTTCCGTGTGGATGTGGCCTGTTTCCTTCCCATGTCCGTCTCGGCATCGTACTTGTCGCCCTCATCCTCGTCATCGGACTTGTCACCTTTCTCAGCTTCTTTGGCCTTTTTCCGGATCTCCTCCATGGCGTTGTACTCCTCGATGACCTCCTCAAAATGTGATGCATCGTAGCCGTTCCATCGATCGCGTTTCGCATCGAAGCCTAGTTGTACGTCTTGAATGACCTCGTCCGCCTCGATGTTCTTGCCCGTAAACTTTGCGCCTGCCTTGCGCGGCCGGCTCAAGCAGTCCTTCTTCTTGTGTGTCATGGCACCGCAGTTCTCGCATGCGCCTTTGCGGAACTTGGTCGCAGCCGGGCCGATCTTCTTGCCGCGATCGTACCATTTTGAGTCTTGCTCCTGCTTCTGCAGACGCTGATGCTCGAGGTAATCGGTGTTGTCCTCGCCAGTCTCGTCGACGGCGTAGAAGGGCTTCTTCGAAATGAACGAGGGGATGTATTCGTTGCGCTCTTTTGCCGCGGCGGAGACGTCGGGCTTCTTGGGTTGCGAGGGCGGCATGTTGGGCGTGGGGGGATGCCTCGGTCGGGTTGAGTGGTGAAGGTTGTCAGTTGGTAGAAGCTTTAGAATGGCGGCCAAAGTGGACCGCCGACTAGTGGCGTAGGGCTGGCTGCAGCGTCGATCCCGCACGTCACGGGACCACGCGAGTCCGGTCGCGCTTGTTGTGCCTCGCGTCTCTTTCACTCCATTCCGCCACCGACACCCTTGTCGCGTGCGCTGCGCGAGTTTGATTTTGGATGATCTCCTGAACACGATGCGAACCTCCACTTTCGCACACACTTCCTGGATACCGGCTGTGTCGTCATGGATACTTTCCGCTTTCGCCTGAACTGCATCGACAACTACCAGGCGGCTCCGACAGACATCGACCCTCTTCTTCGGCGCAATGCCGGTCTTGCAGGCCGGTTGGGCGCACCGCAAGTACCCGTAATCCGGGCGTTTGGTGCGACCGAGACGGGGCAGAAGGTGTGCGCTCATATCCATGGAGCGCTGCCTTACCTATACCTGGAGTACAATGGCAGCTTGGAGAAGGATGTCGGTGCGTATGTCAGTCGTGCAGTTGGTATCAAGCTGACCCCTCCTAGTCAACGCGTATATTCTGGACCTCCGCGCCTCCATTGACCACGCCCTCGCCACCGCGTACCGCCGAAATGCATACGATGGAAAGTCGATCTACGTTGGCCACATATCTCTTGTCAAGGGTGTACCCTTCTTTGGATACAGTGTTGGATACAAGATTTTTTTGAAAGTCTACATGCTCAACCCTATGCATATGACTCGGTTTACCGACCTGCTGCATCAAGGAGCAATCTTGAACCGGGTGTTCCAGCCATATGAGAGTCACCTGCAGTACCTCCTGCAGTGGATGTGCGACTACAACCTGTACGGATGCGACTGGATTAACTGCGCAAAAGTCCAGTTCCGGGGACCCGTTCCAGACAGCGAAGAGGTAGATACCACTGTCCACAAGTGGCACGATGCGTCTATTCCCAACGAACTCATAGCCGATGAGGATCAATACCCACGCCAAAGTCACTGCACTCTCGAAGTCGATATATGCGTCCAGGACATCCTCAATCGGCACGAACTACAATATCGACCCATACACCACGACTTCCTAGAGCGATCGAGCCAAATGCCACGCAATCCAGACGACAAATTCGTGCCGTCTATGGCCGGTCTTTGGAGAGACGAGACGCGCCGGCGCAAACGTCGTATGGGCCTCTCCGATCCTTCGAGCAGTCCCTTTCCTGCTGAAGTGCTTGTGTCCATGTCGGCTGATATGCGGAACACCAAGGCCGGTGGATGGATTCACGAAGAGGAGTATCGAGAACTCATCGAAAAGCTAATCATCGAGGAAAGACAAGGAAAGGGCGAAGCCAAATTTCACGGTTTCGTGAAACCCATCCCTGGCCAGGAGCGCATCAGGACTGCTGTAGAGAGTATCGAAGATCTCTATCCCGAGGTCTTGTCTACACAGCAGCTTCCAGATGACGGCATCGAGCAAGATGTCAACGCGTTAGAACAAGGTGGTGCGCCTGTTGACATTGACGCTCAGCTTGCGTCTGACGGGCCAGAACCCAGACAGCCTCACAGTGACGGTCCCATTGGGGACGGCGAAGACGGCAATCCAGCGGACGCCGACAATCATTCTGACACCGAGGAAGAGCAATCCATGGATCCCCTAACAGTATCTTTACTCAAGGGCTCTAGCGATATAGAAGCTGAAGATGCACTCATCGACGAAGGAATTGATCTAGTTGACCCCGATGACGACGGCAAAAAACCAGAGTCCAGCAGCCCGATGAGCCAAAGGAAGCGCTCTCTCGAACCCGCAGAAGAAGACTACAACAAGCGTCAACGAATCCTGGCAACAACCCAGAGTACCAACAGGCGTGTCTCGTTTCGCAACGCCCTGAACAAGAACGACGATCCACCTCATCCCGGTCAATCGTCGCAAGCGAGTATCAAAGCTCGAGGCTTAGGGGCGCCGACTACTTTCTCGTTCCCTGTAGTAAAGAACCCGAATGCACCGGAGACGCTTCATCGCTTGAGTCAATCTGGGTATTCAAATTCCCAAGAAGGGCCCAAGACACCTGGGCCTAAGCATCTTACGGCCAGACCTTCGCAACTCGTTCCTGTGACCCCATGGACGCATCAAAAGACCTCGCCAATGGTGCCGAACAGTAGTACCTCACAAGCTCGCTCCAAGGTAGCCTCTCTAGTGCGACGGCTGGATACATCGTTCCAGCACAAGCATCGTACTATTTACTACGGCGCGCTACCCCCACCGGCTGAGGTCGTCAAAGGCACCATGATGCATGCGGGACTTCCACCGGTAATCTATCAGGACGCATATTACAGTGATGAGAAGGATGTTCCAGATCGGCCAAGAGAGTATGCGGGTCGCGAGTTCAAACTACAAAGCACCACATTACCGTATCTTCCTCCTTTTGACCCCACTGGTAATTCTCTTGCCAACATTGGAGAGTATCCCGCAGTTGTGTTAGACAAGAAGAAACAAGCTACAATGGATCAAGAACGAGCACATAACTGTGGTTTGCGTCACTGGGAACTCTCAAGACCTCCTCCTACTTTCAAAGAAGTGAAGCGCTGGACCAGCCGTCACGTCAAGCAACGCAAAGTGGCGAAGCCTAAAACCAAGGCACAAGACGAGACGGCAACTATGCCGGTGCGCAAATTCAACCCAATGAGCCACATTTCACAGATAGAAGGTCCAACGCAGAAGAATCCTCATGGCTTCAAGTACTCACAGAAGCAAAAGACAACCAGTGTTAAGCACGAAGCTCAGTATATGAGCATCATGAGCTTAGAAGTACACGTTAACTCAAGAGGCTCACTCGTACCAGACCCGGCTGAAGATGAGATCCAGTGCATTTTCTGGAGCGTACAAGGCGAAGAAAACGCGACCACGGATCGACCGCGTTCCGGTATACTGTGCTTCTCGGAAGAAGATGGCATCGCTATGCGTATTGCTAAGCAAGTTCCGGTCGAAGTTGAATACGAGGAAGACGAGCTAGATCTCATCAACCGCGTGGTCGATATCGTCCGCCAATTTGACCCGGACATACTCACAGGATACGAAGTACACAATAGCTCTTGGGGTTACCTCATCGAACGCGCGAGGATGAAGTACGAGTACAATCTTTGCGATGAGATCAGCAGGATGAAGTCGCAGTCTCATGGCAGATTTGGGAAAGAGGCCGACCGCTGGGGCTTCACGCATACCTCTACTATCCGTATCACTGGCCGCCATATGATCAACATCTGGAGAGCCATGCGCGGAGAGCTGAACCTGCTACAATACACCATGGAAAACGTGGTCTTCCACTTACTGCACAAACGCATACCGCATTACCAACACTCCGATCTCACGACTTGGTATACAAATGGAAAGCCAAGGGATCTAACAAAGGTGATTCATCATTTTCGCACACGTGTGCAACTCAATCTCGACATCTTGGAAGCAAACGAAATTGTGCCTCGTACTAGTGAGCAAGCTCGCCTGCTTGGAGTAGACTTCTTTGCAGTCATTTCACGAGGCTCTCAGTTCAAGGTCGAGTCTACCATGTTCCGCATCGCAAAGCCGGAGAATTTCATTCTTGTATCACCGAGTCGGAAGCAGGTCGGTCAGCAAAATGCGCTCGAATGTCTACCGCTCGTCATGGAGCCGCAGAGTGCATTCTATTCAAGCCCCGTTCTCGTTCTGGACTTCCAATCGTTATATCCCAGTGTCATGATTGCCTACAATTATTGCTACTCGACATGTCTCGGACGTATTGTCAGCTGGCGAGGTCAGAACAAGATGGGTTTCATGGACTTCAAGCGCGAGCCGCAATTGTTGGAATTGGTGAAAGACCACATTAACATCGCACCCAACGGCATGATGTATGTCAAACCAGAAATGCGGAAGTCGCTGCTAGCGAAGATGCTTGGCGAAATTCTGGAGACTCGTGTGATGGTCAAGAGTGGGATGAAGCAGGACAAAGACGACAGAACCTTGCAGCAGCTACTGAATAACAGGCAGCTGGCGCTGAAGTTATTGGCTAACGTCACTTACGGCTACGCATCTGCGTCGTTTTCTGGTCGTATGCCATGCTCTGAGATAGCAGACAGTATCGTCCAGACTGGTCGCGAAACCCTGGAGAAGGCCATTGCAATGATACACGCTACGGAGAAATGGGGTGCGGAGGTCGTCTACGGAGACACCGATTCACTGTTCATCCATCTGAAAGGACGCACCAAGGATCAAGCATTCACCATCGGCGAGGAGATAACCGCTGCTATCACCGCTGCGAACCCACGACCCATCAAGCTCAAGTTCGAGAAGGTATACCATCCTTGCGTTCTACTTGCCAAGAAACGTTACGTTGGCTTCAAGTATGAGCACCGCAATCAGAAAGAGCCCGACTTTGACGCGAAGGGTATCGAAACAGTCCGTCGCGACGGTACGCCTGCAGAGCAAAAGATCGAAGAGAAGGCTCTCAAGCTCCTTTTCCGCACATCAGACCTCAGCCAAGTCAAGCGGTACTTCCAGGAGCAATGCGCGAAGATCATGGAGGGCCGTGTCAGTATACAAGACTTCCTCTTCGCCAAGGAAGTCAAGCTAGGCACGTACTCTGACAGGGGTCCTCCGCCGCCCGGTGCTCTCATCGCTACAAAGCGTATGCTCGCCGACCCGCGTGCCGAGCCTCAGTATGGCGAACGCGTGCCATACGTAGTCATCACCGGTGCACCCGGAGCGCGCCTCATCGATCGCTGCGTCAGCCCGGAGACCCTGCTTCAAAACGACCATCTCGAGCTCGATGCCGAATACTACATCAGCAAAAACCTTATCCCACCACTCGAGCGCATCTTCAATCTCGTTGGCGCTAACGTAAGACAATGGTTCGATGAGATGCCGAAAGTCCAGCGCATCCGCAATATTACGATTCCCATGACCATCAAGCACGACAAAAGCAACGCCCTCTCCTCCGGTGGCAACGCATCCCTCAAGAAAACTCTTGAAAGCTACATGAAATCTTCAAGCTGCATGGTCTGCCGTTCGAAACTACCTCAAAATCCACCTACACATATCCCAGGCAGCGAAAACAATCCCTACGCCGTCCTCCCACTTTGCGCAAAGTGTCTCAAGCGCCCAGCACATTCCCTCCTCTCGCTCAAATACCGCATCTGGGACAGCGAAACACGCGTCGCAGAAGTCGAACAGGTATGCCGGCGCTGCTCGAATCTCGCCTGGGGCGAAGAGATCAAATGCGATAGTAGGGACTGTCCAGTCTTTTATACGCGCATCAAGGAACGCTCGAAATTGACTGCGCTGAGAGACAGTGTTGGGCCTGTTATCGAGCTCATGGAGAAGGCGGATACCGAGGCGGGTTTGGAAAGGGAAGATAGTAGAGGAGGTGGTGAGGGTGGGGGGTTGACATGGTAAAGTAGGTTGTTGCTAGTTTGGATACCCTGGAACGCAGTACATTACTTCGAATCAAGAAACGTGTAACATGCTTTGATCTTTCCGCCCACTATCGTCAGGACGTCCTCACCCGTTAACCCCATTTCTCCACTACTGGCTGTTTTGATGCCCCATTTCACTTTCGTCACCCAGATATCCTCTCCGTTGTCATGTTTCAGACATTCGACATTGCCTGCACATGAATTTCTTAGCAATTCAATTCCCCGGGAACGACAATCAAAGCGTCGATCGATATACGTACCCAAAGCAACAAACTCATCGCCCTCTCCACTCATACCTTGTATCTTCTCCACCATCTCACTGATTGCATCATGCGACTTGAACACACCCAATGCGTCTACGAAGAAGACATCTGAACTTGGTACCCAGATATCTGCAATGGCTTGCGTACGCATCGTCTTGTCTTTCTGACCGAAGATGTCGGTGAGATTCAGGAGGGTCAGGTCTACGGCGCGGGATTGGGGTGTCGACATCGCTGAGGCGAGGTTTGAGGGAAATATGGATGTGAGGGATTATTTTCGTTAGACGTGGGGCACTGAGTCAAGATATAGAGGCTCATGCGTTTATTCTGTACTGTAGTGGTGGGAAGGAGCCCGAGGTGAGTAAGCACAAGCTATTTGCGCTAACGGTATTGGGAAAGAGATACAGCGTACTTGTGCAGCGGCATGTCTGCTACAGCTCGAAAGTTCAGTCAGAGTGATGAGAACGCGTTTTGGTTGGTTAAACAACCTTGGAACATAAGAGGGTCTATCAAAGAATCTATGACACGTAACAACCGTTCCCTAAATCCACCATCTCTCCTAATTCCTCCACCTCCTCCACTTCTTCCACTTCTACTGCCTGCACCACTCTCTTCCCTGCCTTCATCAGCACTCTATCCATTGCCTCCCCTAAAACAGCCCAATCCCAATTCTGCGCAACAATCCACTTCCTCAACTCGCTCAGTTCCTCGTAAAACACGCCAGTCAGACCAGCTACCTTGTGATCAGAAAGCAAATACGAAAACAAACAAGCCTCGTGGAAAACAAGAGAATCCTGCAATGTGAGAACTGGTATCGAAACTACCGGAATACCTCTCTTTGTCGATGCAGAAGAATGTATGTGTCTGGTTTGGTGGAGGTGGCAGATTGCGCAGCATCGTTTGGTTGGATCGGGGGTGGTGATGGGTGATAGATCGTTGTAGAGTTTGTCGTTCGTTGGAGATGGTAAGAGATTTGACGAGGTGGTAGTGTAGTTCAAGGGGAAGGGTGTTGCGGTGCCGAAGAATTTGGAAGAGTTGAATTCGTTGCAGGAGTGGCCGAAGCAGATTAGGTCTGGCGGGGAGATAGTCGGCTTGCGTGCGGGAAAGGGCATCTTGAATTTTCTTGGTTGAGCCATCGGTGAAGAGCGGGGCGAAGACGACTTCGGTTGTGGTGATGAGAGGCCGGGAAAGGTCTCTGGTGGAAACGGTGTGTTTGGACTGTCGCAATCATTGTTCGTGAATAGTCTTTCAGACGGCGTCCATTGTTATAGTAGACTGTAGACTGCCTCAAGAACATTGTTCAAGCAAATACAAACCAGGAGACTCGTCTACCTCACCCGAAGAAGAAGGAACCAAACAGGTTTGCAGCATACATCGAGATGAAAACACGCAAAGTAGATGGAACAACATCAACGTAGCCTCCAGGGTGTTCAGCTTTTCCTTGTTTAGCCATCTCCTCTAGAAGAAACTAAACAGTTTTGTAGCCTACATCAAGTTGAAAACATGCAAAGTAGCTGATGTAACGTCAACGTAGGCTCCCGGGTGTTCAGCTTTTCATTATTTTGGCTACCTCCTCCAGAAGTAACTTGCGATTCAACCGAGCTCTGCGGCGATGTCGGGCTGCTTCTACTCTCTGTCGCAGCATCTCAGGAGTAGCCTCTACTGCTGGATTGGTCGCCGGTTCATCCCGAGCGTCTTCGACTGACTCTTCGACTGGCTCATCGACAGGGCGGGGGTTCTGCGGTTGCAACATTTCGTCCAGACTCGTCTCAGATGAGCCTGAGATTGTTGTCGTTGATAGTTCTGGTGGAGATCCTGATGGCGTAGTAGGGTCTGTTGATGGCGTAGCTGATAAAACTGTTAATTTTGGCTTCGATGATGTGTATGCATTGCTGGAAGATGAAGTTGAATCACACAATAGAGGTACATTACCTTCGTTGCTCGAGTTTGTATTCGGCGTTGTAGGTAATGCCGGTGGTGGTGGCTTAAGCTTCAGGTAATCTATCCTTGTATGTCGTGATGATATAGAACGTCCAGAAGATCTCTCTTGAGATTTGAGTTTGAAGATTTGCGAGAGAGAAATGGAGGCAATGGAGTTTTTAAGTAAACATTTAGACTTGGTGAACTATAGTCGAAGTAGTGGGGACTTGGTACTCGCTTCTTCCAGAACTATGGTCGAGGTAGTGGGGACTTGCTACTTCGCTCCTCCTAGTACTAAAGTGATAAGTGTAACCATGGTGAACTAGAAATGGTGTCGCGTTTTGCTGCATACACAATATTAAAAGTTTACAAGTGAGTACCGCCTAAGGCGATGTATACTCCTGGCTTAAAAGGTATTTTCGTTTATTGCAACACGGATCGTAGCCACCCCTAGCGTGGTACGCCAGTCTTCAACCACTCACAGCGTCGTCGTCCTATTCGTCCACCTCTACCACAAAAACACTCAGATCGACATCTTTGATATACGGCGGAGGCGGACTCGAGTCAATCGCGGAATATTCAGGCACTGGCTCTTCTTGAGCAGGGACGACCAGCCACCTATCGACTTCAAAACGAAGCGGTTGATCATCGACCACTGCCATTTCGTAATCGATCCTTCTGCTCCTCGACCAACGCGATATCTCGAATGCAAGGCAGAAGATGAAGATGTGGAGGAAGACGAGGATGAGGACGAGAAATGTGTCCGTTATGCTGAATGGCATTTCGGAAGTGTCTTTGTGGTCAGAGTAAGGCTGCATTGTGGCGGAGGTGTCGAAGGAAGGGGTTCGAGATTCCTGGAGTGAGTGGGCGTGCAGCTTCCGGTTGGTGGCTCTGGTACCCCGGTGGTGGGAAGTATGAGCTAGCGAATCTATAGCTGTGTCGCGGCATTGTGAGAGTCGAGACTATCGCATTGTCAATGCGCACGACATGCAATCTGCGATGACTGTGCACTGTGAGTATGGACGGGAAATGTGCGCGGATGTGTTCGCGATATGGCTGCTGTTATCTCATCCAATGAATTGATCGTACACGTCATCGAAACAAAATCTACTTACACCTCTCAAGCAGTGGTCACCATCCCCACAACGTCTTGATTGTGTCGCCAATTGTTGCTTGGCCAGCTTCCTTCCTCTTCATACGAGCTACCCGCTCTTCGATAAATGTCTGTTCCAGCTGCTTTGCCACACCAGTTTGCGCCCTAATCTCACCAACTATAGCCATCCTCTCGATCTCGCGCTCTTCGGGCGACAGGCTCTCTAGCTTCTTTTGGTACTCTTCCCGTACTTCCGGCTTGATCTGCTTCCACACATCGGTATCGTCCATGCTGCTACTCGATTTGCCAATCTCAGCTATCGGCACAGCTGATTTCCCTGACGATGATACGCCGCTCATGGCTTCCGCGACATTCCGTTTCGACAATATGCTTTCGAATTTGGGCACTGGCCGTCCCTCTACCTTGGCCTTCTCCATTTCCTCCTCCTGTTGTATCATGCGCTGGTAGAGTTTATCTGCGTGCATTTGTATCCGCTCGTCTTCCTCCGGAGACCGCTCGTCCATGGTCATGTATCCCAATGCCTTCAAGAACTTTGACTGTATGTCGTAACAGCGGTTGAACTTGCGCGACTCGCCGATGCACATGGTTCCTGCCGACCACCATGATTTGGGATTTTGGAAACACTCGAATTGGTTCATGTATTCCAGTGCACAGTTCTCCATGGCGACTCGTCCGATCGAGGCTTTGCGATCGTTGTAGGCGTCTACGAGGTCTCGTAACTTGTCTTGTTCCGACTTTCCGCGGTTGTTGACGACGTCCTGTGGGGTGTAGGTCTTCCAGAGGTCGGCGTATCGGCCATCTTGGAATTGCGATTGCGGTGGCACATATGGCTTCTCGGGATCGGTCTGTGTTTGCGCTTGCGCTTGTGTGGGTGTTGGCGACTCGGCGGGCTTTTCTTTGGGAGCGGAGGGTAATGAAGGTTTCGGGCCAGTGGGCGCCTCTTTTTTTAGGAAGTCGCGGAGAGATGGGTCGAGTTGGTCCTGCCCGCCTAAGCTATTTCCGCTTCCCCAGAGCCAGCCCATGGTTGTGTCGGCGTATAGATTCGTATGCGCGAGGTGAGCAGGTGAAAGTTCCCAAGTTGCGGGGACAGTGAACATGGGTCGGGGGTCCGAGCACCCGAGTATGTCTTAGCGCGTTGGCCTCAGATGCGCCCGGGCATAACAACGACTCGATTACGCGACGGCGACGACATCAACTCGAGGAATTGTTACGACACACATTGTTATGGCGCCAGTCGGTATGTTCGTTCTGTTCAAGGATTCATAATCCGAATTTCATACTCACACGTCTCTAGATCGCCGCGAACATCGACAACAGCGCGTGCGCGGTGCTGGGTAAGACACTCGAGAACTCCTGAGACATGCAAACGCTGACTACGACAGGCCTTCATCTGTGCAGGCGTCTTTCGGCTTCAACTTCGGCGCTCTCAGTTCGCAACCGACGAAACAACCCTCTCTCCCACCCCAGCAATCACCGCGACGAACACCAGCCCAGAAGACACCCAGGAGCGCGAATGGCTCGGCACAACGGCAGAGAAGCGCGTCGATTCAGCGCAGCACTGCATCAAAGCCGAAAGCTACACCAAAAGAAAACACGGTGACCCCTCAGTTGGGCAAGAGGAAGCGGGGTTCACCAAATGCGCAATCAGGCGCAGACGACGCGGCAGAGGATGAGCTAAGCCCTGACCGTGAGGACGCTGTGCGCTCCATCGAACAAAGCAGGAGGGTCGTTGGGACGGTTCTACCCATACGCGAAGAACAAGACAGCGTACCAGACGAGCTATCCATATTGGAAGAGGGCGCCAGTACTGCACGCAAGACGGTCTTCGCCAAGTCTACCGTCATCAAACGAACGCCTCCACAAGCATCGTCACAAACACGCGCAACCCCTGTCAGTGCCCGACAAAAGACGCCTGCCACCGAGGGTGTTGAGCAAGCGTCAGCTGTATCGCGGCGGTCGACACTACGGCGATCGCGTTCTACGGATCCTGGTCCGGCTACACCCAGCGTACTTCCAAACGGGCAACCCAGAACTTCTTCCGCTTCACAACTCGGCGCTATTCTCGAGACACCAGCCGCAGCTTCAGTGGACGAAGAGAGCGAAGATGAGCTATCGCCGCAGCTCAATGGATCTACACCGCGGGTGGTTGGGAGCGAACCACGGCCGCAGCAAACCGCAGAAGAAGATGTTGAAATGGACGCAGACGAGCTCTCCTCACTCGGCCAACCGACACCAATCCAGCAAACGCCGGCAGCGAATGGTGCGACACCACAACAATTGAGAAAGCAACAGTCTGAAGAGCAAGCCACTCCGCCGCAGCCAGCCAAACGAGGAAGACCGCGCCGGGTAGTGGAGGGACCCAAGGAGGTTGAGGTCCCCGCAACCACGGCGACGAAGCCTGCCAAGCGCGGCAGACCCAGAAAAGAAGTCGCAGTCCAGGAAAGCGAACCTCAAGCAGCGCCAGCTGTACGCGAGCCAGATGTTACAAACAGCGAGGAGCCAACACCGGAAGAAGTGGACGAGGTTCTTGATGATGTCTCCCCTGACCATCAACAAGCTTCTATACACTCCCCCAAACCTACACCACGGAATCAGGACGCTGTCGAAATTTCCAGTGCGGATGAAGAGTTGGACGTGTACGAAGAGCCGGAGCCCGAAGAGGCAGAACTCACTCCACGACCCCGAACGAGAAACCCGTCTCCCAAGCAGACACAACGCGCCAAACCTACGTCAGAGAAACCGCCCCGGAAGCGTCAAAAGTTCTTGGGACCTAAGCATACCATCTCTGTCATGCGCATCAAGGGCTCTGCAGTTCGAGGCATCACAGTCGCAGACACCACGCGTACCATCTTAGAAGAAACCATCGACCACCGCTTGAGCCGTATGGCCGAAAAGCTTCAAGCCTCACAAGACTCCACCCGTCGCAAGGAATATCGAAGTGAGATCAATCTCTCGCTCTCTTTCAAGGAGAGCCTCAACGAGAAGTTGCTCGACTTGCAGGACGCGAATGATCTCTTGAGCACCAACTTCAAGAAGATCAAGTTGTTCAAACGCGACAATGCTGAGCTACGTAAGGAAATTCTCAGTCTCCAGGACAGCAGGCAAGAAATTGCTATCGAAACGGACGATGTCCAAGCACGATACAACGCCGAGAAGGCCGAGGTAGATGCTAGAAATACCCTTAGCGATGACATGTTCGAGATTGAGGCTGCAATAAAGAACGGTCGGAAAAAGGCACGCAAAGAAGGGAGGGAAGAGGAGGGACCCAATATCCCCCTTCCTATGCTGCTCCGAATGGTCGGCAATGACGTCACTTCTCGAAGTGGCGGCCTTCTGGCCAATGTACAGGGCTTTAACGGGCTCTTGGAAAGAGCTGCAGGCTTTCTAGAGGGAAGAGCCTGATTGCACAGCGAATGGCTGGATGAAGTTTCTTGTGTGTACTTTCGGAAAGATACCCGGCATTATCGCCACCTTCGATTTATGATATTTACCATTCTCATATTTTCCATCCCTTCAACACACACTATGTCTGCGGACGCATAACAGCATCTGAAAAGCTGATCATGATGTCTCATATACGATGGGGTGTTATTTGGCAAGAACACCTGGGGTAGTCGCGTGTCGTCTAACATCGGTCAAGCGACTAGTCTGCATATGCCAAGACGCGCCCGCTTTCATGCACGGTTACGCAAAGGTGCATCACCTAAATGATATTGGCGTGCTGGAACTTGCCTGTGCGCATCACAGGGTCCATGGGCTACGGCCTTAACTCCCCAGCCTGCCGGTTTGCTCTCGCCTGACAGTTCTACCAAACCTTTGTCCGTTCGCTGAGCCATTGTTGCCAGTGCCGGCGCTCTTGCCTTTTCAGAAACCAAAAGCCAGGCAACTCAACCGACGTAATCACAATCCTTCGTCCTGTATCTATCAGGGAACTCTTTACCAGAAAAAGCAAACATTTATGAAATTACGTGGTTGAACGTGCGCTTCGTTCTAATCAAGACCCTGTTACATTGCAAAACGGGAACCGGCGGGAATACGTTACACGACAAACTAGCTTGAACCAAACCTGGAACTATCACCAGATATCTGACACAGTTTCTTTCACTACTCCCACAGCAGCTCACCAGATCAACACACCGCTCAATTGAGGTCTAGGTGGTTGTTCGTCACGGTTCACTTACCAAAACTATGACTCGCGGAAGCATCACCTGCGACACTAGTGTCCCAAAAACACCGACGACGGAGCCAGCACCGTCCACGCTGACCTCGGCCGATTTCAAGACCCCTAAACCTCCTCTTACCTCGCAGACAACTAAATCTCCACGCAGCCCATCAAGCAAATTCTCGTTTCAGGAGCAGCGGCGAAAATCGTTCTTGGAACATCTGAAACGATGGCACTTGAGCCACGAATCGAGTAATTTCTTTCAAGGAAAACTCAGCCTACTACCTTCTGAGCCTGAATACAACGAAAACCTCGAATTGGGTAGAAGTGTAACTTGTATTTTGACGGATTCGAGTTTTACGGACTATAGGAAGACAGTTGCTATTAAGCTTTTTGGACCACAGAAGGACAGCGTAAACGGCAAGATAAGAGAATTGGGACGGGATATCAAGAGCAGGAGCATGGATTTACTCAGCAGCGAGATGAAGCTCGCGGAGGACAAGAAAGAGGAGGCATGGCCGTCACCAGAAGCCATATCCGGCTCTTCAAACAGCTACTACAACCTCGTCATCCGCTTCGGCTCAGGATGGCTCTCAGCACGCGACTACTTCAACAGACTCTACTTTCGGCACCTCGCTGCCCGCTTGCCAGGCCGGAGTAGCCACTGCGTCGCCAACACAGCCGACTACGTCTTCCGCGTCCGCTCACAAGCACTCGGTCCACCACCCTCAAAACGAGACACCGTACCCATCCAGCCACTCTTCCACCAATTCCAACGCCTACCCACTGAACTCCAAGAAATGATCCTCATGACCGCCGCCGGACTTACCCGGGACTACGACCTCACCAACGACGCGCGCAGGAACTGTGCTAGAGCCTCCGAAAGAGCCATCAGTTTATCAACCCTACTACGCATCTCGCGCGGCATCCACGACACAATGCGCCCATACATAATGCGCAGCACGACCTTCCATTTCGGCCTCAGCGGAACGACAAACTTCCTCTGGCAATGCGGCCCGACTTATCGTCCCCACATCAAACGCTTGGCTTTCCATTTCGGGAAGAATGCTTTGCTTCATTGCGTGCGCTGGTTAGCCTCCGATGCGATTTTCGAGTTCCTAGAGCCGCCGCAGCCGAATGGCGGGACGGGCTTACCGCTGTTTTGGCGCTGTCAGTTGAGAGCTCTTGCTAAGGAATTGCATTTGCGGGAACTTGTTATTGATATTGAGGGGATACCGAAGGCGGACGTTGCTATGGTGGTCAGGGTTATGAGGGAGGCGTTTGGGGGTGTGGAGAGGGTGAAGTTTGTGGAGGGGTCGCCGCCGGGGAAAACGGAGGTTGTGGATATGAGGGATGAACGATTAGCAGATGTAGGCAAGGAGTCTTGGAGGGAGCTGGTCAAGGGGTATGTTGGGAGGTATGAGCGCCAGATTGGGTGGCATAATTGGCATTTTAAGATGGATTTGGTGGGCTTGAAGGACCATGAGCTGGATGCGTTGATGGACAAAGAAGCGGAGTTTTTTGATAGTTGATAGAAGGTGAATGCATGATGACGGTGTTATTTGTATTATTTAGGATTTGGGAAAATACGGAATAGACATATGGCGAGTTCATGGTAAGGTGAACCAACGGTAAAGATATGGCTTTGTGATCTGTTGACGGTTCCTGCATTTACGAGAGATGTCGTCGAGCGAGTGATGAACCTTGAAGGAGAGAATTGCATACCCAGATACTAAGGTCAATCTAGTCTACGTCGCTTCCACCATAACTTTCCTTCTTCGAAAAAACATCGCTTAGTGACTGATTCCAAAGAAATGGCGTTCAGAACAGTATTTCTTTGTTTCGGCAGTTGACAGCCAAGGTACTTGCACCTGAGTACGCAAATTGTGACATTGGCGATAGAAGATTTCAAGGTTCTTCGTGGAAACCATAGTGGGTACGATACGCGTAACAATTTAAGGTTTCGTCGACACCCAGGCTGTGCCCAATATTGCCCGCTGCCAGCCTCATTCCCGATCCTCCGATGCTTCTCGAGTTCGTGAGGCGACCTCAGGAGTGAAGCCCAGGTGACCGCTGCGAGCGGCTAGCGCAACAAGTCCCTGCACGGAAGCAGCGGCAAGCGGGAAGACGACAACTCTAATTACCTAGCTCCCGGGATCCTTTTCTTTGTCTCGACATCGAGAATTTCCGAGAGCATTCGTCCGCATGATGGACGTTTGGCAACCTAGTTCGCGCTCATGACGAGTGGCTGCGTTTACTTTGGCTACTCAGGCGATCATACGCAAGACGACCTCGAGACTCAACCTTGGAAACTGCGACCCGGCAGCACATGCTACGATACAGCCACATATCTTCTGCGCGACAGTTAACGTCGTTGTTGCTATCGCAGAGTCATGCAAGTCGTGCAAGAAGAAGTCATGGACGGCAAAACATGACCTCGTCACTTGCGAGGTTTGTGGGATAGATTGTAAAAGTCAAATGTCATTGGTAATGAGCGTAATTGAGTGTAAACTCCGCAAATGTACGTAAACCTCCTCTCATAAGGCTGCCCAAGAGGCCATCATCTAAAATCCCCACTTGGCAATCTTCTTGTACGACTTGTGCTTGACGCTGGTAGTGCGCTTCGCGACGCTCATGCGCTTCACGACAGCGCTCTCGTCTTCGTCCACATCTACACACCCATCAACATCCTGCGAGGAGCAGAGCGGCGTGAGAGTCTTAGAGCCCATATCGCAGAAGTTTCCATGTGCGTCAACAAAGTCCGGTCCCCAAGACGTGGCAGATTCACAAAGTCCCTTCGCTGAGTGGCTTGCAATGTTGGACACGACAAGTGCCTCGGTCATCCACTGGGGGCGCTCAGAGACACTACGCTTGGCGCCAGGTTGGTCTGAACACGAATGTTAGAGAAAGTCCTTGCGCGGTAGGTATAAGGGGATGACTGACCAGCGATAGGGCCACTGTCTGGGCCAAAGATCGTGTATGTACATCCTGCGTTGCTGCTCGCGGTGTCGTTGACGTTTTCACCATACGCGGAGGTATCGAACTTCAGAGAAGCAGCCGCAATATCGTTGGTATGGTCTAGATACGAAGTCAGTGTAGGTATCACATGTGTGCCATGGCCGCAATTTACCTGCATCGATCCAAGTGCACCTGGGAACGTAGTCGCCGCCGTCGTCTAGGCGTCCCGCTACCTCGACGCTCTCGTACCAGGATTGGCCACAGACTGATCCAATATCGCCAGTCCATGCACCACCAAAAGTGCCGTCGAATTGCGTCACGGTGATCCAGGCAATACATGTCGCGTCATCGTTGTTCGAGATGCTGACGTATTTGGCTCGTTGGCCCCCAACCCCCGCGTCAATGGTGCGGTCGCAAATTCCACCAGAACCGATATCACAGCCATCAGCTTGACCCTGATATCCGTTTACCTGGGAGAAGGAATAGACCTTGTTGATCGAGCCAGACTAACCTCTTGTTAGCAGCGGACTCTATGTTGTCCATACTTGGACGTAGCACTCACAAGACTGTCTCCGTCGTTACCAAGGTCGGGTAGACCGGCTGCAGGAGTGAAGAGTGTGTCAGCAACTACCATGAAGATATTAGTTCTCTTGTGATGCTGTACCTTTGATTCTGACAGTTGCACCCTCTGGTGCTGATCCTGGGACGTTGGCTTCGAAAAACCCAACCGTAGTCAATGCGTCAGCCACGAGCCCAATGGCTGTGAGAACCGAGGCAGCCATGTTGAAACTTGCGCGAAAGCTGATTATATGATAGTTGTTCAAAGCCGTTTAACTGAGAGGGAGAAGTCCGGTTTGGGTGATGAGTGCTTGGTTCACAGAAGGACTTTTTATATCTCTTCGGCTTGAGCAGTGCTTGTTGCTATCCATGACACTATGGAGCCATGGTGACATTTCTCCGGAACTTCGGCATGCCATCGTAACATGTCTCAAATCGAATAGCAAATCAGAACTTCGTTGACAACATGTGCTCGGCCCCCAACTGTTGCCAATACTTTATCCATGCGAAGTGGAGGTTCGGCTTGTTCACTTTGTCAGCCTGTACGAACATTAGGTATGCTGCCTATGATATGGCCGACCTTTGATTTGCCGTAGCCTCCTGGGTATCTCATCCTTCTAAGACACTGATGAACGCAAATATCAAGACCTTCCCGAATGGTAATGTTGAGTGATGTCGTCTTACCGGTTAGAACAGTAGTCTGCCTGGGAGCTGAAGGATCGCTAGAAAACCGGGGACTAACGACGAAAGTAGGAAAAAGCGACACAGATACGCCTTGTCATCCCCCCGGAAGCGCCGGTGGAAAGCAACTAATCTGTGATGGAGGTCGAATTGCCAAGTCCGCGGGACAGTTATAAGCCACCTCGCCCACCGACTCAATGCTCAGCAACACCTTTCTCTATCAGCTCCACTTCTTCTTTCGAGACAAGATCGACCACTCGACCCCAACAAGCCACCATGAAGCTCTCACTTGCCCTGATCAGTACTCTGCTTACGAGCTCCCTCGCACTTTCGGTCAAACGACAAAACGATGTACCCTCCTGCGTCAACGGCGATGTTGCCGACAGCAACGGCGGTCCATACGAGGGTGGTATGTAATAGCAACTGCCGGCTTCGGTCCCTTAGGTAAAACAAGCTGACACCCTATGTTTAGGCGCTGAATGTGAACAAGACTGCTACTTGACTGAACAGGAAGGGGACAGAGTCGATCAGATTTGCAAAGGGTACTGCACTGGAACACCGCTCGTGACAGGAACTGTTGTGTACAACTGCTATGGAAGTGGCTGAAGCGTGTACGGAAAGCCTTCTGGGGCGGACTTGTTGGAAACCCATTGTGTCAGAGCATTACATAGATACTTTTACACACCAACCTTCAATGGATGACTTCAACTTAAGCACCGCATAAATGCTTGTCTTCCGGGCGTACATGCTTATCCCTCGTGCGTGTACCTAGCATAACTATGTGTCAAGACGTCATCTTCTCGCCAATCTCTATATGAGATTCGTTCTTTACTATGAGTTCGTAAGGCTCGACCGGCAATACGGCTTACGCCCGAAACTCATCGACGAATGACAAGGCGCATGGTTGAAGCGAGATCCCCACACAAAACGACCCGCAGAAGATTACCCCGGAATACACCGCGGACGTTGGATCAAAGTGTTGTGGTTTATAGTGGTTAAGGTTAGCTGCCGCCGTGACTAATCGAAGCAGGCACGTGGTGGTTGTGGGGGCTACATAAGGCGCCCCGAGGCACCCCGTCCGGGTCTTGGTAAACACCACTACCAAAATCAGACAATGATCGGGACGACCGTGCCACCCAACCCCGCCTCAACGTCGCAACGCTAAGGAAGAATATGTGCGTTGTTATGACCCAGCGATGTCATTTGGGGCGTACATGAGTCGGGTTTTAAGAGAGGACGAATGACGACAGTGCTAAGAGCAGCTGCAACCGACGAATCTACGCGACCAGCGACAGCTTCAGACACTGGAAGCGACAAGGAAACGTTCCGTTCCAACCGATTAGCCGGTGAGATGGTCTGAGCCCTTACATGCAATAAGCCGCAGTGTGACACATGACGAAATGTCCCATGAGTATGCCTTACTCTTGGCAAGAAGCGGATGGCCTTATTATGCAGCGATGTCTGGAGATGGAGTACAAACACCCTAGCCGCCCCCCACGCTCGCATCTACTGAGATCGGACTCGTTCAGAACCGCATCCAGACTTGATAATTCTTGCTGTTTTCGAGACTCTCCCTAAACCTTTTGCTTCAGCATTTCCAATGCAGCTCTTCCAAGTCATCAACAGATCGGCGTTTCTAGCCTTGCTTTCTTCTCCCTTCTACGCACATGCACAAGCATCCCAGAACGCAGATGGGCAAGAATTAAGCCCATACAAGTTTGTGCCCTCCCCATGTATCGGCACAAGTCAACTAACCGTTCGATAGTCAGAACCTGACGCTCCGTTTCTTCAAGGATGGCCACGACGACACGTGTAACTACTACGACTCCCGCGACGCCTTGACCTTCACTACGAGTAGTATTCCCATCGTCCCGCACTGTTTCAGTCTTGGAGACCTCTTTGGTGGAAACGCCACGCAGGGCTTTGTGAACCAGACATGGAACCTCGGTTCTAACAGGTTTGGTGACGAACAAGCGGGTATATACTGGACGCTTCTCAACGCCGACAAGTACGACAGATCAGCAAACTACTCTCGGGTCCTATACCGCCACCATGTAGTGCAGGCTTATGACGACATATGGAAGGAGGGCCATCTCTCAAATATGATGGCTACCGTCTACGGAGGGGAGGACTGCTCTGAACTCGATCCTAACGATGACCAAAACTTGCTGAACTGGTTTGGGTACAGCTGTTGGAGTGCTGATGAGGGTGATTGTGGCAATACACCTTACCCCCTCAATAGTTTCAATCTTGCCTCAGTCGACCAGAGATCAGACCGCAAGTGCTGGTTGCATTCGGAACTGGGCGCTGCTGTGCATGGATTCTCGTCTTCGCGGGCGATAATGGGAGCTTTCGCGAGTGTATCTCTAGCTGTCTGGCTGGCTTTGTAAGGTACATGGATGTTAATAAGGGAACTTGTATACCTAGACATTGAAAAACTCAACCTCAAGCGCAAAACAAAGTGATTAGGGCAGAAAGTGAGCACACGGCATAGTGACTGCGTCACGAACAGGGCCGGAGTGTTTTCACCCGCGCGGATCCAAACATTTGGCAAATATATCGCAGGGTGACTAGGAAACGTGATGAGGGTAAGAAGTTCGGAATGTCATTACGCCTATGTATGCCCAGCCTTTTGAACCCAGTGTCCAAACGCCAGCAGAAGAAGGAGAACAAGTAGACAAGACAGATATACCGCTGCCACTGCCCACATCAAACGCCGTGACTATGCAAAAAAGGTCCAACTCGGGGGTAAAACGCCAAAACTATACACCACCACAATCCCAGCATCTACCCACTCCCATGACTTCTCAACTTCCGCCCAGCCGCAAGACCCGGACCAACGCTATTACCGAAATTCGTAATATTCTCCCTATCACCACGGTCGCCAGCAACGCCAACCGTCTTCCTCGTCATCTTCTTCATCGGAAGCTTACTTGTATCATCGCCATTGGTTCGCGCCTTCTTATTCGGAGGGCCGCCGCTCAGCGAGTCGCAAGAAGACTGGGATGCGAGATGGGGAAGTGGCTGGGTATGAGCTTCCTGCGCCACCACGTTAACATCTAGCTCCCGCAGGGAGGAAGGGTTGCCTGTGGGGAGGTGCGAGATGGTGTGGGCGTGCGCACTGATGGAGTGCGAAAAAATAGGCTTTTTGCTCGTGTCGGCGAATATGTCGGTTGGAGATGAGAGGTTGAGCGTTCCTGTGGCGTCGTCGAAGATGGGTTGTTTTGAAGGGCTGCGCGTTGTGGTGTCGACGGGTGCGGGGCGGTCTCGAAGACGAGAGAGGATGTTCTCGTGTGCTTCGGTGCGTGGGAGGGTGGAGGGGATGGTGTAGGAGACGCGCTGGGGTGTTTCGCCAGTGGGGTTGTATTCGATTAGATTCTGGGACCCGACGACCTCGCGGAGCTCGTGTAGCGGTGCCCGAATGTCTGCATCTGCAGCAAGCGATGGCAAAGTCTCCTTCAACGTGTTTGCTTGCGCTGACATGTCGGATTCAAGAGACTGAACGCGATCGAATGAAGTGGATAGATGATCGCCAATGCTAGAGTATGAAGCTGCTACTGTTGACGACAAAGCGGCCAGCGATGCTGTATGGGCGGTGTGGTGGGTGTTGTTCTGTTCGCGGATGCGGGCTACGATGTCATCCAAGGATTGAAGCTGAGTGTCCAGGTGTGCCATCTGAGCCTCAACAGTCTTGACAGTGCTCTCGTGGACGGAAGTAGTCGTGTCCTTGATCGAAGTGGAATGCTGGGTCGCGGCTGCGAAGTCTGACTTGATCTTGATCTTGACGGCATCTCGTGACTTGGACACACCCGCCAGGATGTCTCTAGACTTATCTGACCATGCAATAACGCCATCAGCATAAGCATCTTGCTTCGTCTCGAACGCAGCGTTGGCGGCATTCATCTCCTCCCGTACAGCCGAGAGCTTCTCGTCTAACCTCTTCTCTTGCGCGTCGGCGTTTGCGTTGATGATGGCGGTAAGCTGTGAGAGCAGTTGTTGGCGATCTTCGGCAGACTTGTGTTTCTCCTCGTTCACGACCTTCTCAAGTTGGCCCTGAGATGTCTTGTTCGCCTCGACCAAGGCCGCGTTGGCCTCTACGACCTGTTGGTGTAGTCGCTCGTTCTCGATTTGCTGGTCGTTCAGATCCTTGACTAGATCGTCAAAGGTGGTCTTGAAGTCTCGGCCGAGCCCCGCATAGGACGCGTGGACTTGCGTGTGGAAGGCGTCGAGTTCCGTGATGATGTTCGCAGAGATTGTCTCCGCCGCTCCTGAGAGCTCATCGAGGCCTGCGCCAATCTTCGTCTTGACGTCTTCTCGAAGACTCCTGATCTCCTCCAGAACTTCATTCATGTGGTCGCGCGCTTGAGCTGTCTGTCCGTTGACTTCTTGTTCGGAAGTCTGGTATGCCTCCATCTTTTCCTGCAAGAAAGACTGCGAGGCGCCAAGCTGCTCAAGTTCATCTCTGACAAAAGCTTGCATACGTTCCGATATCGCGTTCATCAACTGTTCTTGCTGTTGCTGAAGCTCCTCTATCCGGTCCTCGACCATACGGGTGGTATCGACAACCTGGGTTTGGGAAGAATTCCAATTCCGTCGGTTCTGCGATTGAAGTTCTGACTTCCGTCGAATCTTCGATCGTAAACCGTCGATAGCTGATGTGGTCTTGCCGAGTGTTGAGATCATCTCTTTCCCAACCTCTGCGAGCTCTTGCTCAGTCTTCTGATGCGCCTTTCGCAATTCCGCCTCTTCAGTAAGATTTTGGCGCGTGTGCTCCAGAACAATCTCCGTCTTCTCTAGGATACCCTTGGTGCCGTCCAAAGCTAATTGAGTTTGTTCGTTGTCTTTCTTCAAGGTTTGGAAGTTTGTCGTAAGTTTGAAGAGATCCTCCACCTTGTTGCGCAGGTTGACCTCCATGGTTTCGAGCCGGTCACGTTGCTCCTCGCTAAGGATTCGTCTCGATTCGCTTACTGTGGTGATCTCTTCGTAATTCTCCTGTGTAAGATAGACACCGTTGCGCTGCCGGGTCGCTATTAATTCACTCTTTAGCTTCTCGATTTCGGCTGTGTACTCCTTGAGCAGGGTCTTCTTGTTGATGGCTTGGTTCATTTGCGGCTTGTTGCGGATGTTCTTCGCGCGGAATGCGTAGTCGAGGGTGGATATCGTCTCTTCGAGGTTGCTCTTCGCTGGCGACAAGGTCGCAATGATGCACGTCTTTGTTCTACCGCCCAACGAGTCTTGCAGCAGGCGGGTGAGTTTTGACTCTCGGTACGGGATATGTGAGCTGCGTTCGACGAGTGCGTTGATAACGCGACCCAGTGTTAGCAAACTCTTGTTGATAAGACCAGCCTCTGCTGCGCGCTTGTTTTCAGCACCACTGCGCTGAATGTTCTCACTACCCGCAAGATCGACGAGGTTGAGCTTTCCGGCGCTCAGGTATTCCTGGCCATCTTCTGTCGTTCGCTTGATGTAGACGGTAATGGTGAAGACGGTATGACTTCGCGAACTGAGGTCGTTGCACTTGGTCGCAGCTACTTGTCGCTTGTGGCTGCCGTTGCGCAGCATTGTGATACCCTCGGCAGCAGTCTTGAGATGGCACTCCTCCATTCCCTGGACCATGGTCGTGGTAGAGCCCTTCTTGCTGTTATCGTCGTAGATCTTCAGCTTTGTCGCGTCATCCGGTGAAAGCAAATCGCGAAGTTCTTCGTTGTAAAGTTCGATGAAAGAGCATTTGACCGAGTTCTCGATTTCGTCGGTCTCGAGGCGTTGGAAGAGCGCGTAAAGCACGCGTGGAATGATACCAGCGGCGTCTGGCAGAGGGAGGACGTTGGAGATGTCACCGGTCATGGTGTAGGTCTTTCCTGTGCCGGTCTGACCGTATGCGAAGATTGTGCAGTTGAAGCCGTCTACGACCTATATATTTATTAGCAGAAGAAGGTGGTTCTCTTCCGTTCCAACTCACTTCGTCCAGTATAGGAGCCACAACTTCGTCGTACATCATGGCCTGGTCGGCTGCGGGAGAAAAGACCTTGTCGAACTGATATGTCTTGTTGCTCAGCGCACTCGGGCCCATGGACAGGTCTACAGCTGTGCCCCTGATTCCGTTGGTCGACACGACGACGCCGCTGTTCTCGCGCACTTCGCGGTCATTGCGCCCTCTACACCGGACGACAACGTTGATGTTTGTCTCTTCTCCTCCCTCACTTTCGAAATCGATCTTGCGCTTGAGGGGCGATGACCGTGGAGCTCGCGCCGAGGAAGCTACTGATTCTGCTCTCGATGAGCGGCCGTCCATGGCGGGTGTCGCTGAACGGCCACGCGCCAGATGGGGCGGGCGCGTCGTGGGGGGTCGCATGCTCGTGGTATTCCGCTTGACCGGCGGACCTGGCCGCGGGAGTCCAGACATGGCGACGTTCGGGGGGTGGTGGACGTGGATATGCGGGTTAGGGTGACATGCGTCTGGTGTTGCGGAACCTGCACCAACGTAAACAGTCAGTAAACACGTTCATGCAGGGATCCTGCTTAGCTCGGATGCACAGACCACATGCTATCAGCCATCGCGAACACGGCGCGCTACGTCAATGCAGCATGCATGCATGCACATCTCCATCCATATCCCCGTGTACACTATGCTTTCGTAACTTTTCCGTGGAGTCTATGCAGTACATTCTGAGGACTTTCTTTCACATTCATGTCGTGCATACGTTGAAGCCCCTCGTCAGCCCAACTACCTGCCTGCGCGTCTGCCCCGCCACCCCTCATTCACCGAGATCGTGTTGCGGTCGGTACTTCATTGATTAGAACGTTGTCACAACATCGATTATTGTATCGCTTTACATCGGCTTCATTGATCTTCATTCTTGTGTTCCGGGCTGCACGGATAGACCCGGCGCCTTGTCCTCGTGGACACAGCACGCGCCTATGAGCTCCTTGCCATCTACGAGCTAGGCAACACATCGACTGACAGACACACTGCGACAACTTACTCCACTCATACACTTACCATATACCCACCATGGAAGACGGAATCATGCAGCTACAGCCTGGGCGCAGTGTAGGCTTCATGAGTCCGTTGCGACCGTCTTTCCCAGTTACCAAGCTGACTGAGACACAGCCCTCGGTTGCTCCCTACACGAGGTACTGACGACGATCAAAGCCGAAGTCAAGGCCTTCCCACGCTTCCAACTCTACCACGACGAACTACGACCTATATCATCACCCGTTCAAGTCGTCCTCCCTGACAACGGTCTGAGGCTACAGTTCGACGGCCCCGACCAGCGCCTGCGCCTCATCGAAGTGCTCGATTTCGCAAAGGCCAAGTTGGTATACAAGGACATCGACGTATATAAGCCCGGTGAAGGAGGCTTCTCGGGCGGCGTATCAGGCCCAAGGTTTCGACATGTCTACGACAAGCTGCTGGGACCGACCTATGGCGGAGAGTACATACCCCCGAAGTCCGAAGACCCGAATGCGAGCGGCACATACAACCTATCGTATCCAGGGATAGCGTTCAACTTCCCAGTTCAACACTCCGCCTACTCTCCAAAGAAGGACTTCATCTCGCTTCTGTCCTCGTCAGCTACTGGGTCTGCAACATCCATGGCGGTCTTCAACGGCGAGTCATGGCAGAAAGCCCGTGGAACATTGTTCACAGCAATACCGCCGAATCCGAGGTCGTTGGCCCTAGGCAAAGCAAAAGATGGTGGTCCAGACGAGATCGAGACGGTCAAGGTACACGGAGAGGGTAGGATAGAGCTCGTCAGGCGCTCCAGTCCTCCATTCTGGATCGTCCTCAGCGAGACAACGCCACAGGATTTGATCATGGAGCTTGGTGCCCCAGACTCCATCTACCGCAAGAACGATCATCGCCTATCAATACATAAAGACCGGAGGACAAGTGACGCGTCAGATCTCTCGCCTGGTGGTCTCACTCCAGATGATGACTCAGACCACGGCTCGGTCGTCAGAAGCGACGACGAAGATGCTTGGGAAGATGATGACGAGGCCGCACTAGAAGCTCAGGAGCGAGAAGTCGCTGCGGCTGAGCACTTCTACAATTACTACCATCATGGCTTTGACATTCTTATCTCTCAACCCACGCAGATCTCCCCACCTTCTCCTACCGCAGAGAGGCACGAGTCGGAACTACATGCGCAAGGCGAGCTCAGCGCGCAACCCCTAAACCACCTTACCGCAATCAAGATCATATTCCACGGTAACGTGCCTGGTTCGTACCAATTCAATCGGCACAGACGAAGCAGATGGACGCTCGAGCACGTCCCATCAGCCATGTACCGCGATCCCCTTAGTTCGGAGATGGGCTTTGGAGACATTTCCGGTCGGCTGAAGGAAGTATTCAAGCCATACTACGACAATGAAGAGCAGGAGAGATTACAGCAACGCGGCATGGCCCTGAACAGAGGCTGGGGCGACAGCCCTGGTAGTAGCTGCGAACTTCTTGGAGGATGGGAAGAGAGTTCCGGCAAGAAGAGCAAGTTCGCGAATGCCGGCAGTGTATTGATGGAGGGCGCTGCTGATGTCGGAAACGTAGAGCTGTTTGGATTTCCGGGCATGGTGTTTGAGGTGCTGAAGAACGGAGCTGTGAGCTCGTTGACTGTGTATTGATAGGATATGATTGCTGCTGGTGGTGCCTGGAGGAACTGGGACGCGTTGTGGCAGTGCACATGTGCTGAGGGTTTTCAGTACTAGAACTATATGTAGCAACTGTTCATCACATACATTGCCCCGAGAATCCATCGTTTCGACAGTTGTGTTAACACTTAACACGGCATCAATGGCTGAACACGAGACTATCTCCGGGTTATCACCGGATCAGCCGAACCATCACCGAGCCCATCTATGGATCCAAAAATATTGGAACTCTAACACTTCCCCGCCGATTCGCCCGCCCATGATGCTATTATGCTAACCCCAACACGCATCCTCCGCGCATCATGGTCAAACACCCTCCGACTGCCAAAATCTAGCTTTCCGCCGCGACCATTAGCGTCAACGAACCCAACCTACCTACGACGATGCACCGATGACCTGTATTCGTGGCAGGCGAGCCCCGAACGCGTTGTACGTTATGGACACCTGGAGAAGCGGTTGAATGGACAGAATGGCGAGGCGGAAGGCAATGCGCCAAAAGAGACATTTACTTTGCATGATGGACCGCCATACGCCAATGGGCCATTGCACATTGGACATGCCTTGAATAAGATCACCAAGGACATCATCTGCAGACACCAGGTCGGACAGGGAAAGAAGGTGTCATATATACCTGGCTGGGACTGCCATGGTCTGCCCATTGAGATCAAGGCTCTGCAGGCGCAAAAGAAGGATGCGGCGCAAGCCGACCCTGTAAGCGTGCGTGACGCTGCGCGCGAACTGGCGACTCGGACGATTGAAGAACAGAAGCGCGGCTTCAAGGAATGGGCTGTCATGGGTGACTGGGACAACGCGTATCAGACCATGGAGCGAGGCTTCGAGATCAGACAGCTGGAAGTGTTCAAGAGCATGTTTGAGAAGGGCTTGATTTACAGGCAGTTCAAGCCTGTCTACTGGAGCCCGAGTTCGAGAACAGCGCTTGCGGAAGCCGAACTGGAGTACGATGAGGGTCACAAGAGCTTAGCTGCTTTTGTGCGATACCCAGTACATCTTTCAGAGGCTTTGAAGAACGGGGCTTTGAAGAAGGTAGACCGTGAAGTTAGCGTAGTCATCTGGACGACCACACCCTGGACTCTGCCCGCGAACAAAGCGATCGCGGTTCACAAGGACATGCAATACTGCGTAGTCAAGGATGCTGAGAAGGACGGCGAACTGATCCTGGTCGCAGCTTCACGAGTAGCGGAGTACGAGAAGATTCTTGAGCGGAAGCTCGAAGTAGTCCTCGCAGACGTGCGTGGTGCAGATCTCGCCGGTCAAGTTCAGTACGAGAATCCGTTCCAGAAGGCAAATGGACTGCAGCCGATAATTCATGCCGACTTTGTCACCGACTCCTCAGGTACTGGATTAGTCCATCTCGCTCCTGGACATGGTATGGACGACTACAACGTATGCATGGCGCTCAACGTTCCAGCTTTTGCGCCCATAGATGATGCTGGTGCTTTCACCAAGGACGCGTTTCCGGAACAACCCGAGCTTCTGGAAGGTCTACCTGTCGCTGATATCAAGAAGTCGGGTAGCAATGCTGTATGCAACCATCTCCAGACGCTGGACATGCTTCGGGGCAAGCAAAACTACCGCCACAAATATCCCATCGACTGGAGAACGAAGGAACCTGTCATCACGCGTGCTACTGAACAGTGGTTCGCCAACGTAGAAGGTATCAAGGACGCGTCGATGAAAGCGATTGCCGACGTCAACTTCATGCCTGAGACTGGTAGAAGTCGTCTAGAGAGCTTTATTCAGGGACGCAGCCAATGGTGTATCTCGCGACAACGTGCTTGGGGTGTCCCTATCCCCGCCCTGTACAAGGTCGAGGGCGACACACTAACAGCGAGCATGGACTCTGAGACCATCGACCATATCATCGAGGTAATCAAAGAACGTGGCATCAACGCCTGGTGGACGGACTCGCAGGACGATCCAGCTTGGAAGCCGAAGCATCTCACCGGAACATACGTACGCGGTAGAGATACCATGGACGTCTGGTTCGATAGTGGCACCAGTTGGAAGCTCCTTCCGCAGCAAAAAGACAAGCCTGTTGCTGATGTATACCTTGAAGGCACTGACCAACACCGCGGCTGGTTCCAGTCATCACTCCTTACCCACGTCGCAACCCAGCCTTACTCTACAGAGACCGTCAAAGCACCATACAAGACTCTGATCACCCATGGCTTCACGCTCGACTCCGACGGCCGCAAGATGAGCAAATCTCTCGGCAACGTTATTTCCCCATCCCAAATCATGTCCGGCGAACTCCTCCCACCCGTGAAACGAAAGAAGCAAAAAGGCGTCAAGCAAGACCCAGCAACTAAGCACACACCAACATACGATGCCATGGGCGCCGATGCTCTTCGCCTCTGGGCCGCAAGCAGCGACTACATGCGCGACGTCACGATCGGGCAGCCCGTCCTAATGTCCGTAAACCAAGCTCTCCACAAGTACCGCGTCACCTTCAAATGGCTGCTAGGCATCTTCTCGCTTCCATCGTGCCCACCACCCTTCGCCTCTTTCAACGAACTCACACCCTCCATCGCCGAATTCAGCGAACTCACTGACCGCCTTGCCGTTCACCGACTGGTACAAGTCAGTGCAGAAGTACACAATCACTTTGGCAGATACGAGTTCTTCAAAGGTGTCAACGCGATCAACAAGTACATTTCCATGGATCTGAGCGCTTTCTACTTCGAAACACTCAAAGACCGGGTGTACACTGGCGACACAAAGGACTGCGAGACACTTCAGCGCGTTTTGGGACTCATCTTCTACGAGCTGTTGCAAATGCTTGCTCCAGTCTGTCCGCTGCTTGTTGAAGAGGTCTGGGATTATGTCCCTGCGGAGCTCAAGGAGAAGAGTGTTCATCCCGCACGCGCGGTTTGGTCGCCTCTCCCCGCGCTCGCGGCGTTTGAATCTGCTAGTCTGGAGGCCATGAGCGAGACAACTAGCACGCTGGGCGCAGCCATCAAGATCGCACAAGAGCGTCTCCGTGCCGAGAAGAAGATCGGTTCAAGTCTCGAGAGCGCAGCGACGGTTTACCTACCAAAGTCGACCAACGCGGAGATTTTCTACGCTGAGTTCACGAAATGTATGCAGCCTACATTCCTCACGCCAACGGATCTCGAAACTCAGCTCGCTGGCCTCTTTGTTATCAGCGATCTTCGATTTTGGACACCAACAGGGTCGTTTTTTGCGAACAATGTGTTCACGGCGGAGGATTCTGATACGTTGAAGCAGCGGTCGCAGTGGTGGGAGGAGGAAGCGCTTTCGAGTGATGCGGGGGTGTTGGGGAAAGCGAAGGTGCTGGTGCACCCGCCTAGTGGGCAGAAGTGCCCGAGGTGTTGGCGCTTTGTCAAGGAGGAGAAGGAGGAGATTTGTGGGAGGTGTAAGGGTGTTGTTTCGCAGCAGGGTGGGGTATAGTTGTGACTAATGCTTGGGGTGCATTGTATATTACTGTATGATTGTAGTGTATACTATATCAAGAGATAAAGACAATGCTTTCCTGGTCCCAGTGCCTCCTTTGATCGGTTATGTGGCTTCTGCTCAAGTCCAAATTCTCACTTCGTCAGCTTCGCATCTCATTCATCGCGTTCCTGCGATATGGAGCAGTAAGGTTCGATACCTATACTGTTTGAGGCTATGGTCGGCATGACGTCGCACCTCTTCCTCCGTTGCTTGGGCCCTCCAAGCCCAAAGGATCTTCTGTGCCGGCATGAAATCCTTTGCAGAACCTGGACTGGTAGACTTGTTTCCGCTCTCGGTAGCATTAGTCAATTTTTGTCGCCAGGTTCGTCCTTTCTCAGGCTGGCTGCTTTCCATAGAGTTGACAATCCCACTCCGGTAGTTCTTTCAGGCTTGCTGCTTTTCATTGCATCAATGCTCCGACTCCTGTTAACCCTCTCGCCTTCTGGAAATTGAAGAAAATTCGAGGGACCCAGTATCAATTTCGGTGTTGAAGATCGTCTTCAGGGTCGTAAAGGTATGCTACACGAGGGTAGATTTCAGGGGATTTGGGCCTGATTCCAATCGCCTTGGAAAGCCTCTGTCGCCATGTCCGCCTTTCTTTGGCGTTGACGCTGTCCCTGGGATGGTCAGGCTCAGATGGTCCAGGCTGGATGAGATCTGGAGAATCAGGCGGCGCACTGGAATTACGCAAGGACGGTACATGTGCCAAACGCGCCTGAGTGGCCCTCCAGGCTGACATTGAGCCTGTATCAGAATCAACTGCCTCTCCTGACGGTCTGCGGAGACGCCGTTGTGACGACATTTGTTCGAAACCTGGATTCCGTAGCCTTTCTCCTGGTACCTCTGGAATCCTGTGGGACTTCCATTCACTGTTACGTACTGCAGGCCTCGTACGTCTTGATGATACTTTGCGGTCCGGCTCTTTCTGGCTGCGGGAAGCGGAGAAGATATTTGAGGTGATGCGGCTAACTCGCTCTCGAAGCGATGGAGGGGGCCTCGGCGGAGTAGCAGGTTCTACGTAAGGAACGGTATTGTGTACAGTCGAGGGCAAATGCATTGTAGCTCGGGAAGGTGGGTAACTTGTGGTTAGCGGTGCCTTCTCGGTTGCCTCACGGTGGTTGAGACTGGGCTCAAGGGATCCCTCCGGCGAAAACCTCTGCTCATCCAGCCTTGCAACCATAGGTTTTCTACGGAGAGCCTCGTCTGTGATCGTTGGCTGATGCTCATAGAACTCTGTTGTTTGTTCGTTGGATATTCCAACTCGGGCATCTTTGAATTTAGAAGTGATCTGATCCCACGAAGTATCCACTTCCTCTGGGGTCATGCTGCTCGTGGCTAATGCCAACTCCTTGTCTTGATCGGCGTATTGGTCATCCGCTGCGGTCCGTGAACGATGTGTTTCCTGACGGGATATACTAGACCCAGTGACTGACACTTCCGAGCCATAGTCATGATCTGAGGGATCCAAAGCTATCCTTGTTGAGCCTAGGCTAGAGAGTGCCGGTACACCTTGCCGCGCGGCGTTAGAAGATGTATCGTTCTGTTCCACAGTAGCCATATAGTCCGTTTGAGGTATCGCAAACAATGCGAGTTGCTCAAGATGGCGTGCGAGATGAGACCTCAATCTATCTGCATGCTGACCACATAACGTGCAAGTCCCCCAAGAAGCGGTGGATGGGCGCTGCAATCCCCGATGCAAGCTCAGAAGCTGTGCCTCTTCGAGAGGCTCGAAATGAACGGTGCGCATATGATACAGGAAGTCTTTCATGTTGACAAAAGACTGGTGAGACTCTGTGTTGCAGAACCATTCCACGCGATGGGTCCTGAATTCATGATTAAACCAATCGTCAATATTCTCGAAGAGGCACTCGTGTAATTGGCAATCTGAGTAGGTACAGATGTAGGGCTGAAGGTCAGACAAGACATGCTTCCTTGTGCGCAGATGTCAGCCAAGTAATCGGCGGTAGTTTCCTGAGATGACTCACTTCCATCGGCGCTCTGACGTGACAATCTGAGCAGTTGAGCAGTATGGACATATAAAATTGTCCAACAGCCGCCCTTCATTGGTCCTGGGTCGATTCGGAAGTCTGATTGTTATCGCATTCGCGGTTTGCTCGGATGCCGTGGAGGACGCAAAGTCGGACACTGAAGGCGTGTAGAGCCCGATCGCTAGCGGAGAAGTCGGTACCATCGGAGTGTTGATCTTCAGTGTCGTCGCTTTCGTAAGTTCTGTACGCTGACTTGGGCCCTTAGAACTGGGTGCCGATTCGCTGAGTATATCTCCTTCAATAGGTCTGGATAGATGACCATGCTCAAACTGAGACGTTTCAACCACCGCCACCTCTTTCTCTTTCAAGGCATCAGTGTGATCCTTGCGGTACTTTATTAGTTGCCTTCTTCTCGATATCATCTTCGCTAAACGAGTGGTAACGATCTCGTTGAGGTCGGGGAACTTATCCCTAACATGCATGATGTCAAAGGGTAAGTAGGCAGTCGATTCCGCAATATACTTCTTCTTCATGCGATCAATGGGGGCAGGACTGCGGATGGGTAGCCTCCAAAGACAGTCAATGATGAAATTGATAGGATCTACTAGCGTCGGCTTCGCTGGTTCAGGGACTGACGGATTTGGATTCTTTCGAGGCAGCTTCCCTTTGCTTGGATATTCCACTTCGGAGTCGGAAGAGACCTCCCACGGTGAACCAGAGGAGTCGGATTCATCTTCGTCTGTGTCTGAAGGCTCGGATTTCTCTATTATGCGATCATAAGCCTTCGTGTTCCTGATCCGAGCGGCTTTCGATGCTGAGCAACGCCTCCATTAGCAGTCTTTTAGACATCGACACAATGCAATTATGTACCTTTATCCAACTAATGCGTGAGCTTTCGATTAGCCCTTGTTCCTAGTTCATGACAAGATTGACTATGACGAGTGACAGTGGAAAGGGCAAAGTATCTTACACAGCTACGCAAATCGTGCATCAACCTCAGTACCTAAGCTTTGCGTAAGTCCCAGTATGTACAGTTGGGATAAAAGCGAGATACCTGATCTTTATAGAAAGAAGCCTCTCTCAGCCTATAGTCTAGAGACGACTTGTACCTAGTACCGCTGTGCATGGCGCCCACGTTGCCAGCCCAAAGCCTATACCTATCGAAGGCATTTTGTGCTACAGCTTGATCGTCCCAGCGATAAGAGGAGCTCAGTGCGTCGATAAAGGCAAGGAAGATGCAGACACAATGAGTGTGAATTTGGGCGATGGATTCATGCATCTTTGCGTGGTGACATCTCTCCGATTAAGATAAGAGTTGATGTTGATGATACCATTAGAAGGCTGAGATTCCAAGATCGCGAGGTTATTCATGACACCACGTGGTTCAGCTGACGACCTTGGGACTAGAGCTCTTCGAGCCTAGTCGCAAGGCTGAGTATCCTGAGGTCGTCGTGCCCGCACCCTCATCACAGCCTTCTCTACGCAGCTTCTTCCAACGATATGACGCATCCGTCACTTACTGGCATTGTTGCGTTACTCCGTCTCCATCCACAACATTTACTATCTTGCCGTCCTTTCACCAAACCAGCCAGCTCACCCCACTAGCGCCGTCGCAACTTCCTAACTATGTCTGGGTTCGAAGTAGCTGGGGTAGTTTTGGGATCGCTGCCGTTGGTGATAGTGGCTCTGGAGCACTATGCTGAAGGGGTATGACATGAAATTACCCAGGTAGAGAAGTCAGCAGACCGTGACTGACGCATTGCAGCTTTCAACAATCAAAAGTATGCAAAAGTACGAGGAAGCATTTGAGTGTCTTCATGCTTCTTTTGTAACAAACGCTTGCATATACAGGAACTCATGTGAAGAGCTTCTGGGTCCATTAGCTCTTTCAGATGCTCAAGTGTGTCAGCTACTCGAAGACCATGACAGCTCGTCATGGGAGGATGCTGACCTCAACGACGCTCTGCGCAATCGATTGGGAAACAATTACTTGCCATTCAAGTCCTCAGTCAAGCAGCTAAACAAGAAGATCAATCTCTTTGCGCGGAAATTGCAACTATGCGATGACTTTCAGGTGGGTAAATCCTGGAAAGATGGGAGCACTTGCTAAGATGCAGCAGCCACCTTGGACTACACCAACGGGAAATATCGATGCAGCAGCACGGAACAAATTCTTCAACGATCCTTGGATACGTATAAAAGGAGGCCTCAAGACGAAGCACTACAAGCAACTGCTATCGTCCATCGAAGAGGACATCGGCCGCATTTCCAGCCTCACTGCAGGAGCAATTGCGCTGGAGCCACTACGACTTCAAAGAAGACGCAAAGCCAACACCGAGTATCTTCTGAAGTTTCGCCAACAGGCAGAGAAGCTATACGACGCTTTCAACACGCGGTGGGCATCGAGATGTAAATGCCAATGTACACATCAGGCAAATTTGCGGCTTGACATACAGAGAGACGATGAAACAGGCAGCCCTTCCAGCTTCAAGCTTGTATTCACCTTCGCATCACCGCATGCTAGCCATGTCAATTCCTGGAAGCCGATACCGGTAGAAATTGAGGCTATCGATGTAATTGACCCGACAACCCCAAGCAACACCTCATTGCTTCCCAGCATCGTCGTCCACTCGAACACAAAAATACACGACCACTGGAAATGCCTTCAAAAGGCTCCAGATATCGTCGATCTCTGCGCAACACTGCAACACTGCCCAAGCCCACATTGCATGGGAGTCATGAGTAGCAAGCTGGCCAGACACCACATCCACACTCTCCGACTACCAAACGCTAGCACCACTGACAAACGCGTGAGCCTGCAACAGCTACTTGAGAAGCAAAGTCAGAGCTTCCAGATCAAGGAAAAGTGTACCCTAGCTCTTACACTCGCCTCCGCTGTCTACCAGCTCTACAACACACCGTGGCTAGAAGAAACTTGGGACCTGAACGACATCTGCATCCTGAGCCAATCCGTACTATCCGATCAACCATACATATCCCGAGACTTCCCCGCCGCGACAGCACCACCAGCCCACAGCCAACGCATGCGTATAATAAAGAACAGCATCATCTTCGCTCTCGGCGTCGCATTGCTAGAGATCTCGTACGGTAAGTCACTGCAAACCTTTGTAACCAAGGAGGATCTCGACGACGCAACAGGTAGCCGTACAGCATTCACCGACTATCTCATAGCAATTCGGTTGGCGGAGGGATTGCGTACGCGGGAACTGCCGAACTATGCGGATGCGACGCAGAGGTGTATACATTGCAATTTCGAGGCCTCGGTGTTTAGTCTCGATAATGATGACTTCAGGGAAAGGTTCTATCAGGGTGTTATCGTGCCGCTGAGGAAGGATTATGAGTATGTTGTTAGCGCCGCCACGATATAATGTGTGGAATGAGAAATATGATCTACCATGGATGAAGCCAGTCGAACTCATTTTCTGATCCCACCGACGTTGCAGTACTTCCAGCATCCAAACGTGCCCGCTGAGGTAAGACACACAGGAGTCCGAACATGTCGGCAATCCAGTGCTCCCCACATGAACGCCGGACGAACTGCGGCCCGAACAGAGAGGTCAACATAGCTGCGCCTCCCTATCTGTGACAATGGCACCAGAGTCGTTCCGAATGCAATGAATGTCGATTGCTATGCGAAGATAAGAGGTAGTTCAGGATCGAGAATGTCTTGGTGTCTCGACATTCGGCAGCCCAACATTAAAGAGTCCTTCAATTACTAGAATCGCGAGTTCCGAGTATCAGCCCGACTGTTGGCATGGATTTGAAGACGTCTTTCGGCACTGAGAGAATTGCTATCTAGACATATGGTCTTGACCCACGTGATAAGTGAGCAAAAGGACATACTCATGGCATCATGCAGTCACCACGAAAGCCATGCCCAGGTAGATTCCTATTTGGTGAGCCTATGTGGGAAGGAAGCTGGGAGCTTCACGATGCACCTGTGGCGATCGCAATTCACACCTTACCTCTGTATGAGTGCAGTGTAAGATGTAGACGAGATAGACGGCGCCATGGCAGAGATAGTGAACCATGTGTTTGGTACATGTAACTGACTCAGAATTGTTCGATTGGACGTCAACATGTCCAACGCGCAACCGGCGCCTGGTGGCATGTCAGCTGAATGGGTTGGTTCTCCTATCTCAAACATAGTCGACCGTAGTCTGTGGCTTAAAGGGCCGTTGGTGGATCTCAATGGCGAACGGTCTTTGTAGTACTATGCGTGCCGTGTATTTGCAGGGTCGTGCGATGTACCAACACAGACGAAGGCGCCGCTTGCAGTCGTCTGCACGCCCGCAGCCTATAAAGAACCGTCCTATTTGTGGAGGTTAGCTGCCTATCAGAGTTGCGCCGGGATCGGACTGAGTCGTGCAGGCAGAGCTTGTCAGTACTTGTCATGTACTTGCAGGCCACTGCCGTGTGGGCGACGACCCCGGATTCCGCTGACCAAGAATTAGATCAGCAGCCTCACGGCCTTATCATGTGTTTGTTCGGCAGGGTCAAGGCAGCTCCTTGCTGAATCCAGTGTATGGAGCGAGCAAGGCTGCGAGGTGGTCACGGACCAGGCTGCTTACGTGGATAGCGTGCCCGAGGCATCGGCAAGTAGCAGCAGGGCGTGACAGTGAGTCGCCACTTTCGGTTTCCAGAATATTTCTGCATGGGGCCGTGATGGGGTTGCTCGGGCAGATGACGACGCTGTGTGGCAACAGCGGGGTGCGTGCGATGCATGCTGCAGCCATTGAGACGGGCGTGCGATGCCAGCGCACAGCGAGTAGCAGGTTGAGTTGGCTGGGGCGGGCGTGCTGTATGTAATCAGTGCAGCGCAGGCGGGAACTGGGCCGCCCCTGGGGAAGCGTTTCAGAGTGAGCTTGGCTCTCTGGGTTCGCACTTCACGCAGCGACAGCTAGTGGGCGGGCGCGGCGACGTTGGCACTTTGATCACGTTGGGAGGCAAATGAAAGCGCGCCCTAGGCCAAGCGCAGGTGCAGGGCTGACGTTGACGCAGCGGAGCGCTCGTATAGCATTTGGCTGTGACGGCGCGAAAGCTTCCAGAAGGCTTGGGGGCTTCGAGCCGGGCGGTTCGTGGATGGATAGGCTGGATCCACCAGTGCGCCTGCCTCTTTTTGTCGAGTATCCCAGATCCAATCAGCCAGACCAGGCCCGCTGCTCTCCTCCACCACACCACGCTCGATTCCTATAGCCGACTTCTGCCCGTCTCGTCCACGCCCTCACTGCCCTCGACCGTGTGCGCCCGATGCTGCTCAGCGTGCAGCCCATAGCAGTGCCGCTCATGCGACACACCGAGGACCGCTAGAGCCCCTGCATGCATCTACAACCCTCACCCGCGCCCTGAAGACGCTCAAGACGCTCCCCAAACACGCTGCGAGCCATCGCCTGAGGACGCCGCCTGCGCTGCTCGAGTCTCGACACGTCCCGTTGCGCGCGCGCCGAGTGAGAGACACCAAGAGGCAGCCGCGCCCAGCACCCGCCCGCCGTCGCGCCTGCCCTCCCACGTCGCTTCCCGCCTTCCTCGTCGCATCCACCCGTTGCGCTTTCCTCGTATACAATAAACACTGCACTCTAGTGTCGTGTGCACTGGCTGCCGCTCGCCGCCTCGCCGGGTTCCCTGGGGCTTCCACCGACGTCGTCGTTTCAGAGTGCATCTCAGACCAACCGGCGCACTCCCGCCGTCCCATCTCTGCGCTCCCCCACGCTTCTGGACGCTCGACTTTGTCCGCTGCTCTCCTGTGTCCACTGCCACTGCGCTCACGACCGCCAATTGGCCCTCGGCTGCACCCCATCCACCACGCTTCCGCCTCGCACCTTCCCGTGACGCTGTCCGACCCGTTCAGACGTCTCTCTGCGACCACCCGTTCTCCCATTTTGCGACACCTCCCCAACAACCTCCCCTCTGCGCTGGAGACCAGTGCTGTCTGGTCGCCGCACATAGGCGGAGACAATGGAACATGGCGCGTGCAATGTTGTATACATTGACCGGCGGGCCAATGACGAGCACGTGCGGAAGGAGACGCTGTCCAAGTCGCTCGTCGCGCGAACCACGACTGGCAATGTAGGACAGAGCTACTTTGCTATCGGCAAGACGTCGCCGCGCGAAGTGCACGACAATGTCGAGGCGATGCTGTCCATTTCTAACGAAGGTAGTCCGTCCTCTTCCCGCGCCCACGCCTCTACTAACACACTTCGTAGTACACATCTGCAGCACCGGCAGGGCCTGCCTACAGAAGATCACCCAGCTCATCGAGTCCACCAAATCCAGCATTCCTACGTTCGTCATAATAGACATCCCATACGATGAAGAGCAGCGCATGAAGCGCCTTTCTCGCGAACCGCGCACGCCCTCGCCTACATCCTCGCGCCTCACACGTTTAGATACGAGCGAACCCGACGATATATACGCCATGCACCTCCTCACCCACATATCCTCCGAGATCTCGTCGCGAAACTTCTCCAAACTCGTCGTACCTGTGGTCATGTTGTCGGGTCTAGGCACCGAAGAGCCGTCCTCAGCTGGTCCGCTGCCGTCTCCAGGCCTACAAGTGTCTTTCTCGCTTGGCGACACTGTTCGGTTGACGCGATACCTGGATGCTGGCGCTGTCGACGTCCTGACGAGTCCGATGTCCAGAGACCGCATGCTTGGCTTAGCCGTCCATGCCTATCGGTTACAGAAGGAGTTCTCTCGAGAAGAAGCAAGCTTTCTGACTACTAAGCGTAATCGGAAGCTGTCTTGGGTCGGAGTAGACGACACAAAACCTTACGCATATCTGCGCGAGGCGATGGTGTCGAATCTCATGACTGGCATCTGTAATCCAGAGACAGTAGGCGACTCGCTGGAATCTACGTATGTACAAACGGTGACTATGCGACTCGCCACTGACTTGAGTAGGGATTTCCATCTCGACGTAGATCGCCAAATCGTCGTTGAAGCTGCCATCGGTACTTGGGCCTTCTCCGCGCACGACTACACCGATGACGAGCTTCTCTATGGCGCTTTCGTCATGCTCAAGCATGCACTACAAATGCCCGAATTAGAAAGATGGGCGATAACCGAAGGCAAGTGCGGCTTATGCCTGAAACCTGCTACTTGCTGACCGATTCCTAGACGAGATGATCGTCTTTCTCTTGGCCAGCCGTACTGCCTACAACGAGTTCGTCAAGTACCACAACTTCCGTCACGTTGTCGACGTGCTCCAGGCTCTCTTCCACTTCCTCGTCCGAATCGGCACCCTGCCTCCTTATCCTTCGGATTCGTCCAACACGTCCACCCCGAAATCGCCAATCGCTGAGCTCCTCAAGCCCTTTGACGCGCTTACCCTTCTGATATCCGCCATTGGACATGATGTTGGCCATCCAGGAGTCAACAACGCTTTTCTAGTCGCATTGAACGCACCGCTAGCGCAATTGTATAACGATCGATCCGTCCTAGAATCATTCCACTGCGCTGCTTACTCCCAAATATTACGCCGTTATTGGCCGAGCGCATTCAATGATGCTGCGATGCGCAAGCTCATGATCAACAATATACTTGCGACAGACATGGGCCTCCATTTCAAGTACATGAGCGACCTGGGTAACCTGCAGCAGAAGGTTGCGCATGACAAGGGCGTGGTCGACGGATGGAGTGCCAAAGTACAGGAAGAACAAAAGGACCTGACTTGTGGACTGCTCATCAAGTGCGCAGATATCTGCAATGTGGTATGTTTTGAGTTCTTGTCTTTCTGGCGCACTGCAAGCTGACATACTTTAGGCTCGCAAATTTGACACCGCTGCCAGGTGGGCCAACATCCTGACGGACGAATTTAGCAACCAAGGACTCATGGAAGAGGAGCTGGCTATGCCATCATGTCTGTTTGGTGGCCCACCTGTTCGGGAAGACGTCATCAAACTTGGCGAATCCCAGATCGGTTTCATGAACATCTTCGCCCGGCCGCTCTTCGAAGCCGTCACGGACATCTTACCGGCGATGCGCTTTGCTGTCGACGAGATCCTGATCAATAAGGGTGTTTGGGAGAGCAAGATCGATGAAGAACGACAGAGAAAAAGGAAAAGCAAGAGTATGAATCTTGGTTACCTGTCATCTGGTTTCACCGTCGATCCGAGCCCAAGCCCTTTGTCTGGAGGGCCTAGCAAGCCCGCTATAAAGATACCTCTGAGTGCCATTAAGACCATTTCACCCGAAGAAGCGGCTCGGCGAGGATCGACAGGCTCCATCCGCTCCATTCAAGCTGCGACAGCTGAATCACGAAGATCCTCTTCGATTATTGACAAAAGCTCAAGGCGATCTTCAACGACCGCTGTCCCTGGCCAAAGAGCCATGAGCTCTGCTGAGAATGCCACTTCGTCAAGACGAGGAAGTAGAGACCCCAGCCTCACTGCGATCCTGGTGACTCAGACACCAAACTCGTCCGAACAGAAAGGGCAAGCTTCAGGTTCTGATGATCGGTCAAAGACTGATCGTAAGGACACTTTGACGAGGTCTTCGTCACCAAAGAAGGAGAGGGAGTCTCTTGGTGTTAGGCCAGTCACAGCTCCTTCCCAGGCCAGGCGTAGTCAAGGTGAGTAAACATCACTTCAGACCCGTCATGGCATATGAGCTAATTATGGAAAAGTTCTCGATCCTTACCCCGCGCAACAACCGTCGTCACAAAGCCACTCCCAGGTCGATCTCTCGCAGGCGGCAAATGGAAACTTTGATGGCTCAAAGCTGCAGCAATGGGACACCGGCAACAAATTGAGTGCTGACAGTAACGCCACGCGCTCAGATGTGTCGCGCGACTCGAGCTGGTGGCGACACGTGAGCACCAAGCGACGCCCTCGTGATGTTAGGAACGGCGACGCGGACGGACGGGCTCCGCTGAGGGAAGTAATGCCGGACTCACTGGTGCCTCCTCCAAACAGCGACTCGACGACTACCTCGCCTACATGCTCTAGCCCCGGCAGGAAGACGACGACGGGGAAGATTATGAGCTTCTTCAAACGAAAGCCCAACAGCCATAAGGAGCCCGAGAAGCAGTTGTCTAGCTTTGGTAGCTCCTCCCAGCTGCGCACACCACAGACGAGCGATCCTGGGCGATCACTCAACAGCGACGATTGATTTCACTAATACCTTTCTACGCCTCTATTGACCTTACATTAATGACCAACGCCGCATCCGATACCACGGTATTTCCTTTAGTCTCAACATACCACTTCAAAAGCAGTCCTGGGTCTCTGTGGCACCTGCTTTTGGGTTTCCTTCGTCTCTGGCAATTCCTGGATTTGATACCTCTTGCGCATGGCATGCCATCGGAAAGCGTTGGTGTACCGATTATTTGAGGTTCACTTATTTCACCTTCGGGTAACTTTGGGCGAGTCTTCGATCGTATCTTGCTCCAGCGCGCTTGCATCTGGGATACCAGGCTCCTCTCTACATTTTCTCTCTTCCTTATCGGCTACCTTCATTTCGGTGGGGCGCTGATGCATATTGATGGCAGCCGCTGCTCGTCGGGTTGTTCGGCCTCTATAGTTAGGGAGGTCTGATTCTATTGTTTCTTTTCCGCGACCAAAAGGACGCATTTGTTTACGCGGCTTTGTGGTTGTTACGAGCAGGAGACGGTGTCGGACATTGGGCAGGGTATGGAACGGTGCAACCACGACATTGTCGCATAAGAACACTAGCTGAAGAGTTGGCAGGAGAAGAGAGTGTACAGCTGACTCCTCTCCGATATTCGTAGACATGGACACAGCGGCTATTATCCTAAGCTTGGCTGCGCCGCCCAGCGAACTGATGACGAAAACCCATAATGAAATGTATATTCTCAATTCTCAACTCATTTGTTGTACGCAACTATCATTGTGCGCATCGTCAAGCAAACCCAATCTTCGTCATCAGCACGTCTTGTTCACGAAAGATGACCGTCGGCAAACGCCGATGCCCTTATCATGGTCACGAGTTGCTTCCGTAAAAGTGGTCCTCGTAGCACATAACTACCTAATTCGGGCCAGTGCAAGCGGTGTAGTGCGGCACTAAACCCCACTCGCCTGACAACACCTACTCCTCGACATACCAGAAACCTACGAACTTCTCTTCACCCTTGAGCAACACAGACATGGACGACAAAGTCAAATACCTGCTTTCCCTTTCTGCGGTGCGAGAGCGTGCCAAGATCGTAGGAGAGGCTGCTGAAGCAGGTAAGCTGAGCCACTTTGATGTCCACGAGGAGCGTCTGGGCGAAGCAGCGGATTATGTGACTTCTGTCATCAAGGTTTGTTCTACCATTTCATTTAACTTTATGCCACGAAAGTGCTGACTTGAAACTCACAAGCGCGACTTTGGCCCCGACAAATTCCATACCATCCCACCTCACGGGCGTTGGCAGCACTTTGAAGTTGGCGGCGTTCCCCGCATTGCCGACCTCCTCGATGAATGGAAAAAGCATGGGTGCGACGAACTTGAAATTACGCGTCGGCTGATCGATCTCTTCTTTGTTTCGGTACTACTGGATGCTGGTGCTGGGGACCATTGGCGATATGTGGAACCTGGCGCGGGAAAGGAGTATGAGAGGAGTGAGGGTATTGCAGTAGCGAGTTTGTATATGTTCAAGAGCTTGGGCTTTGCTGCGAAGAAGGATGGGGGGCCGATTGTTGATGGTAAGTATTCGTGTTCATGCTAGGATGGTTGGAAGGGACTCAGCTAACTGAGCTACGTATAGGAAAGGGACTCCAGGACCTCAAAACTGAGGCCCTTGCAGAAGGCTTCCAAATCTCCTCCAGTAACCCCATGCTAGGCGTAGACTCCCGAGCCAACCTTCTCCGCAGTCTAGGAAAATCCCTTCTCTCCCAACCCGCCATCTTTGGTGAACAAGGCCGTCCAGGCAATGTCGTTGGTACGTCCCCTACCAAAGCCATCCCCATGCCAGTAATTAACAAATTCAAAACAGACTACATGAAGACCACTACCTCTGACCCCTCAACCCTCGACATCCTCACCTTCTGGGACGTCCTCCAAAATCTGTTAATCCCCATCTGGCCACAAGACCGCACCGTAGTAAACGGCCAAGCCCTCGGCGACGCATGGCCCTTGTCCACACTGAAGACGCAATCCAAAGATGCCAACGCAGACGAAAGCACCTTCATTCAACCCTTCCACAAACTCACCCAATGGCTGGCCTACTCTCTCACCGTGCCCTTCACCCGCATCCTCTCCCTATCTTGGAAGAATATGTCCGCCATGACCGCCCTGCCCGAATACCGTAATGGCGGTCTATTTGTCGATCTGGGTGTTTTGACACTCAAACCCGCGTCTCTAGAGCGCGGTCTCAAAGCTACGTCGGACGGAAGTGGACTTCCGTCTTTTGCTGCCGGCGATGATGCTATCGTTGAGTGGAGGGCTATGACGCTTGTTTTGGTGGATAAGCTGTATAAGTTGGTGCTGGAGAGGATGCAGGGGGTTGAGTTGAGTATGGCGCAGTTGTTGGAGGCGGGCACGTGGAAGGCAGGGAGGGAGGTGGCGAAGGAGAAGAGGCCCCAGACGAAGAGTAGTCCGATTGTAATTCTGAGTGATGGGACGGTTTTCTGAGGTCGGGTATCGAGCTGATAGATGATCGCGTGCAGCAAGTGTGCAGTTCTTACCAGCGACCACATTATAGCATTATGACACGTAAGTGCCTGACTAGACAAAAGCTTCACTCCTCAGAAAAACCCGCCCTCCTCTTTTCTCCCCCTAACCTCCTTCATCTCAATAGTCCGCCCATTTATCCCACCCCTTCCGTCTACTTCCTCATCAATCGCATCCAACACACCCAGTCTTTGTATCACGTCGCCCACCTCCACTTCCCCTTTCCTATCCACAGATTGCTCTTGTTCCGAAACATCTCTCTTCATGTGCATATCTTGCAACCCCCAATCCCTCGGCGCCATCCAACCCTGCCGTTGGGTCCCACGTCCACTACCACTCTTCCAAATCCCTCCCAATACCGGTGACTCTGGCCCTGCACTATCCAACTCGCTCCTCACATCATCACCAGGCAATTCAGATGGCCCGCGTACATCTCCGTACATGGAATTTCGAGCTTTGGTCAGCGCTGATGTGGGGAAGGATGTTGAGACAGTTGTGAGTGGTAGTTCTTGAGGTGGCGGTTGCCAGATGTGCGGGTAGGTGCGGTGTTGGTGGTCGTAGTGAGTGGGGGTCTCGATGGCATGGTTTGGATCGCGGGGTGCGTATGCTGCAAAGTTTGTGTCTTGCGAGTAGACGGAGGAAGGAGGGTGGTGGCCGAGAGGGGAGAGGGGGCTGTATATAGTATTGTTGACGCCTGGGGTGGGTGGGGTGTAGGATGGTGGTGCTATATCTTGTTCGTTAGTCACATAGCTCATTGACTATTGTTGGAGGGTTTCAGTGTCATTATGCGTACCTTCAGTTTGCTCCGGCTGCCGATTCTCAGCCATGACGCATATGGGTAGGATATCTAGACTTTGCTCTGCTCCATCCTCTTTCTCGCGCGTCTTGGCTTTCCTTTTCCTGGAACATAGGAACCAGATTACGAATCCAGAGATTATCGCGAGTGCGAAGGTGCCTCCTGCTGCACCACCTGCTATAGCCGCGACGGGTAGTTTTTCTTCGGTTGCAACCGAGGCTGTGTGGGATGGGGATATGCTGCTTGACGTTGATGTAGCTGACGTCGTGGCTACGTTCGCTACTGTGACTGAAATGTAATGATTGGAGGCGGATGTCGGTGATGGCCTAGAGTCTGTCTTCAAACCACCAGTCGCATGGTAAGCGCTGAGCAAGTCCTCGCGGTTGAGGATTGCCGGTTCAAGATCACCATCTGGACAACCGGACTGCGCGCATGCGTTCGTTTTACAACATCCCCAAAATGTTTCTACGCTATGTTAAATTGGCGTTCAAATAACACAAGTTGCTTGCTAGTTGGCTGAAGGATCTTCGATAGACCCAAAGCCTGATGATGCTTTTTGACTTACCACCAGCGGCGCAAGTGTAGAATTTACTCCCGGTTCCACACGTAGCATCCGGGAAGTCTCCATATGATGTTGGATCAAAGGCACCGGGATACAAGTTCCCTTGCGCACAGGTGATTTCGCATGGATCTCTTGCACAACAGCCAACGAAGAAACTGGGACTGTGTTAGCTCTTGGAAGCATAACAGATATACTTTTCAACTTACGTTCCGTAGCCGCACGACCACCACGTACCTCCATCAGGGCAGGAAGGCGAGAAAATCTGTCTCCCAGTAAGGCTAGCCGGCATAGTTTGGAACGACGAGGCTGAGGTCTGTCAAGTAAATCTGAAAAGCGAGTACAAGCAACAAGCAACACAATCAGCGACCTTCAAACCACGAATCTAACGGTCGATAGTAAAGACCACGAGGAAATTGCATTGCAACCTGATCCAGACCCCAAGAGCACATACTTCGACCCAAACGCCGCCCTGCGGCTCAGCCATGATTGTAGTAAGATGCTACTCTTAGCCGAACTTCTCACCCGCCACATCTTTTTCTGTAGTACTCAGGGCGAAGACACCCAGAATATGTGCATATGCAGTCATGTAATAGGGGCCGGTATTGCTCGGGTGTTACCTGAGAGTAAGAAATCTGACGTTGTTCATACGTATTTACTTGGCACTGCCTGCTGTGCCAAATATTTGGCCGCTGCGACGGCGCGCTATGCTGACGGACGGGGAGAGGGAAGGCTAGAAGAACTTGAGATAGGCAAATCTGGGGGCTGATAATTATAATGGAAGGTGTGAGCAGGTATGAGGTGGCGTGAGGGGCCGTCGGGTCAAGACGGTGGCTGCCGCGTGGTCGCATGCGCGCAGGGAGATGCATCGAGGAACTGGACGTTTAGCTCCCGGGAGGAAGCTTGTGGGTTGCACATTTGGACGGTACACACTATCACGTTCCGTGGTAATCGCGGGGTAGTAATATGAAGGAAAATGCTCAAACAGTTGCTGAACGCCTGGTTACAAGAGACCTCGAGACGCAGAGGAAGGCGGTCTTGGTGTTCTAAATGTGGCACGGGTGAGCTGCACGTGGGATTAGGTAAGAGTAAGCCCCGAACCAGCCTTGTGTGAAGAAAGGAGATGCGCAATCTCAATACACACCAAACTGGGTTCACTGCGTTTTCAATATCGTTAATTGTTAGATGGTATATATACATTTCGTGGGCAAGAATGGGTATGATACGCGAGTACAGATTACAACGGAACCTCCCAATTACAACAACATAAAGCGAATGCACATCATCTTCCCTCTGATGAGGATATCTTCGCGCGACTAAATCCTCGACGAAGATGGTCACTCGGTCATTACGCCCAGCCCTTGAGCTCGGCTGGCGCGCTTCGTCCTGTCGCTGGAGAACTCGCCTTGCACCGGCATAGGTGAAGTCTGCGGTGACTCCAGCTCAGAAGGGCCAGGCCGTGCCTCGGCAGGAAGCTCGGAGAATCGCCGAGTATCTACATCATCCGATGCACCGGCGGGAAGTTCAGAGTATCGGTTGGGCGAAGAGACCTCTGTCGGGAGCTCTTGGGGTTCGCTTGCGTGGCTGGCGTATTGGACGTATGATTGCTGGCCCTTGGTCTGGTAGTCCTGTTGGTAAGGATCTTGGACAGGAGAGGTATATGTGGGAGGTGCTATTGGGGATGTTAGCATACTATGAGATGGATCATGGAGAAGAACGTACGTGATTGGCCGTCGAAATGTGATGAGTGCCTGTTGTGGTCATGCTTCTCGTTGTTCATCATTGGGACCATGGCTGCTGCGCCCATTTCGCCTTCGGCAGACTTCTTGTTGCGACTCTTGCGGAGGATGAAGAAGGCGATCAGCCCAATGATGGCAAGAGCGGCGACGCCTCCGACAACTCCACCAGCAATGGCGCCAGTCTTACTCTTCGAGGGGCTTCCAGTTGAGGTTTCGCTTGGAGTTGGACTCGGGACATCTGAAGCATAGAAGCTGAATTCACCTGGCTGACCCATGAAGGCAGGTGTTAGGTCTCCCGAGGCGCATGTAGCCGGTGGGGTCGCTGCGCATGGATTTGTCTTGCAACATCCCCAGAAAGAGTCTCCTGCGCTGCATGTGTAGAAATCGCTGCCTTGTGAACAAGAAGCGCCTGGCCATTCGCCGTAATGTGAGATGTTGTAGCCACCGGCACGGATGTTTCCTTGCTGGCAGCCGTTGACACAAGGATTAGCTCCGCAGCAACCGACGAATTTGCTTCCAGTAGAGCAAGCATACCTATAGTCTGTTAGTATCTGCGCCGCTCTGAAGTCTGAGATCTTCCTTACCACTTGCCTCCGGTCGGGCAGTGAAAGTCGTAGAATGATGAGTTAGACATGCTGAGGGTACGTCCTATATTAATAAAGCCTTTGGATATGTCTGTCCAAGGGAAGTGTATTATTGCGAACCCAACGGCGCAAAAGCAAAGATGAGATCAAGCAAGAGTAAACGCAGCCGACACTGGAAAGAAGACAGTGGAGATCGCAAAGAACGGGGCAAAGAGCAGCTACTTCAGCGATGAACAGCACACGGACTCCGACAAACATGTATCTCCATGTCTCCAAGCACGCACAAGGAACGCCTGAACGAGGCGTTACCTGATCGGTGACACCACAGGAAGACACCGCACACAACACCCACCAATCGAACACGGCGCGTGATCGAATGGGGTATGGTAGACCCTCTGCACTATGGTGGCTTGCGATATGTGATGTATTTTGGTGGCATGTCAGAAGCTTGTTCATACTTCGCGTTAGCAGCTGAAGGGAAGTAAGCGAAGGATTGACGAGCCTAGAGCCCGACCCGTACCCCGTGGCAGGGATCGATCTGAGCGCCAGAGCCTCAGCACAGCATTTTCCCATCGCGGAAGGAACGGTGTGTATGACGGAAAGTACACGCGATGCTATGATGGCCTTACCACACCTGCTACAAGACATGACGAAATATAAGCCCATTGTCTTCCATCTCTTGAGACACTCGATCAAATGACCAGCAGTAAACTTCAGGCCCACATAAGGCGGCGGAGCTGAGTTGCAATCGCAAAATCATCCCCTTTTGGTGGCGTCTTTAATCGAAATGACAACCAGGCCGCGCCTAGGGCATGGGGCCGTTTCTCAACAGTAGCCCGCGCCGACCCCACAGGATGTCAGCAGGAGCCAACGTTGCCCCGAGAGGTTTCTGGAGTTTGACCGGGGTCTGAGAAGTCGTTTCCGCAGATATGGACTCGCGACATGATCCGACAAGACCTTTATTCACCGAGCTGGGGAGACGATGCGGCTGCTCGGGTACCCCAGCCGTAAAGAGTTCGCTTGGCGGGTTCGTTCCGCTCCCGACGGCTGAAGTCAATGAAAGTTTGTGTTGGTACTCCAGATGGCGCGGACATCAAGTAGAGACAGTATTACGTAGTTGGAACATCTAAGTCCAGACTGATATCCATGTGGAACCTGAGCAGTGAACAGCGCACTGCGCTTGCCGGAATAGGCTAGGAGGCTAAGCGTGGAATCGCGGTCGACACATCAGTCCAGGCGGGCTGTGTTATCGGAGTGTTCAAGAGCAGGCAGTACCTTGACGGTACTGCTTACTTTGAGGAAGTAAAACGTATCATCGTGGATACCTTTGGCCAGCCCAGCGCGTTCTGTCCGAGTGGACGCGGTCGGGGGTATGCAATCAATACATTTGCTTCAGCATATGCTTTCGCACGGCGAACCAGGTCCACGCTTTGTAATATCACTAGAGTCGGCCCCGAGTGAAGCGTTTGTGATGGCTGAAGACTACCTAGGTAAGTTTGATTGACCGGGACGGCAGGTGAAAAGAGTAGGCAGGATCATTACAAAAGAAAGTTGTCGCAAAAAGTTGTTGCAAGATACTTCGTGGTAAGGAATGTAGCTAAGAAGCGGTGCTTGATGTGTACCAGGCACCATAATGGAAATCGCCGTGGGGATGTCGCGTTGAAATGGACGTGTCGGGCGCACGAGCCTCCCGGTCTCGTCTGAGGCTGGCGGCTGGCGCTAGTACATCATCGTCGCGGGGAAGCATGGCAGCTATCTCGAGTGACAACACAGCAAGCATACCGCAACATGATCCGGCGAATGATATGTGGTAGACGCGAGAAACTTGTTCATTCCCGGTTCCAACGAGTACCTGATACATGCGTCGCGCCAGTGTGATCCCAGCCGTGATGAGACCAGCCTCCGCATATTCGGGTGGTTGGTAGACAGTTGCACGCACCCGCCATCTCGAGTAGAAAACTTATCCACTCCCACCGCCAAAATATCTTCATAATGCTACATTCCTGAACAGCTCCACTTGATTAGTGTACCGAAGAAGATATGAGTGTGGAGCCTGAATTCCAACTCAAGCAAACCAACGGTAGGTGAGCTGCACCAGCCATCCCAGACACGCATCATGCTGACAGAGGCGCCAGTCTCGCAGCCTCAACTATCCCATCAAACCTCGCAGCAGAGCGTTGCTGCTTCCCTCGCTGCTTCTGAGGGCTACTACAGCGCGTCAGAGCAGGCGTCCAGTTCGAGCGACGAGCGCAGGCCTCTCTACCAGACACCGCCTTCCTCCCGCACACCGGCACAGAGTCATGAGCAGTTGGTGCCACACACTGACATCCCGATAACGTCTCTGCGAGGTGTTGGTGTCCCAAGACAGCAGCCTCAGCCTTCCTTCACACACGGACGCCCTCAATCGCCTGCTGTGTCTACCATCGCAGAGGAGTCGAGACCAGACACGCGAGACGCGAGGCGCTCCCAGTCATACAACATGGACGCCGAATCCCAGGTGACCACACCCGGCCAGGATACCACACCCTACATTCGATTCGCCATCGACCAACTCACACGCGACGAAGAGGTCCGAGGATCGAGGATATACCCAGAGGTCCGACCCGAGGACGACGAAGATGACTACCCCGTTGACAGGATTGTTCACGACAATGGCCTGGGATACATGGCGCAGGAGCAACGGACACAGCAGAGGATGTCACAACAAATACCACGGAAGCCCTTGAGGAATTCGTCGACACCGCTTGCGAAAGCCCCGGCGCCCATGGCCACCACACAGCCTTACGACCCACATCACCCGACCCAACAGTACAGACCCCAGCATTCACCGTCTCCGTCCCGGACACAGAACGATGTCTTCGTAGCACATACCCAACATGCGCCACTGCACTTCCTCCCGGCTACCCTTCGCCCATTCTGGCTAGGCCTTTACATCTTCTTGTGTCTTCTAATGCTTGCAGCCTTGATCTTTTCCGCCGTCTACTCCAACCGCAACGATGGCAACGGCCTGTGGGACTACAACGCATTTGGCGACAATCGCTACTTTGTCTTCGAATACCTCCCAACCCTCCTAGGAATGCTCCTACTTCTATGGCTCATCCAAATCCAGACCGCTACCCAGCGCCTCATACCTTTCATCTCCATGGCTTCGGACTCTTTCCACATGCGCTCTGAGGCTGTCTTCCTCCGACTGTACCCGATGCAGTTCGTATGGCCTAACTTTGAGCATTTCCGCGCCGGACACCCCGGTGTTGGTGTTTTCTTCTTCGTGTCATGGCTGTTTACTTGGACGATACCCCTTCTTGCTTCCGCCTACAACGTACGATATGACGTGGGCCGCAGTGTCTGGCGATGGGTAGCCGTTCAGGGCGTTGTCTGGACCGTTGTTGTTCTCTACATCCTGTTGATTGCTGTATTGATCTACATGCTGCTCTTCCTGACCCGCAACCCGACTGGCCTGAAATGGGACCCTCGATCTCTCGCCGACATCATCTCGCTTCTTGAGCGCTCGAACAACCTCACGGATTACAACAACTCTGAGACATTTGAGAAGGGCGACTGGCATCTGGTTAGCAACCGCGCGGACCGTATTGGGTACTGGACGACTACAACGAGGCCCAGTGACGTCTTCTACGGCATCGGCGAAGAGGGTGCTGGAATTCGGAGGTTCTCAGTCCAAGAAGGACGTATTACTGAGAAGGGAGCTGAGCGCACCAATCTCGACCCGACCCAGGGCAACGACTTCACCATCCGCACCGACATCCGCAACCCCAGCGTGCGACTACGATTTCTTCCCTGGTACCTGAAGGACACTTCGGTCATTGCGTGGATCGTCATTGCCGCTGTATTGCTGGTCGCTTTCTTCGTTGTTAGTTTTGTCAACAGCGCCGTCCGCCTTGGATTCCTGCCCCAGGTCTTCGCTCGCACTGGCGCAGACGGCTTCTCCGCGTCAAACTTCCTCTACTCCTTCATTCCGGCTCTGATCGCCAACTTCCTCTTCTTGGCTTTGTTATCTCTGGATTACTCTCTTCGGGTCCTTCAGCCCTACATGGCGCTCTCCTCCAAAGGCGGAGCTACCGCTGAGGCTTCTCTTCTGGTCGACTATGCCTGCCGCCTACCTTTCTCCGCCACTTTGGCGGCACTCGAGAACAAACACTGGCAAACAGCTGTTCTCTCCTTTGTCTCGTTGACATCCTGCACTCTGCCCATCCTCGCTGGAGGCTGCTTCTGGACGCAATACTACGGCAACGACGACGTGGTCCGTGTCGCAGCGGAGCTCGCAGGATACTACGCACTCTGCTTCTTCCTCGCCCTCTACGGCGTCAGCCTCCTCGCTCTCATCCCAGGCCGTCGCCGAGCCGCCCTTCCCCACCGCAGCAACACGCTCTCCGAGATAATCAGCTGGGTCTACCAATCCCCCATCCTCGCCGACCGCGCCTTTTCCCGACCCCAGACAAAGCCCGAGCTCGTCGCAAGGCTAATGGGAAGCACCTACGCGGAACGCACATGGGCCCGATCCGCTCTCTCGCTCGTCCGTCCTTCCCGCAACAACCTGCGTAACGAGCCAGCTGCGGAACCCGCCCTAGGCGACAAGAAGACGAGGAAAGAACGCAAGAACGAGAAGCACAACTCCTACACCGACCCACAGAAGATTCGCTACGGCTTCGGTATTCACGTCGGCCGCGATGGTCTCGAGCATCTCGGCATCGATCGCGTGCATCGCGGTGGAGAGAGGAGTGGTCGCGAGCTTGTTATCTGGGAAGAGCAGAACAACAACAAGAGGAAGAGCTGGACAAGTCAGGTATAGGGTTCTTTCCCTTCTGACAGCAACGATCGTACATGACCAACGAAACGTATTTCACGATCACACACATTTATACTCGTTTTTCACGAGTCTCGCACAACAAAATCGACTTTTAGCATCGGCGTTTGGAGGATATTTTGTTTTGCACATTACGGATTCATGGGTATCACGGCATTTGGCACGACGGCGCAAAGAACTTTCTTGGATAGGACGAAGTTCACGGAATGTATAGTATGGTAATAATGAGAGCGATATAGACGAGGGGTTGTAGGAAGCGGAGTCTTCCTCCTCAAAGGTCAAATGATGTGTATACGGAAAGGGCCAGATATGAGATGAGCCTGGTAATTTATGAGAACGATGAATGCATAGAGATGAAGAGAACAATTGCATATATCACGATACCATTTTACCAAGAACGTTTTCCAGTGATGTTAAGTTTGACTTCCTTCTTCATATCTACTACCTACGCAGCAATAGCCGCCTCAGTAAGTCTACTAATCTCCAACTCGCCATCGCCACCCAGATTATCCAAGCCATGGAACCCCTCTTCCACAACCCACTTCTGTTCGTACTTCATCAACACTTTACACGCGTTGCCCACGACCAGTAGGCCAGGCGGTCTGCTGCCTTCCTCTTCGACCGCAGCACAAACATGTTCCAGTGTCGTTCTGATGACTCTCTGATCAGGACATGAAGCGCGTTCTAGTACGGCGACGGGTAGATCGGCGGGGTACGCTTTGCCGACTAGACTTTCGACTAGGGCGGAGAGACGGTGGAGAGACATGAGGAGGACGAGGGTGCGGGAGGCTACGAATTCGGGTGGGTCGAGGGGCGCGCCTTTGCGGCCGGTACCGGTGCAGATGAGGACTTGGTCGGCGATGCCGCGGTGTGTGGCGGGTATAGCGGCGAAAAGGGGCGCACTCAGGGCGCTGGTAATACCCGGTAGCACACTGGGTATGAAGCCGTGCTCGCGGAAGAAGTCGTATTCTTCGCCGCCGCGGCCGTAGATGTATGGGTCGCCCTGCTTTATCCGCACGACTACTTTGCCCGCCTTCAAGCCTTCCAGACCTAGCTCCAGAAGCTCTTCTTGCGCTTTGTCGGCATTTCCGGGGAACTTTCGTGCGATGTGGACGGTTGCGCGGCGGGGTACGAGATCGAGGATGGGTGCGGGGACGAGTTTGTCAGCGAGGATGAGGTCGGCGGAGAGAATGGCTTTGTGCGCTGCGCGGGTGAGGAGGTCGGGGTTACCAGGGCCGGAGCCTGCCAGTATGATACGACCTGGTCGTCGTGCGGCTGTGGTGGCGGTGGGTCCGACCTTGGAGGGGCTGCTGCTGGCGAACTCGCGGAACAGCATGTCGACGTCTGCATCTGTGATGCCTGCGAGACGACGTAGGGGCCAGTACTCGCATATCTGTGAGAGCCAACGCATGCGACGTCCCCGTGCAGCTTCCTTGCTCTCCTCCATGATCAGCTTGTTGAAGGTTGCTGGCTGCCCGCTGTCTTCTTCTTCTGCCTCTAGATCTTGCGACAATTCTGCCGCATGATCTTCTTCCCATATGCGTCGCCGCAGTGTGCCTAACCTCTCCACTGCATCACCCAACCGCGGCGGCAGTGACGCCGCAATCTCCCTCTTTATTCTTGCAGAGAGCTTGCACCCCTTTCCAGATGTTGTGATACCGATCTGTAGAGGGCCGTCGGAGTGTGTGGACAGGAGGGTGAATGAGCAGAGGTTCGGCGCATCAGCGACGTTGACTGGTATACGTAGTCTCCGGCAAAGACTCGAGATGTGGGTTGCTGTGGCGAATTAGAGTGAATTCGAGACATACTCTCATGCCACGTACCTGATGTATGTTTTCCGCCCGCAGTGACAAATACAGCGTCTACTACGCTGTCCACCTCCTCGCGTCCCAGCGTAGTCAAGTCGTCGTCTTTGAAACTCCGTTTTAGCCACTTTACTTCGCCCGCCTCAATTCGCTTGACAAGTCCATAGTGAAGTGTGGAGTCCTCAGGCGCGAGCAGTATCGGTTTCGCGCCAACCTCTATTGATCGGGCGCATCGCGCGCCTGCTAGTGGATTGGAGCCGACTATAAGGTGGATGTGGGATGTGGCGTCTACCGCGGTAAGAAGTGCTGGCGCCATGATGAAGTATGCAGAGGATAAATCTGAACAACTTCGAGATCCACGAAGGAGGGGCAGTAATATGAGTAGAGGCAATCGTCGATGCGGTTACTCCTCGGCGGTGTTGATAATGCGCGTGGCACATTATTTGTTCCGATAGCGACGAGCCGATATGGCGCGATCGCACTAGGGCATTCCCGCGGAAAAAGGCGAAATATGAGTGGTTGTTCCGCCCAATGGTCGATGGTGCAATTGACTGCTGTCAGACTTGCGCGGAGTTAGTCCATCTGCTCGTCTCGACCCATGACTATGTTGAGCGCTTTTCGGCTCAACATCACACTGTGTCCTAGGGCGTTGAGCTTTGCCGATGCGGATATGAGAGCGGGGTCTTGGCTCTCCACTCGAATTTTCTCTTTCACGCGGACGTCGTGGTCCTTGTACTTGAATGTGCGGTCGGCCTCATCGTGCGCAGGTGCTCGTGCCCCGCCAAGTGCTGATGCAAAGGTGTTGCGGATGCTGAAGCCAGTGAGCGACGTGCTATCACCGGCGTTGTGTGGCTCGAGAGTGCGGATTTCGAGAACGAGGGCGGCATCGAAGACGAACAGGTGGAAGGACACATTCGCTGGCAGTGGAGGGTCGAATGTCTGTGATTGTCAGCAGTGCCCGTGTTGAATGTTCAGGTGCAGCCTACCTTGTCGTCGACGGGGTTCTCCCACCACGACGGCTGGACATCCGAGTAGCCCTTCAGTGCAGCCTGCGCTTCCAGTATGTGATCGTGCAGCAGCTGCAGTTGCCCGGATACGAAGTTGGCATTGGTGGCATCGCCGCCCCAGGTAGCCACGTCGATGACGTCGAGGCAGCTGTTGATGGAGGTCCGAATCGAGGTGAGCTGGGGCACAACGAGCGTCGGCGCATGCGGTGCAGCGGATATGGCGAGGTCGTACGTCAGGGAGCCTTTGGGCGGTGGGAGGCTTGCGAGGCGGAGCTTGACGTTCTACATGGTGTGAGCTGCTGCATGGGGACGGAGAGTGGAGGACGTACGCCTTTGGTGATGCGCGTGCCCACGCGAGTAATGAGGCCCTTGAGACTCTCGGAGCGCACCGAAGTCAGCACAAGTGTCGAGCCATTCTCCGACGGCGCAAGCAGGGCAGCGCACTCCTCCAGGCCAGCCTTGAGCGACTGCAGCGTCTCGCGGAGTTGCACCAGCAGCCACTCGAGCTCGCGCGCTTGCGACTCTGCCTGCTCGTGGGAGAGACGGGCGTCATCGATGGGCGGCCACACAGCAGTCGACATGGCGGTGATGGCTTCCAAGTTCCAAGGCACGATGCGGCAGATTGTTGGTGTCGGGCTGCCCGAGCTCCTCGATGGCCAGGATCCACCGCTCACACTGCGGATCTCGCTACTATCCGAGGAAGGAAGCCATCCCTGCATCTCTCCGCCCAGCTCTTCACGTGCCGAACACATCACGCACTTGCACACACATTAAAGCCCTCCGTCACGATCCGTCGCATCCGCCAGCGTGTTTGCAGACAAGCCGCGGACCCTCTGGCTGCTTGGGCGTGTCGAGCAGCCTCGGGATGATGCAAAGCGCGCGCGATAGTGCCGTAACCCTGTGCGATGAGGGAGCTAGTCGACGACGCCAACAAAGAGCCGATTCACAGGTGCACTACGTCACCCGCTTGGCCGCACCTCATAAACAAGCTTGCCAGGCCTCTTTTCGTCGCGCGTTTGAGACGCAGCTAGCCACGTCGAACCATCCTCTGTAATCGCACCATTATCGTGCATCCTAATCTTAATAACCTACACCCTTGCGACGACGACTCTTTTGGATACCACACATCATGGCTGTAGCTAGTACGTCGCCCGTCGCTTCCCAATTCGGTTGCGCATCTGCTAACACACCTTCCAGGACCTCTTCTCGCATTCGGCTCGTTGATCCTGGTCGCTGGAGGCCTGCTCTTCCAATTCCTGACCATCCTCACCGGCGGTGTCAACAAGGCTCCTCTCACCAAGTTCTACTTTCTCGAAGCCACCACCGGCGGCATCCCTAACGCGCGAAACCCATCGCGATGGACCTTCTTCGCCATCTGCGGCGCCGACCCCGACTCCGGCAACAATGCCAACTGCGGCTCACCTGTCCCAGCCCTGCCATTCGACCCTCCTAGAAACTTTGGCACCCAGGAGAACATCCCCGAGCAGTTCATCGGTACCCACATGTACTACTACCTGTCTCGCTTCATGTTTGCTTTCTACCTGATTGCTCTCTTCTTCGCTGCCATCGCCCTCATCTCCGGTCTTCTTGCGCTCTGCAGCCGTCTTGGAGGGTACCTCTCTTCCCTGATGACCTTTGTCGCCCTCTTCTTCCAGACGCTCGCTGCAGCTCTCATGACGTAAGTCCACTTACGTTTCCAACTTTTAGTGCATCGACTAACATCCACCAGCGCATGGGTAGTCAAGGGTCGCGATGCCTTCCGCTCCGCCGGCTTCGAAGCAAGCATCGGCAAATACCTCATGGGTTTCACCTGGGCCGCCGTCGCCTGCTACTTCCTCGCCACCGTCATGTTCTGCCTCGGAGGCCGTCTCGGCGGCGACCGCTCTTCCAGCATGCGCCGCAGCCGCTCTACCAAGTCGAACCGCAGCCGGGGTAGCTTCTTGGACACCGAGTCCCAGCGCAAGCCCAGGGACTACTCCCCATAAACTGATATTGAACGAGGATGAAGTGGCTCAATTGGGCGAGGTCCAACAAGGACCATATGGAGGAAAACTGATCTTTTACGCGACGATATCCACGATTTGATTTTGTAATGAACGAATATAATACCTTGCTATAGCGCGCGAGTTAATGCTAGTATTGTACATATGCACATATAGCAAATATACTTCAACCAAAACTGTATTTTAATGACCATGCTAGGGAGTTGATCGGTATGAACACACGTATTCGCACAATAAGCTTACAAAAGCCGCACCCAACCAGTCTCATTCCCCCTCCCACCAAGTCTCAAACATGCCCCCAGTGCCTCCCAAATCCAACACCTCGCCACGTCCTCCTCCCCCACCTCCCTTCTCAACCAGAGTCCACAAATCAAACGGCACCAACTCATCCTCACTATCCACCATATCCTCATCCTCCTCATCCTCATCCCCGCCACTAACACCCACATACGCCGTAACCCCCCTACAACTAGCCACACACTCATCCATCAGATTCCAATCTCCATCCGGAACCGCGAGTTCCAACTGCGGGTCGCCGAGCCCCTCGTAGCGCATAATCGGCGGCGCGCCGTTGGATAACGTGTATGTAGTTTCGCGGCCCGTGAAGCGCGAAGTGTACGTGTGGGGCTCGCCGCGCTTGGAAGGCAGGACGACGGTGTGTGCTTCGTATTCTGCGAGGGCGGCGTTGTATTGGGGCGGAGTGAGCTTTTGTTTGGCGTAGAAGGAATTGGCGAGGAGGCGGGAGCGCGCGGTGTGGCCTTCGATGAGGGCGATGGCGGGGTGGGGGATGTAGCGTGTTGTGCTTCTCTCTTGTCCTCCTTCTGCGTCTCCATCTCCGTTTCCAGGTTCTTGTGAAGTTGGAGTCGAAGCAGCAGCAGACCACGGCGCCGCAACACCCATTCCTCCCTCCCCCAAAAACTGATTCCAGGGCTTCACACCACTAGCCCAAGGACCCGTGTCGTATTCACCTACCGGACACATAGCCTCACCTCTCGGATCATAGATAACCTGGTCCCACGAATCCGCCTCTGTTCTCCGACCCCAAATCGTGACTTCGAACAAAGTGATGGTGTCGCGGACTGCTTTCTCAAAGTCTCGGGCGCGCGCCACGCCGATGAGTGCAGCGCTGTGTTCGATGGTCTCATCAAGCACGGTTTCGTAGGGAAGGATATGCGCAGTTTCTTGCCAGATATCCAGCAGGTAGAACCAGATTGATTGCATGAGGGGCGTGTCGATGGGGTGGAAGTCGGCGAAATAGTCGAGGAGCGTGGCGGCGCATGTCCAGTACTTTGCGGTGAAGGCGGACTCGCAAGGGTCGCAGGGCCAGAGGTACTGGGGGCGGTGCGGGCATGGTGGGTAGGTGAGAAGGGATTTGATGCGCCTGTAGGCGATGGAGAAGTCGATGTCGTTGCGGCCGAATGTGTAGCGTGTGGCTATTGCGGGTGTTGTGGAGTGGTCTGTCACTAGGATGATGGGTGGCGGCGGCATTGCGACGGGCTTTAACGAGCGAGAAGCCATCGCGTCGGCAACTAGACCTATGTGAGCTGACCTTAGTTAGTAGTAAGTGTGTTGTTTCTAGAGGGCAAGTAGCAATCGAAGTTGATAGAGTAGTGCCAAGACTTGCCGCCTTGCACAATAGAATTAAGATGAGCGGCTCACAATAAGAGCTGTAATAGAAGTGAAAGAGATCCATCGCGTCCGAAGAACCGTACCAAATCGCTCCCGTCACGCCTACCACTTCGACATGCGACTAAGCGTACTCATCCTCCCATGCTGCATGTTGCTCAAGAGCGCTTCTTCCAGCGCTGACTGACTGATACCTGCATCTGTCCGATGTGAGTATATCAATCTAAGGGTGGATAATCCCAGGACTCACCATCAATGTCGCTGAAGCTGCTGCCCATACTCGGCGTGCCTTCACTACCTTCCTTTCTGGATCGCAGTCCTCCGCGTCGTGGACTACCGAGTCGGCCTAGCGCGGCGCGGTGATCCGAGGCAGGGCTCATAGGGCTCTTTGCGGCCGAAGGAGGTCCGCCAGAGCTAGTCATTGACGACGCGGTCTCAGTGGTCGCGATCGATTGTACATCCATAGACGTTTGTCTGACAGGCGGAGCATTCCTTGCGCGGGCAGGTTGCAGAACCTTTTGCTCCTTGCTGCTACTAGCTCGGAAGCGTGAGTCTTGCGCGTACTTGCTATTGCTTGGTCTGGTCTTGACTGAAGTTGCAAAAGGTAGACTTGTCTCGTGTGAGCCTGAATCGTCAATCTCTTGCGTTCCGTCTCCTTCCTCAAACGTCGAAAGCTCTCGCGGTTTCTTCTGCTGGAAACGCGGCGGGCGCTTGAAGAGTTGGCTTCGATGAGCTGGATGGTCAGTATCTGATAGCGATGATGAGCTCGAGGACGACGAATCGGGAATGTCTGGAGACGCTGCTTCGTGATTTCGATAACTGGGTGGTGAGATTGGTGCATTTGCCCGGTCTTCAGACCTTCTACTTGTCAAGTTAGGTCGCTGAGTGGAGCGTGTAGACAATGTTCGAGCTGGTGCTTGAGTGAGTGCTCGGGATTGAGTGATAGTGGTGGTAGACGGTGTCCTCGAGAGCGAAGGTGCTAAGATATGTGAGAAAACATGTCTACTGCGGCATCTGAAATGCTTGTCGAATAACTTACCGGGTATCACTACCTCTGCGCCACGCAGACTCGGACTGTCCTTTGAGCGTCCTGCTAACGCGGATGTAGTCCTCCCAGCTACGTTTTGTCAGCAACATCAAATGGTGTTGATGTTTTACATACCTCCAGATCCGGCACTTCCACCCCTTCGCATCGCAACGCCACCCACAGCAGTAAGCGTACTACCACCAGTTGGCGAAGATGACGGGGCAGCATTCGAGATGCTGACTTTCTTCATTTGGTTACGAACATGATCTAGGTGTCGCTCATATAGCCATGCGGCCTGTTGAAGAAGAAAGGTTGGTGGGACTTGAAACTTGTCCGCTCTGTCACATGGTCAGTAAGACTGATGCATTGCGTAGCGTGGATGTACATACAACTCAACCCCTACAATACATTAGCATTTCTTTGAGATAATTTTCGAACTGAGTTCTGGATACTTACAGTTCAAGTCGCTAGTCTTGGAAGACTTGGAAATAACCTTCCATAGTTGACGGTCTCTCTCAGCATCCCATTGTGCCTGTGTCGCGGTCAGATGAGCCCCGGAGACGCGGACAGATGCCACTTTACCTGCGGAGGATCTTCAAACTCACCCCGGATGAACGGGAGACGTATCAGAGCTGTGAACTGAACTGACGACATTAGAGATGATCTGGTTTAGCTGCAAGGACGTAGAGTGATGAAGGGGTGGTTGGGTGAGGTGTGATGCGGCTAGGCGATCAAATGAAGTAAGGCGTGAATCGATCTACGCCCGGGCTTGTGACCGATTAGGCCGGAGCAGCAATCAGGTAACAATGGAAGTAGACGACTGTTCCAAACGAACTTGAATTCGTTTACATGCGTTTCCGATGATCACGGCGCAGTTACAGTACTAATCCTGGTTAACTAAGCCTCGTGTACTAAGGCAACCATCGCAGCCTGGATCAAGCACCGCCACACCTTCCTCGAGAAAGCCACAGCGGCCCCGCTGAAGCACAAAATACTCGACGCGGGATCGTGCATAAATCCCCACCAAACACAGTCACTCCCCGAACTCAACACCAAGAAATCAACTCACGGGAAAAAATGTCGGCTCAAGCGGTCACCACCATCGACATCCAAGGCAAACTGCCCAAGATTGCCTCTGGAAAAGTGCGCGATCTCTACGCCATTGACGATGACACACTACTATTCGTTGCGAGCGACCGTATATCAGCGTATGACGTGATTATGGAGAATGTAAGTTCAACTCTACCAAACTTCAATGACACTTGAAATGGAACCAAGAGCCTCAGACTAACAAACCCCCAGGGCATCCCCGGAAAAGGCGCCCTCCTAACCGCCATGTCAATATACTGGTTCAACTACCTACCCACCAAAGTCCCCGGCCTAAAAACCCATTTCCTCTCTTCAGATCTCCCACCCGCTATCCAGGACCAAATCTCACTCAAGGACCGCAGCATGCAAGTCCGTCGTCTGCGCATCCTCCCCATCGAGTCCATAGTCCGCGGCTACATCACCGGATCAGGATGGTCCGAATACACCAAATCGGGCACCGTCAACGGCATCAAACTCCCCACCGGACTCGTCGAAGGCCAGAAGCTACCGGAACCACTCTGGACACCGAGCACCAAGGCGGAAGTAGGCGGCAAGGACGAGAACATCAGCCCTGAGAAAGCGCGAGACATGATTGGTGATGCGAAGATTGCGCAGCGTGTTGAGGAACTTTCACTTGCTATCTACAGCGCTGCTGCAGACCGCGCAGAGGAGGTTGGTATTGTTCTCGCGGACACGAAGTTTGAGTTTGGCGTTGATGAGATGGGCGAGGTGGTGCTTGTTGATGAAGTGTTGACGCCGGACAGCTCGCGCTTCTGGCCCAAGGAGTCGTGGGAGAAGAACCTGGGCAAGGCGCAGCCGAGTTATGACAAGCAGTTTTTGAGGGATTGGCTGACGGGTGAGGGGTTGAAGGGCAAGGAGGGTGTTGAGGTGCCGCAGGATATCGTTGAGAAGACGGCAGCGAAGTATAGGGAGGCATGTGAGAAGCTTACGGGGAAGAGTGCGTGAGAGGTGGTTGTAGTTGCAGTCAAAGTCGCATTGAGGCGGTCGAGATGTGAAAAATTGGCGCGTTGATGTCACTTCTGACACTCATGCGTATATAATAGCAGCAATGGAAGGCATTGAAGACAGAACACTTGACATGTAGTGGTATGTATATCGAAAAAAAAAAAGCCCTATATATACATCTACTAGTCTCTCCGACCCTGTACAAGCCCTTCCCGCTCTTCTTCATCCTCATCGTCGATATGCTTCCCCGGATGCCGATACAGCACATAATGCTGCAGCATGAAGATAATATCAAACACAATAGTGATGTTGCCCAGTCCAAACTTGACTGGATTACCAGTAACACCACTCCAATCATTCTCCAGCGCAGAATCAATGCACAATTGTGCGAGCGAAAGCCAGCCACCCGCAAAGTCCAAGAGCATAGGGTATATACTCCACCCTAGTGTCGACTTGCGCTTGTAATTGACCCAGGCCTGGGGTATATACTTGAGGAAGACGGTGAGGAGTTTGACGTATCCGAGCGTGTAGATCTGTTTCGCATTAGTACCATCCAGGACGTTTGAAAGTCGTAAAGCAGGAACTCACAACATCGATCCACGCCCACCCTTCAGCATCATATCCCCGCCCAGCCTCATTCATCTTAACCAACACCACCACAACCCCAATAGCAAGCACACACCCCCACCAAACCCCCAGTATAACCCGACTAACCTTCTGCCTCTTACCAATCTCAAAGCCCCAAATCCTCTCGAAAAACTGACTATATATAATCACGCACATGACCGCGCCATGTGCCGCGAACAAGAAATCGTTGAACCGCACCGTCGTCTCCGGCGCGTCAGGATGACGTGCCGCATATTGCGCTTTTATCGTCGGCGAGTAGAGGAAGCAGGCCGTGGAGATGGTGTAGCAGGTGAAGCCTAGGACGTTGAGGGTGGGGAAGTCGATGGCGAGGCCGAGCGTGGATTTGCGCAGGTAGTTCGATATGGGTTGGGGGTAGAAGGATAGGGACCTGTTGTGGGGTTGGTTAGCTGGGGCTGACAGGAGGAGGGATGGTAGGTGGGTGGATGGTAGGTGGGTGGTACTGACCACGACAGGAAGTAGGCCCAGCCCAGAACGCGCGATATGGCTCGCGCAAAGGCTTCGAGCTCGGGGGTCATCGTCATGGTGCTGGAAGGCGAGGGCTGCACATGTGCGATAAGTACTGTCTGGCTTGCGCGCTCACTGTGGAACGATGGACGAAGCGTAGCTGGAGCAAGTGGAAGACAAAAGAACGTGAGCTATCATAGACAGCCAGAAAGCAGAGACATGTTGCTGAGACAAGTACTCATGGTGAGCGCCTGATGCTGCGGCGTGTACTGTACATGTGCGATTGCGACAGTGGAGATGCGCGCATGCCCGCGGGATGACAGGGATGTCGGAATGCCTGCTTGCAACGCCGAAGTGCTCATTCGCCGCCGGGTTCATCTCAACCATGCCGACTGTGCATCGTGCCGGCTCTCAATTCAGCCGTATCATCAGAATTGCATACATGCTGTATTACAAAGAGTTCGGCATTGTTAGAGACGAGGTGATGTAGTTTCCTACTTTACAGCCTTAGCAACCCTCAAGGTATAACTTCAGTCCCTCTGCCTGTGCCTCAAAAGATTCCTGCAGACTCTCTCCAAGCGTATCCTTCAAGACTTCAGCAAACAACCCATTAAACACTTCTATCGACTCATACAACACTGTGCCATTACCTATGTCGCTGAGCGCCTGCCAGCGCGTCGAGGCAACAGCGAGTTCCCCCAAGTAATCCCATGCCAATCTTCCCAACTCCGGCTGCACATGAGTTATGCGCTCAGCGGACAACTGCGTGTTCAGGAGATTGTCGGGCGTGTCCTTGTTCACCGGCAGCGGAAGCGGAGGAATCTGCACTCGGAAGAAGAGGAAGTTGCCCTCGACCGGTCGCTGATCAGGCAGGGTGATGTTGCCCTTGGCTGAAGTAGTGAGGGCATAACGCACAAACGGGTTCCAGGCTGCGTAGTTGGGGAAGTCGGTGAGTACGTCCCAGGCGGCGAAGACGGTGGATTTGATTTCTATGCGTGCGGTCGCATTGAAGACGCCGGGTGCTACGGCTGGAAGATTTGTGTATTCGGACTGGGCAAGAGCCGCAGGGAGGAGCGTCAAGGAGACGAGGCTGAGGAACTTGGACGTGAACATGATGGATGGATGGATGGGATGGACTGGGTTCCAGCCTGGGAAATGCATACTTTTGTACCGGAGCCTACCCGAGGTTTATTGCTGCATTAGCCACATCGCTTAGGAGACGATGCGAGTGTCTCCTGGGATAAATGTCGCCGGCTCCAAAAATGGTAATCTTCATAAGCGTCGGGTCAAATCTCCCCTGGGCGGATTACTGGGCATGGAAACCAATAAGTTTAATGCCTGTCATTGTGGATGGGACAGAATCCGACGGAGTCCAACGGACGCTGCCTATGTACTGGAGGCCCGGGCCTTGTACATCGCGGAGACTAAGCTCACCGCTGGATACTGGCTATCATTGCAGCAGCAATGAGGTTGGAGATGTAACCTTGGAAGCACGTGCAAGGCGCGGGACGTGTCGCGGCATGTGGGCCATGATATGCATGCGGAGGACGTCACTCCAGTCTCTCGGAATGCATCGCGGAACGCCGCATGTGGCTGCCCAACAACCTGCTCAGGCATCTACCGTGCTCGCTGCAGTCACTTGACATCACTAGCAGCGCGCAATCTGCGAATGACTAGAGTCGGCCAAAGAGGGGCTAGATAGCAGCGCAAAGGGCGGTGCCGGCGGCCGTGATGTGGTGGGCGAATGGAAGGCTGAGGGCGCGACATGCACCTGCATAAGCTATGAGCTGCCCCTCAGCACCGCGACCTGGCCAGCGACACAACTAACTGCACTTACGACGCCCTGCATACATATCTCAACACTTGGGAGCTTAGATAGAGCTCCAACTTGACTCACCTCTGCGCGCCCATCCAGACTTCTCTGCATAACGCGCTGAGGGGCCCCATATCTAGCGTGCCGCGTGAAGCTCCAGCCCCGCGGCTCAAACAACAGCCACAACGACCCTCCCGACGATACCGAGTGACAAGCAGAGATAGGCCCCGATAACGCGCCGAGTCAGGAACAAGGCACCAGTGTTGTTGTGTATAAGTGTCTTGCTGTGCAAGCACGCGCCCGCCACCTCCACGAGTCCTGGTCACGGAGGCGCATGACGCAACGCCCGTTTAGCATTCATCCCAAGTCACCCGCCGCCGTCCTCATCCGTCGCTACCCCCACAACCTCTCTCGCGCCCACGACACCTACCACTTCCTCACGACTGAGCTAGCGCTCCAACAGACCCTTCCACACGCTCCTCCGCAGGTTATATGAGCTCATCGCCCGACAACGCCGCCGAGCATACGACGCCCGTCTCCAACCTCACCTACTTGCACAAGCAGCAGCGCAAGGGCACCAAGGTACAGGACACACCACAAGCACGCGGCCGCAACACGTCGAGAAATGAGTTGGGAAGAAGAAATAAAGCGGCCGGCAAGGTTACGCGCATATACCCGAGAGAGATGTACGTGAAGCAGCACCACCCTTCCCTACATGGAAGGGGCGATGGTGACTCTTGTTCGTATTCAAACGCGACTGACTGTCACAGAACCAAGTCACCTTCGTCAGCCAAACGTCTGTCATCCACGTCTCCACCCACAAACTACCATGCCACTACGTCTCCATTACTATCGGCGATCGGTGCCACTCGAAACACGGCCGCACAATACACCAACGAGTGGGCCAAGTCAGTTCCCTTCTTTCCAAACTCCGGCTCCCCGGGTAATGGGGGCATCGCTATAGCCAGCTCTCCGCCTACCTTTCATAACTCGCCTGGTGCACGAGACGGGCTGTACGCACCACAGGCCATGTCAAACTCACCTCCAGGTGCACGACCCCTGAGCCACCCCAACCAATACACCAACTTTGGTGGACGCGTACAGAACTCGCCTGGAAGAGACCGTAGAGCATCTGTGTACTCTCAACAAGGCGTTCGCCCGCCCTCACAGCAGTTCATGCCGAACCCGCCTCTGCCGCATCAACCTCAAGCACACTACTATGGCTTGCCAAACATCGACTTCGGCCTCAACAACGGCCAGTCCGATGGCATCCAGCCAGGGGAAGGAGGCTACTTCTGTGGCTTCGATACTCTGTCCATGGCAGGAGACGAGGCAGCTCGAACTACAGAGAACGTGCTGCTTGTTGGGTCGCAAGGTGGGCTCGATGTCTTCCGGGTTGAAAAGAGCAAGATGGACATTGTAGGTCGACTAGAAGGACTTCGGGGCGCTGTAATAGGCGCCAAGATCTTGCCTTGGATCTCGCGGCACGATCCCTTAGCTGCTTCCCGTCCACTGATCGCGCTTATCCTCCACGGTCCGGTCGTGAAAGACAGCAGAAGCTCTAGTGGAAGCGGTGCATCCTCTGTGGCTGACGATTCGGCGTCTGAGTCACCTAGTAGGCCGTCCTCACGACATGGAAATCAAGAGGGGCAAATCAGTGGTTACCAAACTACGGTCGAAGTTTACTCACTGAAGGAGAGGCGGAGAATGGCTGTCCTGTATCGCACTCCCCTGATACCTCTCACGAGCCCAATCGATAGCCCCATGTTTCAGCCTCCACCTCCAGCAGGCGACTTCGTCATTGATGCGAGGGGGAAGTTTGTTGTTGTGGCGTCTGGTGCAAGTGGAGAAGTCTTCGTATTCGCGCCTTACCACGAAGGTCACTCTGAGTATGCAGAGCGATTCCGCTGCATCGGTAAACTGTGGACATCCGTTCAGAATCGGGAACGGGCCATACATTCAGGCGGTTCCAGTGCCGTTGACGGCAGCCATGACGAGATTCCTCCTGAGAAGTATGGCTTGCCTGTGTTTTCGCTCTCCGATCGTTGGCTCGCCGTCACCCCACCAGCGTCAAGCGCGCTCTACCCTGTCAACGGTATAGCCCTGACTTCACCTTACTACGAGCGCGCTCCGGGCCTTGGGCACCACAGCGTACCGCCTCAGCCGTCTCCCAACTGCGCTGTCGATGTGCCCAACGAATCAGGCTTGATCGATAGACTTACCAGGGAGGGAACACAAGTTGCAATCAAGGGTGCACGTTGGGCCACTGAGAAGGGAATGCAGGCTTTCAAGAGCTACATGAACAAGGGCCAGCAAGGAGCTAACGTGCCATATGGTCAAGATCCCATGCAGCATTACTTTCCACCGACCCATGGCCACAACCAGACTCAGCCAAGACAAGAGGCATCTGTGATCTCCGTCTATGATCTGCAGAGACTGGCAGACGCAGAGGAAACGAGGAATAAGAACGCACTTCATCCGGTCGCCACTATACCCGCGGCTCTCGGTTGCAGCTTCATGTCATTCGCCCCCAGCGGTCTTATGCTCATGACTGTGAGCAAGAAGGGCGACTATCAAGATGTTTGGGACCTGAAGCGCATGAACTTCCGAAGAGCACGTAAGACGTTAAGGGAACAGCCAACAGGACCTTACGTACGACAAGTCGCTCGCTTCACCAGAATGACTGTTGCGAACGTCATCGATGTTGTTTGGTCTGCCCCTCGAGTCGACAAACTGGCTGTCATCACGGACAAGGGAACAGTGCACATGTTCCCGATGCCTGCGTCGGCCTTCCAATGGCCACCAGCTCGGCGCATTCGTCCAGCTGCACCAGCCCCACCAAAGGATGTCGCGTCCCCCACAGGTCCCGCTGGTGTGATGAACTCAGCAATGCAAGCTGTCAATAGCGCTAGGCCTTGGTTTGATGCTGTTCGCGCTAAGAACAGCGTCGGCGGAACTCGATTCAGTCTCAGTGGCTTGGGTGTAACCCCTGCCGCTGGCGCAAAATCTGGCAAAGCCGTCGCTGCCAATGTGGGCAAGTCAATCAACAACATCCGGCATGCTGGCGACAACAAGATGACACTTCCGTCATCGCCTAGCGGTATCAAGCCTTATAGCGTACGTTGGCTTTCCGGTAGAGGCCGTGGCTCCATCGCATTAGCATCCGGCGGAGTACTTCAGATCTGGAGGGTGCAGATGAGAGCTGCGACAGGCAAGGGGAAATCATCGCATACTGCATCCATAACCAAGAAGAAGACAGTGGAGTTCGGACTTGCTCCCATCTCGGATACCGCACTACCACCCTCCGTCACGGAGCAACTGTTCCCGCAACCTGGTGATCCTGAGCCAACACTTGACTGCTACGGTGACTGGCTTCCTCGCGCTTTGCCTTCTCGCAAGCCTACCGTGCCATCTCTCGCACCACTCAGCTTCTCCGAGATTGAGACGAACCCTCCTTACCAGCCCTTCTACACCGACAAACGTGTCACGCGTTTTGTCTACTCCAGACAAGCACCCGAGGTTCAAGAGAGTAGCAGCGAATACCAGCCCTCGTTACCGGCACTTATCTCCGATCTCCATCACGAAGATAGCTCGCCATGGCTCTTTGGTGAGACCGTAGAGGGAACACGTATCTCCACGCCAATCACTCAGGCGTATGACTCTGGAGAGGATGACATCACGGGCGTTGCCGCCAGGATCGAGAACAAGCTTGTTCTTCGAGACGGCGAAGAGGAGGTAGAGCAGGTTGTCGTCACCACACGACGTCGGCGCGTGAAGAAGGAGGGTATCGACGGCGACGAGGAGGGTTTCTTCGAGGACGATTGCGAGGTGTTGGATTTCGCAGAGGATAGGGTGTGAGCGTGTGCATTCGCTCTACCTCTCTTCCATTCAACATGTCCTTCCACACACCACCCCTACATTCGCTACAACATTTGCATCAGATCGGGCGTTGTCATCTTGGGTAAGGCGCAGCAATAGGCGCCGGCGTTTCTTCTTTTTGGGTCAGGAGGAATTCGCATCATTAGGATACCACGCAGCCGACAGCGGCCCTCGGCTTGCAACATCAATACACAACTTAGATAGCCAATAGATGGATTAGGATTAGCAACTACGCTCTATTTTACGCAACGGATATGAAGTGATGTGCTTGCAGTCTAACCTTGGGTCGTATATGGCCGTTGTTACTCCATGATCGTGTCTTTAACTCCGTTATCCCCGTCCGCCGACTAACTCCATCGTGCTGGATGGTCGGCAGCGGATGGTCGGGGAAAATATCAAGCTTTCGTTAGAGCATCAGAGGTGCTCATTGGATGCATGCGGGTTTGATTTGCGTGGCTTTTGCACTACGTAGACGTGTTGTTACTGTCCCGTCAAGGGGAATGCATGCTTACGGTACTCCAGCCGCGCACTACAGCAGAATGTGCAAGTGATTTATTGCACTTTCGGTTGTTTAGCTGTAGGTAGCGTGTGGCGGTGGAGCTGGATCATGAGCCCATGAAAGAAGCTATCCGTAGTCGTAGAGTTTAGGGTTGGGTGTGGAGATAGAAGGCGGAGGCAGAGGATGAGACATATAAAGAGAAGACTACAGCCGCCAACAAGACATTATCAAGCTCACATCAACACGAAGAATCATCAAATCTACATCAAACAGTCCGCAACTAAACGAAGAAACATTAACATGTCTTCCACCGACCAGACCATCGTTCTCATCACCGGCGGTACGCAAACACCCCTCTACTCCCTACTCCATACCTTCTTCCCACCTTTCCCCCTCTTTCCATCACTCCAAAGATCCCCTTTCAACCCTGACTAACACGCTATCCCAGCCAACGGCGGCATCGGCTTCTCCCTCGCCACCCAACTCCTCGAAAACGCCAAATACCTCGTCCTCCTCGGCAGCCGCTCCGCTGAGAAAGGCGAAGCCGCTGTGAAACAGCTCCAGGGAAAAGGATTGCCTGGGAAAGTGGAGTTGGTGCAGATTGATGTCAGCGACGAGACGAGTATTCAGAAAGCGAAGGATGTGGTCGAGGAGAAATATGGTCGGTAAGTTCACTCCCCTATTCCCTTATCATCTCCATCTCCAACTCCAGTGCTTCAAATCATACTAACGACATCCCCACCAGCATCGACGCCCTCGTAAACAACGCCGCCATAACCGGCGAAGCCCCCGCCTCCGCCTCTCTCGCCACGCGCATGACATCCGCCTTCCTAACCAACGCCACGGGCCCAGCCGTCATCGTAGAGACCTTCGCTCCCCTCCTCGCGAAGAGCGCGGAGATGGGCAAGACGCCGCGGATTCTGAATGTGTCGAGTGGAGCCGGGAGTATTGGGTTGAGGAGCGATAGGACGAATCCGCATCAGGTTATGAAGAACGTATGGCCCCCGCTCTTTCAATCGGCTGTTTTGGTAAGATTGGTGTGGGTGGGGTTGGTTTGGTGCACGGGTGGGATTTTTGCTGATATGAGAGATAGTTGCCATACCGCAGTTCCAAAGCGGCGCTGAACATGCTTACTGCGTGTCAGGACTATGAGTATGGACCTAAGGGGTGGAAGGTGTTTTGCTTCTGTCCGGGGTTCACGGAGAGTAATTTGGGGCCTAGGGTACGTTTTGGCCGTTTCGTGGCATCCCTCGCTGATTTGGGCTGACGTTTGCTAACAACTGTGATAGAACAAACCGGAGCATGGGGCCAAGCCTACTAGTGAGGGCGCGAAGCCCATGGTTGCTATTTTGGAGGGGGCGAGGGATGAGGAGTGTGGGGGGTTCTTGAAGGCTGAGGGGGGTTGGCCTTGGTAGACGGGTGAACGTGGTCTCGGGACGGGCAATTTGCACGTAGTTTGGGAGATAGCGAGTAGTGTGACAAAGTGAAAGGGGTATCTGCATTTGTTCCTTCATATCTTCGTTCCACCACTTATCCTTACACACGTCGCCTTTTGCCTACATCCAGCCTGCCCATCTCATTGCCTCAAGAACATCTTGTAGCTTGAGCTATCCGTGACCTCCTTATACGGGTATCCAATATCCTTCAAGAAGCTCGCCAACTTGCTACTGTCCTCCTCTTTGCATTGTATTCCAGCCAAGATCTTCGCAACGTCGCCGCCGTAGTTCCTGTAGTGGAAAAGACTGATGTTCATCCCCGGTTGCAGTGTGTTCAGGAACTTGTACAGGGCGCCACCTCGCTCGGGGAATTCGAACATGTACATATGCTCATCGGCGGCGTTGCTGCGCCCTCCGACTAGGTAGCGGATATGTGACTTTACGAGCTCGTCCTGAGAGAGGTCCTCGGCAGTCATGCCTTCAGCGGCGAGACGTTCGATGAGGTCGGGTAGATCGCGGGCCCTTGTCGCCGCCTTGAGTTCAACACCAACGAGGATCTGAGCTGACTCAGGGCCACAGTAGCGGTAGCTGAATTCTGTGACTGCCATGGGGTGGATGATGGAAACGAGCTTGGCAAATGAACCAGGTTGTTCGGGGATGGTGACGGAGAGGATGGCTTCTTTGTTCTCACCGATGGCAGCGCGCTCGGCGACGAAGCGGAGACGGTCGAAGTTCATGTTTGCGCCGCTGGCAATGGCGACCAGACCACGGTTGCGATCTGGTGACGGGTTGCGGCTCACCCACTTCTTCAGACCCGCAAGGGCAAGCGCGCCTGCAGGCTCTACAATGGAGCGTGTATCTTCGAACATATCCTTGATGGCTGCACATGTCTCGTCGGTTGTGACCTGGACCACCTCGTCGACGACCTCTTGACATATCCTGAATGTCTCCTCTCCCACTGTCTTGACCGCAGCTCCGTCAGCGAAGAGTCCGACGTCCTTCAAGAAGACGCGCTTTCCGGCTTTGAGCGATTCAACCATAGCGTTTGCGTCGTACTGCTCCACTCCTATGATCTTGACGTGTGGTGCTATTCGCTTGATATATACGCCTGTGCCTGCAATGAGACCACCGCCACCCACACAGCAGAAGACGGCCTTGAGGTCTTGCAAGTTTGTCTGTCGCAGCAACTCCATGCCAACCGTACCCTGACCTGCAATGACATACGGGTCGTCGAATGGCGGGATAGACACAAGCCCATGCAGCTTCTCCAATCGCGCAGCCTCTGCCTTTGCAGCGTCGAAGTCAGCTCCATGTAGGATGACTGAGCCGCCTAGCCGTGAGACGTTCTTGTGCTTGATGTCGGGCGTTCCTGAGGGCATGACGATAGTTGCGGGAATCTTGAGCTTGCGCGCAGAGTACGCCACACCTTGCGCATGGTTTCCGGCGCTGCATGCGACAACACCCCGCCACCTGTCCTTGGGATCCAAATGTGCCATCTTGTTGTATGCGCCGCGCAGCTTGAAGCTGAACACGGGCTGGAGATCCTCGCGCTTGAGCAGAACATTGCATTCTAGCCTGTTGCTGAGATTGGTTGCGTGGGTGAGGGGCGTTTCCTGCACGACCTCGTAGACGCGCGAGGTGAGGATGAGGCGGAGATAGTCGGGGTAGCCGTTGGGGAGCAGGAAGGCGTCGGGTATGACATCGTTGGTTCGCGAAGACGTGGATTCCGAGGGCGGACTCGGGTTCGCGCTGTACTCGGTCAGGGCGAGGCCGTTCTTGGGTGTGCGGGGCGAGACAAGGCCATTGGGGCCGTTGTCGGGCGTCGTCGGTCGTGAGTAGTCGGGGACCGTCGTCATGGTGGTGTTATGCCAGAAGTGCAGCTTGTTGAGCGTGTCTTTGTATTTTTTGGGCGAGTCATCGGAGGCTCGGTCGGCCTGCATCGGAGGCAGGGGTGCGTCTAGCGTCATGGGGAGCTATGGTGGGGTAGATGGCCTCCAACCTCCCAACTTCATCTCATCTCGCGTCGGATGGCGAACCCTCCGACATGTCGCGCCCAACATCCCCTTTTGAACTTTTTCCTGTGCTTCCTACGCGTTTTTCTCGTGTCGTATGCTTCTGCCGTCGTCTGCATCTACTAGTTTCGTTTGTCGCCATGTTTGCTCTCGATACCTCCTGACGGTCTCCGCGTCATCCTCTTCTAGTATCTGGCGTCGAGAAGACACGCCACGGACTCCAGGCTCCACTGGCGCACACAATGGCTAGTATCTATACGACGCTCGTATGCTTCAGAGCATTGCGCTGATGCTCAGACGCGCGCGCGGGGTGACGACGTAGTCCCCGGGGGAGGCTGCAGTAGTCGGCCTGTTGGTGTGGTCCTAAACGACTAGGCTGTCCTCTTCCAGCTCCGTTCTGCATATACGGGTGCGTTGGCAACCTGTACGACGACTTGCAGGAGAAGAAACGGAGAACGTTGCGGACGAGCCCACGCGAGCGGCTAGGAATTCCCTCATTTCTGTCGTTTGAGCTTGTTGTCGATGCCATTGGAATGTAGGGCGAGGTGGTTTGCATGTGGTGGTTGAATTGTAATCGGTCGTTACGGTGGCGGTCGATCGTTAGTGCGGAAAGGGCTGAAGCTTTGCCCATGGCTCGATCTGAAGTTCACAGTGTCACGACCCACAGCAACTCGTTCTTGTTCAACTCAACTCAACCTTCCGCATCCTTCTCTACTGACTGAGCAGACTTAGCCAGGCCATCTAGAGCTGGAGGACCGCATCTATGTCCGCTCTGTCTGCATACCTCGAGTGACAGGATAGGCTGGTCGCCTTCTGTACGCTCGAGCGGAGAAGGCTTCGCCAGTCACTGACGAGAGCAGGATCTCGAGTACTCTTGTAGTGAGCTTGCTGTCGCGCCACTTAATGCTTTCCAGGTACTCGAATCGTTGACGCGTTGTTCGCGGGCCTGACTTCGAGAACAAGCCGCACTTGATCTCATTGCCGACTATCCTCCGCTCGACTTCCTCCGCATTCTCAACACACCACTGGGCCGCAGTCTCAGGAAGCTCTCCTTGAATTGCTCCTGTGGCCATGCAGTACGCGCTGCACTATAATGGGAGTCTGGGCGTTGCCGTGATGTCCCAGCGGAGCGATCCAATTCTCCGATGCTCGGACCAAACACCCTGCTCTTGCAAATCGCCTCTCCGTCTGCCTCTTCAACCACGCTCAAGGGTGTTCTCTTCGATTGCTTCAGTACTATAGAGCTGGCCATGAAGCGGACGACTCTCTAGGTATGCGCTCCCACACCCTATGAACGGGCGACCTTGCTGACCGAACACAATCTTCAGGCCGCATCGAAGGGTTCCTGTACGATACCACCTGCCTCCTCTTTACCGCGCATCGACGTTCGACCTTCGTCTCAACCACCATTGTGATCGACGTAGCGCTTTCTACCCCGACTGCAATTGCCACCCGCACTAGACAGAGCATCATCCACCTCTTACTTCCGCGGAGTAGAAGGGCAAAGAACTCACAGCCAGGTCCCATGCCCGGCGGCTTCAGCGGTCATACCCTTCGCCATGGGAGAACTCGGGCACCTGCGCCGCAGATCCAGAACGAACAACTTGTAATTTGGTCACGCGGACCGACTGTTCACAGGTCTCGAGCACTCCAGTCGAGCAGCAAGGTGTTACTGCCGGTCTTTCCGCCTACGCCCCTCTTGTGCAAGTGTTGGAAGATATCCGAGAGCCATTGCTTGGAAAGCTCCCTTGCATGGGTACCAGGATCGAACTTCAGTCGGAAGGCTCGCACAGCCAGGTGGCCTCCGTCATCCAAGAACAGTTGGTTGTTGATCCATCTCTTAACGAAGGTCCGGTCGCAAGGAGCGTCGGTACCGAAGATCATTCTGCCTGTATTGCGGCTGGCTCCGAGGTGGACTACTTCTTCTTCGTAACTGAAGCCAATCTCATCCGAGCCTTCGAAAGGCTGTGCCACCCCATCTTTTAAGATAGGATCGAAGCGAATCTTGAAGTTGGCCAGGCTGTATCGATCCTCTCTCATCGATGTGGAAATGGTCCAAACATTCTGGGAAATTGAACCATGTCCATGATCTTCGCAGCGAAAAACGAATGTGTTCTGAAAGAAGACGTCTCGGATCATGTCGCCCCATTCACGGCAGACTCTACGAAGGTCGAGTATCTTGGGGATTTTCGTGCAGGGATGAAATTGGGCGTCCCAGTCACTGACCATACATCTATCAATATCGATACGATGTGTTGGAAGTGCGAAAGTGGCGTGGAAACGACTGGGAGCATGTGCGGATGGCTGGTTCTTCAGTGCCATGATGGTCGGGCCTCCGAACAAAGCAACTCGCTTGAAAATTTTGTCGAGCACTTCTGCCGGCATGTCGGCTATGCCCTTTGCAGTTGTTCCTGGGTATATGCGGCTACTTGGGATGTATGGCGGTGTATCCCAGTACAATGGCTTGTTGAGCAGGTAACGCTCCGTTGTGAGCATACTCTCTTCACCGGGCGGAAGAGTGATTCCATATCCCATTGGAATCCCTCTGCCTTCTGGTTTGCATGGTGGGGGCCAGTCAAGAAGGTTACCCTCGAGATATCCGTAGTGGGGGAAGAGACGATCATATTCGTCAGATCGCTCACCAGCTTCAGGACCGAAGATGTTTCGCCACTCCATGAATCCATAAAAGAGGAAGAGTTGCTGGCATTGGCCAGGAAAGTTGCACGTATTAAGCGACCGCCGCGGAGATGCCAAAAGCACCAATAGCTTGAGCTGCGGGACTGAAAATCCCGGTCTGGTGTTTGGATCGCTCTGGGCGGCATCCCACGTCGTACGCAAGTATGTACCTGGGGTTGACATCTCCCTAACGAACCAGGAGACGTCCTCGGCGCCCATGGATGTGAGCCGCAAACCTGGGAAGCGGCTGTACACTTCTGCGACCTCGCGTTTACCGTCGTCTGTATCTCGCCAGATGCGAAAGGCGTCCTCCAGCTCTTTCTCGTTCGCTAGCCATGCGTTGTAGGTCATCGCATTCTGCCCCTCTCTCCAGACTCGTTTCTCTTCTGTTGTAGTAGGGCGGGCAGGCTGGTGCAGGGTCGCGGTGTCCGGCTCGTTCGGGTCGATGGGAGACGCTGGATCTGTTAGCGACATATCGGTCTGGACAGGAGACGACTTACGGGGCAGCACGGGTCGAGTTGCATGCTCGAGAACCGCAAGCATGCTGTCGTCTTGGAGGCTGCTCATCGTTGCTTTGGGCTTGGCTTCGTGGGCAGATGTAAGCAATCTTCTCGGCGGGCGCTTGATCGCTGGGCGTCTGTGGCGTGGGGATACCAGCAGTCAATCCCTTCGATGATCCGGAAAGTAGCAGATTTGCTGCCGTAAAGCGATCGTATGCTGTACGAGTTGCTTGGTGGCTGTCTTTGCGATGGAGATGGCCGGCTGTCACGACGACCTGGGCTTTGAAACCTGGCGACGGGACACGAGGAGGTTTGCTGTTGTCTTCCCGGCGTCAGATGCTCTCCTGGGTGGCCTTCTCGGTGTCCGATGTGTTCCTGGGTGCGCTTTGAGAGCCGTCAGGAGTGTTTCCCGAAGAGAATGTGCCTGGGGTCGCGGTCGTCCTCGATCTGGGTCGGCGAGAAGGGGTAGCCGCAGAAGTTACAGGCGGCGCCGTTATCGTTACCAGTATCTTCGCGAGCCCGGCGCAGGTGTGCGAGCCGATGAGAAGAGCTGTTGTCGTGGCTGTCGCCGTCTTTAGTTGTGGCTAAGATCGCGATGGTCGAACAAGGCCGCGGAGGTGGCCGATGGCGCGCAGGTGCTTATGGACGTCTCGAATTTGTCGCACTTGTGCTGGTCACAATCTACGTGCAGAGAGCTGTCGGCGCAGTGTCTGAAAAGGAGGACGTGGTTGTGGGTGGCTGTCGCGTGGTGAAGCTATCAAGAGTTCGGAGGCGGAAGTCGTCGTGAGAGACGGACGCAGACAAACGTCGAACTCGGTCGCCACGCTAGAACGTCACTGCAAAGTTCAGACGAGGACAACGGGTTTTCAGAATCATCAAGGCAACGCAGCCTGTGTACAGCGACTGCGCCAGCGACACAGATTATCAGTCGAATACTAGGCGCGAGGCTTGCAACCCGGCCCCTGGCTTCTTCTACATCACGCACGCACGATTGCTCTGGAAATAAGACTGGCAACAGAGTGCTTCTTCTGACTGAGCTGCAGCATATCATTAGACACGCCTATGTGTTGTCCAGTAACCAACGCCTCCTCCAAGCTGTTGTATTGCCGTCAGGTTTGCCAAATACCAAGTCTATGTATTCTGAAGGTCATCGCGTCACATGTACCCTATATCTCCTCCTCCGACATGGTCTTTCCCTATTTCAGGGACAGGATGAAGGATGAGCCGGGAGGAATATCGGTTGAGCTCCAATCTGGGTGCTGGAGCAGGATGAAGAACGTTTGGATCGTTACCTCGCTCCATATTTCTGGGAGAAACCACGATGTCGCCTCATAACCTCCAGTGAACTGTATACCCCGAATGAGAAGGCCATTGGGTGTTTGGACAAACATCCTGTTGGGGTCCATCGCCAAGAGCTCAGCATCTTCATCGCTTATGGTCGGCATTTGCTTCTCCCTGCTGAGAGCCAAGTCTATACCCGTTGTCGTACACTCGATGCCAACCTCATGGTCCGTTGCTACGAGTCCCAGATACGTGCGCCGCCACTCGTCGCGATATTCAACCTTGATTGATGCGCCGCGCTCGATGAGTTTGGGTTCGATCTGGCAGGGGAGAAACCACATAGGCTTTATGCCAAGGTCACTTGACTGGCCGTGCTGAAACACCATGGGGCTCTTGTAGAAGACTTCGAGCATGCAACGCGCAAAGAGCTTGTTGACACGGCGAATCCCTAAGACCTTGCGCACCACCTCCAAGCCAAGGGGCCGGACCACCGGCGTTGTGTAGCTCTGGCTTCCTTTGTCTTCAGTCCAGTGTACCTCGCAAGCTGTCAGGGAAATGAAGGCGAGATTTTCGGGAATGGGAAAGCCGTTGTAGTCCAAAACAAGCACACCTTTGATGTGGTTGGCGCGGTGGTGCTTGAGGATCTGCAAGAATATCTCCTCGGGCAGTCCCGAAGAGAAGAACTGGAACGCGGAAGCGACCTCTGCGTCCGTACCTGGCGTCATCGCGTTCGATCTGGGAGTCTCGCTGAGCGCGTTCAGATTGCTGTAGGCGACTCTGGTGTGATCGTCGTGGTCTGGGCGGAAGATCGTAGGTTGTCGGCGGGCTCGACGTGGAGATGGCGATCAATCTGCAGGAGGGAGACTGCGTCGCAGATCTCTACTGGCCGTTGAAAAGGCGGTGGTGCAGTTGTCGTGTACAGGAGTCGAGTGCGGGGTGTGCTGATCTGCCTGAGCGCCAACAGGTGCGGTACACAGCGCCGACGACGCCTTGCTTGTGAAGAGCTCAACGACTGTGCTTATGATTTGAGAAAGAGAGCGGGGGATACAGACGATCGTTTCGTGTGTTGTGGGTGGCGCGCAGATCGTGGTGCGGTTGTCGAGACAAGTGAGACGCACACGCACTGGACGAACAAGACTGCCACGCCAAAATGCAAGGCCCGAGCGCTATCTCATGATGATGCCGTCGGTGTAGACGACTTCAGTGTTCTCAGGGATTGGTATGAGATATGATGCGGGCATTTAGACGCACGTCGGGCAGGTGTCATGATACATCAACGTCGATACCTGGAGGGTCGAGAAAGACACCTACAGCAGAAGTGGCTTGTATCACAAAAGGTTCATGGGCATGTTTTTAAAGAAGGATAATGGGAGGACATGTCTTCATATTGCTTGGTTTATCTGATACCAAGCGGCCAGCTCCTGCATCGACAAGATGTCTTCTGTCGAGGGCCAGCAACCACAAACGCCGACGCTAAATGCTTATCAACCCGGAGACCACACAAGACCCCTTCATCCACTCCGCTTCTCCATCGCACCCTTGGACTTCGCCTCCATCGCACCCTGGGTCGTCGCCGCCATGGTCAGTGTGCCGTTGCCCAACTGTCCAAGACCCCAGAACTTCTGGGACGCTGGCTGGCCCAAGTGGACCGGGAAGGTACCCGAGTAGATCTCGCCCTCGTCCTCCTCCTGGACGACACTGACAGGTGCCTCCCGAGCGATGACGTACTCGGCCATCTCAATCCTGGAACCGAAGTTCGCAGGGTTGCCGCCGACGGCTCGCACCATCTGATGTAGTCCTTTGAAGCCCGCAACTGTGCTCGGGCTACACTGCTGGAAAGCCGCCCAGCGGAACTGACCGTCCGGCTGCTTCGTGTAGACGCGCTTGCCGTCTTCCTTGGCATCCTTGAGGGCGTCGCTGTTCTTGACGCACTGCAACATGTTAGTCAGTCACTAAGTGATGTCGAGAGGGGTTAGTACTTACACCAGTTTTGGCACCATACGACCAGTACGTATTGGTCGCGTTGACCACGCAAGCCTGATAGTACTCCCACTCACCCAATGTAGGCGCCGGGGGAGCAGGCTGTTGACCAGTGGGCGGCGGCACGCGAGGACGTAGAGATCCGGTGGTCTCGAAGAAGGAAGAAGGGGGGAACGCGGCAGGACCGAATTCGGCCAGCTCTCGATCCACCATCTCTTTGCGCGCGGCGAGACCAACCGCGTTGATACGGGGGGCGGTTCTCGCTTTCTCACGGGCGTCGGCGAGGAAACGTTCCTCGTTCTCGGCGAGGCTCTCGAGCATGGAGCGGTCGAGATCGTGGCGGGCGAGGAACTCGTCTGACTGGGAGAGAGCAAAACGCATTGTGATGATGATGTGAGAGTGTCGTTGCTAAGGAGGGGAAGAGGGACAGCGTTGTTGTGCCTTTTGAGCTTGCGCCAAGACTTTGAGCGTGCTAGCGTGGTCAGCCAACGGTCACCCAGGCAATGCTCGATGAGGAATGAGGAAGTGACGGTGAGAGGGGCGGCTTCCGAGCCTCTACCGTTCGGCGGAAGCTTCCAGACACGAGCTGGGCCGTTCTCAGACTTTTCCGAGTAACAATTCGGGGAAAGGAGTTCACTTGTGGATTCTTGGATCACGGGGCATCACGACGAAGCTCTCTGATTGTCTAGAGGCGTCATCTTGCATTCATACGGCTATCATGGAGGAAGAGGACATACTGCCTGACTGCAGCTCATGCATTGTTCTAATCTACACCGGCGTCTTTACACCCCTAATCCTGCTCTATGGTATTCTTGAGCCAGGCTGCCTGCGCCAACAACCAATCTGGACCTGGCGGAGTGAACAGCAACCTAGAAGGATATTTGAAGTCGACCGTGACTTCCCCAACGCCACGCAATTTGCTGAGAGCACCAACTTCAGGGGCAGTGCGAAAAACTTGCTCCCAAGGTGTCTGTCCTCCTTGTTGTCTAGGGTGGTAGACGTAGACGTGCCGCTCGAACGCGCGGGCAGAGATTAGTATGCGTAGTCTCCTAATCTTCAATTGATGTTGGGAGAAGTTAACGCTTGACCGCGGGAACTGGCTCGTGCCGAAGGTCGAGACGCATATCTCAACGTCGTGTATGAGGGTCTGGAGATCTGGATGGACGCCGCTTAGCCACTTCTGGCCGAAGGACAAGTCGAAGCGGTTCTTTCCAAAGAAGGCCTCTCGCACGATTGGAGGCAGCCGCTTTGCGACCAAGCCTATACTCAAGATCTCGAGCATTGGCTTGAGGACTCTCGCCTTGGAAGGCGCAGTCTGTGTTGAGAGGATGCGGGGGTGTGCCCGCAATACAGGCTCCACCCTCCGAGACCTTGTTAAACTTGGCGATACCCTGTCCTCCTCTACCAGCACGTATTCGAAAATTGTGAGGAGTATCTCGGTGGGCAAAGCCAGAAGCCCGCGAGGAGGTTGGTTTGGGCCTGCGGCCGTCGGCGGGGAGGTACTCGCGACGACGACGTTGGTACTGCTGAGCTGCTTCGCAGCGGCAGGAGGGAGCGAGGAGGAGGACGGCATCTTCTGTGATGCAGACGAGGGCGGGGAAGTCGAGGTGCGTCAAAGACGTACTGCGATCGGGAGAGGAGGTGCGGAGAGATTGCTTTCCGTCAAGGTACTCGATCAGGCGCCGCAGCTGGACTCGAGGATAGTGTCGAATGTGTGGTAGGAGAGCTGAAGCCAGAAGAAGAGAGATTGTGGGTGATATTGAAGGGATTGGAGAAGTTGGCGTAGAAGCTGCGACTGAAGTTTTCGCAGGTAGCTTTCACGACAACGAACGGCCGCTCCAATCTAAGGGTCACTTTTAGCGCCCGGATCGAGCCCGGCTTCAAACGGTTGCAAAGCTACGCAATCACTTGAAGACGTGAGAGAAGAATCTCGGGGTCAAGGCAAATTGAAGTGCCCGGCATTTACTTCATTCTCCAAGAAGCTCATCCCATTCGATGTGGGAGGATGCACTTTCCACAAAAAGACAGCATCTGTCTCCATAGATCTGGTGTGTCTGCTGGTCATCATGTAGCCACAGTCACTATCATATCACGATTGGACTGCATAGAAGTCGCCATCTACGCTCAGTCAAAGACAAAACGTTGGGGCAGATCACAAGGCTAAGAGGTTATACATATGGTTCTATTACAAGATACCGTCTATCTGCATCAGAACGTCGAGAGAGCGCGACACGGTCAGTTGCTCTCGATACCAAGCGGGTACTTAAGGCTCGTCCGGTTCATCTGGGTTCTTCCAGTCGAGCCGCCTCAAACGTTCCAGTTTCTTTGCCTTGGAGATCTTGGTCGAAGAATCTGCAGGATCCAGACCGTAGGACTCGAGTTCGGAGTCTAGTTCTGACCAAGGCCTCCTCACCAGAGTGTCGCTGCTCAATGGGTATAGAGCTAGAGCTGGGTAGAGCTGTGGCTGATCGTGCCTGCCGCCCCTACCGCGCCTCCCTTTGGGCTTTGCCAGGCACTGTTGCAGCCGCGTGATATCGGCCGCTGGGAGTGGGAACGGGGCTTCTACCACGAAGTTGTCCACTCCGCGAAGGCGGCTGAGAAGGTCGAGTTCAGGCATCTGAAGAAACCTCTGTCGTTTTTCGGCAGGCGTAAGAAATCGGATATCTGCAGCGTCTAGCACTCTGATTTTGACTGACCGCAGCGTGTGGCTCTTTCCAATTTCTCTGATTATCATCTCGGTATTTATCCTCCTCTGCGACGGGTAGGTTGACCGGCCCAAGTAGAGGGTTATTTCGACATGCGTTAGCCATTCTTGGCATTGTGTAGGTAGACCCCTGGTCCATCGAAGGGCATTCCGTCGAGGAACATTGCGGGAAGTCAGGTGGAAGGTGTTATGTCTACAGAATTGGTCGAAAGCGAGGTCGCGGTTTCGTAGATTCGTTGCAGCTACAGCCAGAAGGTCTCCTAGGGGTGGCAGGCGAAGGTCGTTGTGCCTGAGTTGTCCCGAAATCCCGACCCGAAGTACGGGTTCTCCGGTCCGGTGGTTCGAATCGCTTGGGTAGACCACTCGGCCTGGGAATACCAAAAGATCCCTAAAGATCTCTAGCATTACTTCATTGGGTATCCTACCTAGGTATCGATGTCGAAGCCAGTACCGGCATGTGCGTTGATTGGGGTCGGAATCGCGTTGCTGGTCGTCGACGAAATTTGGGAAGAGGTAGTGTGAGAAGTGGTAAGAAGTCGAGGTGCGGGGCATACGTCCAACAGAGAGTGCATGTCCGCCGCCGACACAGACATGCCGACCCGCGGATCAATCACTGTTGGATTGATGGTGAACCTTGGCTGCTCGTACTAGTTGCTGTCAGTAAGACGTAGGAGGCCAACCATGCTGTTGACTTACAGTTCGAGTATCTTCAAGGAGATCTGAGGCAGATGTATCCGAGAACTGGACCCAAGGCATACCTTCTGTGTAACCTTGCTGCTGAGGCTCATCCAAGTCGCAAACGTCATCATCCTCTGGATCCGACAGGTCGTCGCCTCGGTAGCCCGCGAGTAGCCCTCCGTATCGTTCCTGGAACTCGTCGGGAAAGGAGTACGGCGTGACCGGTGATTGCCAGGTAAACTCGGGGTCGTCCGTGGTTAAGCCCAACTCAGGGAAGGGGAAGGCGGGGAGGTCTTGCGGCGCGCCGGGGAGATCTTCGAGAGTAGGCGTTGAGACCGGAGTTGCAGCAGTTGTTGTCCAGCTAGGCAACATGGTCGTCGAGCTGCCACCGCGTGGAGTCAGGAGGTCGGCGACCGCCTCATGCTCACACGATGGGTTGACTGTTGTCAGGATCTGCGCTTTTTGTAAGCTGGTGGACTTCCGATTCTACAATGCTTGACCGACCTGGACCGACTCAGTGAGAGACGTGGAAGCTGTGGAAGCGATCACAGTAGTACCTACTGGACGGGATCCTAAAGGCACTGGCGCCATCGCGGTCATCTACGACTTGTTAGTTGCGACGTTCACGTCCGTCGCGGAGGATTGCATACCGTGGCTGTAGAGTTGAAGATCGCGGCTTCGTCCGCAAACGACGCCGGGCCTCGCTGCGAAACCGGGTGGAGATCGTGGCCAGTAGGGGGAAGATATGTTGCAGCGAAGAGTATCAGCAGTACCAGCAAGTGCGTGCCGACCGCCGCCTTGCCCAGGTGCAGGCGTCCTGGGCCGTACATGGTTGACTGAACAATGTCGGTAAGTCAAATGTCGCACGAGAAGCGCTGGCTGATGTCGACCTACCTGAGTCTGAGTCTGTTCGATGGAAATATCTTCAGATATGGGTGTCGCGAAGGGGGGATGGTAGAGGAGTGGGGTTGCAAGGCGAAAACACCTTCAGTGCGTGAGCGTATCATACACGTGCGTTTTCACTTTTCGGTGACGCGTTACATGAACGCCAAAAAGTCGCCTACCTAGAGAAGACCCTGGGATGCGACTGGTGAGTCACGGCTCACTGAGATTGGGTTCAGCGATGCCGGAACAATCGAATGTTTGTCTATGTGTAGATGATCTTCCATCTGCGTACCAGGACCGACATCACAGAAGACTGAAGTCCGAGCCGAGCGTCGATAGACTCACGTCAAAGTACAGATGTACTGTGACCTGCTGCGCTCCTCGTTCTATGTGAACAGGTAGTCTGATCTGGGAACTGTCGCACGTCAAAGTGCGCATCTCACGTCGTCCTTTACATGTCACAGACACCGCATCCGGGTAAATCTGATGAAAAAGGTTGACACACGAAAGAAAAAAGTGTTGTCATTATTCATGGTTGCTATAGAGTCTAGACGGGGAGTTGCTCTTATCGAAAGAGTGAAATCAAAGCCCACTGCGAGATGAGGATGCAGTTTGCGAAACTGGCTCATGAGTGGCCCGATATCTTCGATCAATACCGGGCAGCTCGTAGAGATGCCTAACCGCGTTAGGTTCGTACAAGTCCTTGCGATCATCCCGTGACGGCACGTCATGGGAAGTCGCTAAGGCCACCAAGACCTTGAACGCCTCTATACTCCCAAACGGGAAATTATATGCCCAATAGACGTCGTTCTTCACTGCAATTGCAGGGAAGCAAGCCGATCTTCGGGACAGGGGTACGTTGCGTGCCTCGACGAGCGAAGGCTTACTTTAGTGGCTAGATAGAGGACGTGCGTAGACTTTGCCTGGCCACGCGACATTGACTTTTCAAACTCATATTCTGAGCAGTTCATCGTAAGATTGGACTCGCTTCTCATACAGACGACGGCGATTACCTTCACCTTTGAACGTACGCAGGATAGCCCATTTGGTAACCACGCCTGTCTGCGAGCACTTCGTGCATTTACCGCGTAGCTCTGCGATTAGCGGGGTATACGACCAGCATCGCACGAACAGCTGCGTCGGAGATACTCTGATATCTAGCGACCAGCCCTGAGATAACCAAGAAGACACGGTGCGGCAGACATTCGCTCATTTGAGATGCGACACTAATACCCAGCCAGTTGCAACACGTACGCCCGCAGCAGCCACCATCACACACCTCCTCCGCAACACCATGGCCGAGGAACCCTCCAGATTGGCGTCACGTCAAGACCTGTTGGTCCAAGAGCACTTTACCGCCGAAAAGTTCGACCATTTCCTCCCGGGTGCGCCACACGAGGGAGACTTCCGTGCAGAAGCGCTGAAGCCGAAGTCTCGACTAGGTGCCTTCCTCCACGACTTGTATTCCTATAGAGGCAAGGGAATAGAATATACGGCCGATCATCTGATCACTCTCACACTCTTGCTGGTTGAGTCTCGCAAGGCGACCAAAGCGGAGATGTTCCAACGTGCTACCGAACTACTCAACTTTCAGCGAGGTCATTTCCGAACTCAAGAAACAATGGAGGCTTACTCCAAACAGCTGATCGCTGCGATGGAAGCTTACATGCTTGAAGAGCATCCCCGATACGAAGTCAAGTTCCCGCCCGAGAGCCATAATCAGCTCCGACCAGAGCCAAGCATTTCAGCCAATATGGAGGACGACACACTCTGGTCAGCCTGGGCAAGTGGAGTTGGCGCTGAAATGACCGAGGAGGAGAAAGATCCGGAAGGCGAGGTGCGCTACGACTACGATTACGGCAAACCTTGGGATGATTGGGATGAACTAGCCAGCAAGGAAATGTACAAATACCAATGTGCAGGAACTGGACCGGAGCAGATCGTCTACACACTACCCCCGGGCATGGAGAACGACGTCTTCGCCGAATTCTACGACACACAAATCATGAACCCCAACGCGAACTTGAACACAGGATCTTACCAACATGCCGCACTCGATTACTTCAGCACGCTCCCGGCAGAAATCAAGAAAAAGATCGTCCGACTGGTGCTATTGTTTCCCACCAAAGTCAGGATTCAAGCTACTATCGTCCCTCATGAAGACTGGCGCCCTGACCATTGGCTTCGGGAATTGAGCCACTCCGAAGCCATGGACCTGACTGTATACAAATTCTCATCACTTTTGAAGATGCCGAAGCTCATGCTTCCTTCCAACGCCAAGACAGCACAGCCTCATTACTACTGGACAATGGAACCTCCTGTAACCATGTTAGCGCTGCTAGCAGTCAACAAAGTCATGAACGAAATGGCGAAGCCCGTTTTCTACAGCGAAAACTATTTCGAGATCAAGGACAACGATTCCTACCCAGAGACCGCTATAGAAGGACATCTCATAGGTGGCGAACAGCTTGCGCATCGGTTCCTGGAGCTCATGAGCCGTTCAGAAGCATGCGATGGTACCCCTCGATACGGCCCTTGTCCTCTGAATCTTATGCGCAAGGTCAACGTTGACATGGAGATTTATTATCCAGAAACCGACGCACGCGGTGGACAGAAGCCATGGCACTTCCAGCGCATAATCAACACTCTGATTGCGATGCCCTCTCTCCAGAAACTCGTCATCAACGTCGACATGGTGTACATAAACGCTCTTAGGGAGTATATGCAGGTCGATGAGTCTGTCAATCTGTTCATACAACCAGAGGTGTGGCCAGGATGGCGCAAGCTACCTTGGGCGGCATCCGCAATTCCTGTTGAGAACGGACAAGATGGGAAGTCAGCGGCCGGACTCAAGGTCTTCATCCCCGAAAACCGCAAGGTGCAGAAGTGGCTTCAAAACCTCATCAACATGCCCGATGAGGCGCCAGCGAAGATTGTTCACATCGTATCCGAGGATTGGTCTACCGAGGAGTGTCCTTCTGGGCTGATTACTCAGGGCTTGCAGAAAGCTGAACAGCGCTGGAGGAAGGCCTGCAAGGACGAAAAGGTCATGGAAGGAGAAGACGAGAGCACTGAGCATGGAACCGACGGTACTGAAGAAGCTGAGGCTGTGATCAGCGTGGCATAGTGAGTCTAGGTGCGAGTGCAAGCAGCGAAGGGAGGATTGGCGGAAACCTCTGGGGCAAATCTGCAGATAGCAGAAAAAGATGTCCAAGTATTAGAGCTAAGCGTTGAGTACATCGATCGGAAAGTGTAGGCTAGCAACAGCCTCGTAGTCAGCGGTGTTAGCTGTTATTGGACCCTGTAATTCAACCTCACCCTCGCCGTGCAGTCTCGCAGTGCATGCATGTCGCGGCGGTATGGTGTTACCTTTCCAAGGTTGCCCGGGCCGCCAGAACTGCGCAACAGGCGCGCGTTGCCCCTGCCATCTTCTTCGAAATGTGCCGCCACTCTTGTGCGTTTCGCTGACTGAGCGTTCGCGGTCGATGTTGCTGAAGGTCCCCACGCCCGGGACCGCGGTTGCACAAGGAGCCGGTGTCCTGCTGGTGGGGTCGTGCGTCTCTGGACATTCGGACATTTCGAAAGACCGTAAGCCATCGTTCAGATGCCGCGTGCACACTAGCAGCCGGACATGTTCGCTTCGTACAAAGCTTTCTGCGTTGCGATATCCGGAATTTGATTGTTCTTTGGCGGACGAGAGGCGAGACTGAAACATCGCCTGAATCACCCAGGTACCTAAGGTAGTGCCCACATAACACACCTGCATGCCGTCTGACGACCGTGAAGTCGATGTTTCAAGGCCACACATGAAAGAGGCAGTGACAACCTTGCGAAGATCATCGGCCTAGATAAAGAAGTTTGCGCCAAGATTGTAAGATTGCTACTCGGCCATACGTTGCGGAAAGTCTGTCCAAAATCCAGAAAGGCCTCATTGTTGTACGAAGACGATGATAGTGCGCGGAAAGCTGTGTCGGCCTTGGTGAACGAGACAGCTGCGGACGGCTCTCCTGTTTCGTGCCATTTTTTCGCGACCTAGAATCTATCGCTCGTGAAAATCTGCCCAAACAGTATGATGAGCCAGCGATGCGCTGCGCTGGCATCTCATCTCGTCCTGGTGGGCCTCGGGGGTGTGGGTAGACAAAGTAGTAGGACCGGCACTAGTAAAACGTACGACCCGGAAACCAAGCTTCCGGTACAACGTCCGTACGAATAGCCAAGCTTAATTAACTGTTAGATATGTTTCAAACATAATAGGACGACGGTCGACATCTCATACTGCACCCGACGCCTGGATCTTCAAACTCATGGCATATCTTATTGCTGGGGTAGTGACAATAGCGTCGCTATTCATTGCTTCCCAGTTATGGCATTTCACCAACAACTATCGAGCAGCTCGCGCGACTGGACTACCCATCATCTTGTGCCCTTATGACCCCGATAGCGTAAGTCACTATTCCCCCTTTCACAAATGTACTTGAAGCAACCTTCACACCCTTGCTCGTGTCTTCAGATATAGCTATTCGAAACTGATCATACATTTAGGCGTTCTGGTCCATATTCTGCGTCCCTCTTCGCCCCATTCTTCGCTCTGTCCTTCCCAAATCTATCTTCGCTACCGTAGAACTTAGCATCTGGGGCTGGGAATTCCGGGAGAAAGCAGCGGTCCATGAGAGGCTGGGACCCGTCTTTGTCGTTGTTACTACAGGACTCAATCGGCTTGTTTGTGCGGACCCGTCCATGGCCCATACCATCATGTCTAGAAGGAGAGACTTTGTTCATCCAGACATTACCACCGAGACTATGGGGTTCTTGGGTCCAAACATTGTAACTGTAAGTGGATCGCTCATGCTGTTGATCGTGACTAACGCATCGGTCCAAGGCCAAAGATGAGACCTGGTCCCGCCAGCGCCGTATCGTCGCCCCGGCTCTGAACGAACGCATTAGCCCAGAAGTGTGGAGAGTGAGTGTAGAACAAGCATCGTCCATGGCAGACCTCTTACCCTCAGTCTCCCCACCTGATACTGCCGAGGGACCCGCGAAGATAGTTCTTGGTCTTCGTACGATCGCGATGAACGTCCTCGGTCGTATCGCGTATGGGCATGACAAGCCATTCGCTTTATCTCAATCATCGACCAAACCATCTGCAGACATTTCATACGTAGATGCTATTTCTTTGGTCACCGACAAGCTCATCTACGCTGCATTTCTTCCTGCCAGCTTTCTAGGCTTGCCCTTCATGCCGCAGGTATTACAGCGATTAGGTACAGCGCTGAAGCGATTGCCAGGGCTAACAGAAGACATGCTCAATCAAGAGCGCCAGAACAGTGCTTCTGCATCGCCGCATGTCACGCAGACCACCGGAAGCCCAAACAACAGTCGAGGCACCATCATGGAAGAACTTGTCCGCCTTTCAGACCAGGAGAAGATCCGGACAGACGCTTCAACACCAGAGTCGTTGGACAAGGTTACCAAGAAGTTTCTCACCGAGGAAGAAATCGCAGGAAACCTCTTCATCTTCACCGCTGCTGGCTTTGACACAACCGCAAATACAATGTCATACGCCGTGGCGCTGCTCGCCGTGTATCCGGAGTGGCAAGCCTGGATCCAGACCGAGATCGATACTGTGCTTGGAGGACCTGACATGTCGCCAATAGACTATGCAAGTGCATTCCCGAAACTTGTTCGCTGTCTGGCTGTTATGGTAAGCTACCCAACATCGACATACAGCCATCCTTGAACGGCATCCTTCAAGGACGGCTAGCTCCCTAGCCTCTACCCCGTTAGCTCGGTGCTGACGGTTTCCCAATGTAGCTCGAGACCCTGCGCCTCTACCCGCCCGTAACTCTCCTCATGCGATCCATAACCACGAGTCAGAACCTTGCCTTCGCAGACACGTCATTCCAGATCGCGGCTCCATCCACCATCTACGTCAACACAACGGCATTGCATACTTCACGCTCAACATGGGGTTCTGATGCCCTGTCCTTCAACCCCGCACGCTGGCTACAACCCGACACACCAGAGCCCACGCTCATCACACCTGCGCAAGGAACCTTTATGCCGTGGTCTGTCGGTCCGCGTGTATGCCCTGGGCAGAAGATGTCGCAGGTAGAATTTGTAGCGGTTATTGCGACGCTGTTTCGTAGATGTAGTGCGCTGCCAGTTGTCCGTGAGGGGGAAAGTACAGAATTGGCGAGACAGCGCTTGCTCCATTTGTTACAAGACAGTCAGCCGGTGTTGACGCTGCAGATTAATAAGCCTGAGGACGTTCATATACATTGGGCTAAGCGATGAGTAGCTTAGTAGTGGTACGTCGAGAAGAAGATGAGATGCGGCGTATGAGCGAGATGCAAGATATATTTGTGTACGTTGTAAATGGTATCGAAGTAGACTCCTCTTACCTACTTTCGTGACAGATTGTGTCAAAAGATGTGATGTTTGTGCTCATCAAGATCGCGCTCCTCGCACACCGTGCAATGCGTTCTGGGTATGACATCTATGTTAAAGGTCCCAAGCTAACAAAGCTTAGAGATACAGCCATTGTTACAGCTCTGTTGCTGACACGGGGTAGGGACCGACTTCCCCTTCAGCTAACCCCTTTGCCCATCTCATGAACAGAAACACGAACGCCGAGATCGTGAACGCCTGGGTCGCGATGAGGGTGGCTTTTCCTTTCTTAGTGCGAAGATTCGGTCGCGTCAACACACCGACCACATCGTCAACCAACGCAACATATGCCGTAAGACTGAGGGTACGATCGGCAAGAAGAACGACTTGTTGCAACATGGGTGTATCGAAGGACACGAAGAAGCGGACGAACCAACTACCAAGTATCCACGTCAGAGCGATCAGGAATTCCGAACGCCTTTGTCTTGTACCCACAGGACGTTCCCCAATCAATTGGTCGGCGCCATAGCTGCAAAGTATGTCTACTAGGTATTGTATGACGTTTGGTGGTGTACCGAATAGCCGACCGTAGGTTGCGATAACGCCTGCGCGGTAGAGGTCGTTCTTGCGTGTGAATCGGATGGATTGCTTCGGAGTAGGTTCGGGTCGGTTCGACGGATAGAAGGAGGATGCTACGAGGTACGTCGGTATGGCGAAAGACACTACAAGTGGCAGACTGTTCCCGCCGGTCGTAAAGCCAGTGGCCTGAGCGATGCCTGGTGACAAGAATACAGCGAAAGGGCTAGCGATCAAGGGGGCGTATAGGTGAGCATATCGGCGCCATGCGGCAATAGCATAGTCGGCTTCTCCAGTGTCTGGTGTGGGTTCTGCTGAAGTAGTTGGAGGCTGCTGTGGCAGTCCATCACTATCGTGGGTGTTCATGGCGAAAAGGATGGAATACGACGCGGTCAGCTTCGCGTGCTGGGCATCTCTTGGCTTGGGAAGCTTCATCGCGCACAGACACAACTTTGGAAGCTGCCCCTTTCGCTGAGCGGCCATCATCACCACCTTGCCACCCCAACGGAGCTCATATGCTGCACATGTGTCGAGGGGCATCTCGTTGTTAACAATCACCTTCACGCGCCGCCTGCCGCAGGTCCAGTTGATGTTCTGCACGCACACCCCACCATACAGGCCCGAATATCGCAGTGGCACGCGCATGGATGGCATGCATGTAGCGGCTCTTTCTCAACGCTGTTACCAGAATCTGCCAGGGCACACACCAGATGCTCATGCAAGTAACATCTGATGCGACCCGGTGCTACCCCGTCGTAGACCATCAAACTGCCGGCAGGGTCTGAGATCGTCCATGAACCCGGGATGCTTCAACAGGCAGCTGCTGACCACCGAGGCATTGTTGCAACGCCAGTCAAGCCATGTTCATCTCTTTTGCACGCGATGACCAGATCCATGGTAGGATGTGAGGTCGAAAATCGCGCATCACTATAGGCTGAGCTCGCAGAAGCTTGATTTCGCGTGTCGTAGCGTGGCTGTGTAGTTCTTCGAAAATCGCTCATGGCTAACCGTCAACAGCTCAGACAAACGCAGTCGCCAATGGCAATTCTTGGGCGCATAGGAAAAGGTCCGACGGGATACCTCCGACGCTTACGGTTTACCTGTTGCAGGACCCTGGCCCCATCTTGGATTGTATGAGGTATTTGTGCGTCGAATCGCTTCAAGTTGACTATGACAAAGACGAGGAGGACCTTGTACCACACTCTTGGTGTCATTCTACGTAGCTGAGATTATGATGGAGCTTTTACGGTATAGAAATCCTACCAAGGCCGCCCAAGCACGTGTTTGACGCGCTGCTAGAGCTTTCGAGGGCACGCTGCTCGTAGAGACGGCAGATAGCTTTCGCCTTTCTCGGGGTATAAGTCGCGCTTCACGCATCACCCAATCTATCGCTACCTCTCTCCGTTCTTCTCAGCTCATTTGCATCCTTTTGCACATTCCCCGGTCCTACTTCCCGCGGTATCGATCTGTGTTTTCCACAGGTTCGCACATGGATCACGAAGAAAAGGTCGCTCCTCGCGTCCGTTTCGGAGAGCTACGCCTTCCGGACGAAGAGGATGGATACGCGACCCACGAGCGTCGCCATGAGCGCAATCTGTCACGACGGTCAAGTGTGGGCAGCCTTTCCATTCGCAGTGCCGGAGGAGCGCGCACTGTACAGCCGGAGACTGCACTTCCCATCACCTGTGAGTAGCTGCCCCCTATCACCTGCTTGTGAGACGTTCACTGACTTCTGATACGAACATTCAGACCGCACTCTTTCCATCGAGATCGACGAAGATCAACATAAGAAGCAGGATGAAGTGAAGAGAGCGAAGGAGAAGGCCGCCGTTGGTGAGTCTGTTGGCTGTAAAATGACAGGCACGTCCACTAACTCTAGCTCTACAGATCTGGCAGACCTCGAATGGCATACACTTGTCGTTCATGAGTTGTGTCGCCGCCTCTCCGTCGACATCGACCAGGGCCTTTCTGACGATCAGGCCAAGCGTCGCATTAGCGAACACGGCCAGAACAAGATGACACCTCCTCCATCAGGTCTACTCAAGAAGATCATAGGCTACTTCTTTGGTGGGTTTGGTAGCATCCTCGTGGTTGCTGGCATCCTGGTGTTCGTCGCATGGAAGCCTCTTGGTAAACCGCCAGCGGTTGCAAACCTGGCGCTTGCTTGTGTGCTGATCGCTGTTTGGCTCATCCAGGCTGCCTTCAATGCATGGCAGGACTGGTCAACCAGCAAAGTGATGGCATCCATTGGAACGATGCTGCCTGATCAGTGCATTGTCGTACGCAACGGATCGCACGTTAGCATCTCGGCCTTGGATCTAGTGCCTGGCGACATCATCGTTATCAAGCAGGGCAACAAGTTACCCGCCGATGTTCGATTTGTTGATATATCCAGCGATTCTATGTTCGATCGCGCAATCCTTACTGGTATGTAAAACCAACACACATCTCTTGAGCACGAGGACTAACATACGCCAGGCGAGTCCGAGCCCGTCGCAGCTACGATCGAAGCAACCGAAGACAACTATCTCGAGACCAACAACATCGGATTACAAGGCACCCATTGCATCTCGGGCGCCTGTCTTGGCGTGTGCGTTGCAACTGGCGACAACACTATCTTCGGTCGTATCGCAAAGCTTACATCGGATCCCAAGACTGGCATGACACCTCTTCAGAAGGAGATCCTACGCTTTGTGCTCATCATCTCACTCTTCATCACATGCGTCGTTATCCTCATCGTGGTTCTTTGGTATGTTTGTGGCTGGTCTCGAGCAACATGTCTATGCTTGGCTATCTATGAGTTGAAGGTTTTGTACTTACGCATATCAGGGCTGCATGGCTGAGGAAATCTCATCCTACTTGGATTGACGTACCCCTTCTTATCGTCAGTTGCGTCTCGTGCGCTGTTGCATGTATGGACTACCCAGCAGTGTCTTTTTCCATGTACAGATGCTAACTTTTTCTTCTTTCTGTAGTCATCCCCGAAGGCTTACCCATCGCACTTACCACGAGCTTGACCATCGTCGCGAACATCATGCGCAAGAACAAGATCCTTTGCAAGTCCCTCAAGACTGTCGAGACACTTGGTTCCGTTTCGGTGATCTGTTCCGACAAGACCGGAACATTGACCAAGAACAAAATGGTCGTCACGGACATTTACGCAGCAGGCGAAGAGTACACTACGGATGCGGCTCGTGATATGATGGCAGTCTTTCGTTCGGAACAGAATCTCTCTGTGCTCTCCAAGGCCAAGACAAACATCATGGATCAAGTCCGCATGCTCGGCGGTCTCTGCAACTCCGGCGAATTTGATGCCGCTACAATGCATCTTCCCATCGCGGAGCGCAAGATCAACGGCGATGCAACTGATCAGGCTATACTTCGTCTTTCAGAGTCTCTTGGGTCAGTGGCTGAGTTGCGTCGCGACTGGAAGAAGGTCTTTGAGATTGCTTTCAACAGCAAGAACAAGTTCATGGTCCGCTTGATGACACCGGCGAATCAGACACCGACGAGCAACAATGCCACGCTCATGATCAAGGGAGCTCCCGATATTCTCCTACCTCGATGCGATCTCATCCTGAACGAGAAGGGTGAAGAGATCCCGCTCACCGACGCACAACGCCTCCGTATCGACACCGTCAAAGACAGCTGGTCCCGCCAGGGCAAGCGCGTCATACTGCTCGCTCGCAAGCCGACTATCGTACCCTTCTCCGCCAACCATGAGAAGGAAGTATTGGTTGCAGCCCGGGAAGGCCTTACGTTCGTCGGCATCGTAGGCATCGTGGACCCACCCCGTGATGAGATTCCAGACGTCGTTCGTATTCTTCGGGGAGCTTCTATCCGCATCTTCATGGTCACTGGCGACTTCAAGCTCACGGCTCAGGCCATCGCTGAAGAGTGTGGTATCATCTCGAACTCTGCTTTGGTCGACGATATCAGCGCTCTTGGCCGCGAAGGCAAGATCGGGACTACAAAGCAGTCAATCGTGTTGAGTGGGCCCGAACTGATTGCATTGAACGCGGCGCAATGGGATCAGCTTTGCCAGTACCAGGAAATTGTGTTCGCTAGGACGACGCCTGAGCAAAAGCTTCGTATCGTTAAGGAGTTCCAGGCCCACGACAACATTGTCGGTATGACAGGTGATGGTGTCAACGATGCGCCATCGCTCAAGGCTGCCGACATTGGAATCGCTATGGGCAGTGGCTCCGACATTGCCATCGAAGCTGCCGACATGGTTCTCCTCGATTCGTTCGCCGCCATCATTGAGGCTGTTCAGTACGGTCGCCTGGTCTACGATAACTTGAAGAAGACGATCGTGTACTTGCTTCCCGCCGGTAGTTTCAGTGAGCTGTGGCCTGTCGTTACCAACGTCGCATTCGGTATTCCGCAGATCCTGTCTTCCTTCCTTATGGTAAGTGCATCTGATCTCAATACACTGCGTCCGTCAGCTAACTTTGTCTAGATCATCATCTGCTGTCTTACCGACTGTGCCGCCGCGATCACGCTTGCTTATGAGAAGCCAGAGGCCGATGTGATGCTTCGCCCTCCTCGTAACCCTAAGAAGGACAGGCTAGTCAACGCTCGGCTCATCTTCCATGCCTACTTCGTTGTCGGTCTGCTGCAGTGCTTCCTCGCCTTCACCATGAGCTTCTGGTGGATGCAGCGCAGAGGAGTTCCGTTCACGGCAATGTGGTTGAAGTTTGGTGTTTACGATCCTCAATACGACCCGGAATTCGTTACCGAAGTCGCCAACGAAGCTTCGAGTATCTACTTCGTCACACTAGTGATCATGTAAGTATGGACGTGGAAGTGTACTAAGTAACTAGCTGACATTGACGACAGGCAACTGTTCAACCTACTTGCTACTCGCACCCGTAGACTCAGCATCTTCCAGCAACCGCCTATCTTCAACAAGGCTACTCAGAACTGGTCGCTCTTCCCTGCAATGATCTTCGCCATCGTTGTGGTCTTCATCTTCTGTTACATTCCAGCCCTCCAAGACACGATCGACACCAGGACTGTCTCGGTTGAGCACTGGTTCCTTCCGGCTGCTTTCGGTATGGGCTTGCTCGTCCTCGATGAGTCAAGAAAGTACTGTGTGCGCACTTGGCCTAACGGCTTGCTCGCCAAGATTGCTTGGTGATGCTCTTTCCTTCCATCCGAGGAGACTACTTCCTTGGCCTATTTTCTTAGTCCAAAGGGACCATTCAGTTCAGAAGCCGTTGGCCCACTTGCAAAGCGTAGCTGAGAAGGCTTGTCATATCAGTGTCGATTAGATGGGGGTGTCGTGTGAGTTGGCATACACGCATCCAGTCTGCAAGCAGACAGAACCCAACCTTTTCTTTCTATTCATCAGCAATATGATCCAGAGCCACACCTCTTTTCCACATGCTCGACTGTCCCACAATGCAGTGTGCCACTTCCCACTTCAGCCGCAATATCTGTAGATGCACGACCCCGGTCATCGGCAATTTCCATGCGATACCCCACACGGACTCTAATGCGCCTTGCGCAACGAGGGACCTCGTGGCTCAACGGTGAAATGCCGGTTATTGAGAGCAAGGGGTCAAAGTCAGCTGGCACCAATCGTATCACCTTGCAATATCGAGTTCCTCATAAAGGAAGACTGCAAACCCAGGCTTGGACACATGCAGCGCGGCTAAAGGTCGCCGTTCCATATTTCGATATGTGTGTGACAAAGGATAGATGAGCATGGCGATGGAAGAGGAATAGTGTGGTTTCTGCGGATGATTTTCCACGCGACGAGAAAATCTTGGAAGCGTTGGTGCCTGCTCCGTAGCAAAGCGCCAAGCGACAGCGCCCCGCAGACTCCGCCAAACCTTGCTTCGACGACCTCAACCATCCGCAAGCCAGCGATGACGCGCCACAGGAGACCGGCGAGGCCATCCATGGATGCGAGTTGTCTGAAACATCTTGCATCATAATACAAGTCAGTTTAAAGTCCTCTTGCGTCACGCATTGATGTACGATCTGTCTACACGATCTAGTACAGTACAGAGGTGCTAGCAGCGGAACCAGTGGCCTGCTGCATTCGTCTGAGTTTATGGCATATAGTATGTCCAACCCAAGTACCAGATCATGCTGGGTAAGGCTCAGCCTCTCGAGCCCATCGCCACGCCTCTTCACCATACTGGCATCGATGTCCCACCGAAGCTGCTGGCAGTGCCATGGAGGCCCAAAAGTGCCTCCCACACGACCCAGCTTCATCGACGTGGGGTTCCAAATCCTTCCCTGTTTCGGTCAGCCTCACCGCGAACTCAGCGACTATCCTTTATAAGGACTTAAAGCTGCGGAGCGTGCAAAGCGCGCCTGCCTCGTAGGCGGTCTGGGCCAGCAGCGGCTGACTGACTTTGGCTTTTGAGCGATGATGCTGATGATCATCCCACGCCTGAGCCTTCTCGAAATGGAACGCTTGAGACTCTGTCGTTGAGTGCGAGAAGCACGGTTTCACGCCGATGGCGAGTATAAACTGAGAGCGATGATATCCACAGTTAGGCGCGCTCTACACGACCCTAGAATTCCTGCAATATTCTCCAAACTTTACCTGGAGATGGCATCATGTCTTCCTGATTTCGCTACATCTAGTTAGCTAGAAGGGTTCCGCGCTCACTACACTGCTAGCATACACATCATACGGGTAGAAGCCAAGTGTCTTGGAGCATGCAGCATATGGGCGCTTTACCTCCAATGTCACGGGCACAATATCTTGGGCGGCAAACCAAGAGGTTGCATCCGCACCTCCGGGCTTTCCCATGGTCAGATCCGCAGCCTGATTCGACAGCGGGCGTGATAAGCTGTAATGACCTGTTCAGTGCACATTCCAGAGTTCACCATTCTTTGGGTCGTCATACGAAGTGGGTAGACAATTTGAGCTGCAAAGCTTTCTAGCCCAATCATTATACCACCTTAGATTAACCCCATATTTTGCAGCAACGATCGATCAGGATTTCCCCGTGGTCCGGCAGTTGTCCTCGTGGACATCACTAATCAGGCGAATACTTCGGCGGTCTCGTTATAAGAGAGGTTATTAGGAGACATGGTTGAAGCCTCGATCTTTGTGCCTCTACATTCATCATCACTCATTTCCTCCAGCATCAAGTACATTCTCGAGAGTCAAAGACTACATCACGACCACTAGTCACGATGCAGTGGGCTACCATCCTCGCTGCGGCCACGGCCCTTGCAGGCCATGCCACTGCGCAGAACATGCTGCGATTTGCCTGCTCACAGCTTGTCGTCGAGCGAACAGACCCCCTCGTCAACCCGGGCGTCAAGTACACACCGCATCTTCATCAGATCGTCGGAGGTGACGCTTTCAACGTCACGATGGACCCTTCAAACGATATCGCGCAGATGTCTAAGTGCACTTCCTGCAGCTTTGTCCAGGACAAGTCGAATTATTGGACCGCCGTCATGTTCTTCAAAGCAAAGAACGGAACGTGAGTACCTATAACACTACGTATACATTGGGTGTGAAACATGCGCTGACCTCCTTCTAGGTACATTCGCGTGCCTCAGGTATGTAACGTCTTAGCAGACGCATCACAATCGAGAAAGTCACTAACCCCAAGTCAAGATCGGAAACGGTGGACCACAAGGAAAGCTCATCAATGACGGCGGTCTCGACGTCTACTACATCCCCAGCGGAAAGACCACTGCCTTCAAGAAGGGCTTCCGCATGCTTGCCGGCTCGGCCACCAATACCGACCCCAGCAAGGTCAAGCTCTCCAACATCTGCCATCGCTGCTGGACCTCTCCCTCTGAGAGTACCTTCGTTGGCGGTGCGCCTTGCTCAGGCTCCGACACTGTCGCCATTCCCAAAGACCCCAAGTGCAAGCTCATCCGTCAGACCATCATCTTCCCCACCTGCTGGGATGGCAAGAACCTCGACTCGCCAGACCATCAGGCGCATGTCGCTTATGGCCAGGGCGCTGGTGCTAATGGTGGCGGTGCTTGCCCATCTACACATCCCGTCAAGCTTCCTCAGATCATGTACGAGCTCATGTGGGATGTCAACAAGTTCGCCGACAAGAGCTTGTGGCCCACCGACGGCAGCGACCCATTCGTGTACTCCATGAACATCGGGTGAGTCAACCAATCTACTTTGTGCACTCTCATGTCCACGAAGGAGCGCATCGCTGACTTCACTCATCAGTGGCTCCGCCGCGCATGGTGATTACGTCTTCGGTTGGGAAGGCGACTCCCTCCAAAAGGCCATGGACAACAACTGCAACCTCAACACCGCCTGCCCCAAGGCCGGTCTTACCGTCCAACAACCCGCGCAATACAATGCTTGCAAGAAGAAGCAGCAAGCTCCCGAGGATGTTGACGGCTGTAAGTATCACTCGTTCGCTATACAACCATGCGACATGTAGCTAACTTGTACAAATAGGGCTCAAGGAGATGCCGCTCGGTGACATGGCCATCAAGGCATAGAAGCTGGCTGTTGCCATATGGCTATCATGGCTAGTTTCGCACAGTGGCTGTCAAGACCTTCGTTAGTCAGAGTTGTCAGGTGTGGGGCTTTGAGCTTAGCACTCGTTTGGCATTGTGTTGTATAATCTTTTAGATCGCGGAGGAGAATTAACTTGCACGTTACATGGCAATTCTCGTCCTTTTCGAAATGCAGCCCGTTCATGATCACTACCAATTGCTAAAGACTGACCGTGACTCTCCACCCGTCATTTCCCGCTTTGTCATAAATAGCAGGAAGTGTCATTATTGGTGCGACCCTGCCAGTCCATCTTCGAGCACTGAAGATACTGGAATCACAACCTTGGCTTTTCATGTGCAGACTTGGTATCGTACGCCATGCCACTGCCTCGTTGATTGCTTCGCGTGCCTCTAGGCATATGCACACAGCGGCACCCATTATTCTCGAGGAGAAACGTAATTCTACCATTCTATAGTATATGCTCCACGAGATCCCCAACGCTATCTACAAGCCCACTCCTAAGCCCACCACCTTCTCCCTACTGCCTCTACACCATCATCACCGTAGCATTCCCCATCCCACCCGTACTCGCAACCCCATTCCGAGCCAACAATGCCTCAAAATTCTGATTCGCACCCGCAGTAAAGTCATGCGTAATATAGTTATACACATCATGCACAGGAATCGATGCGCTAGTCGAAGACGGGTTGGAGACTTTGCTCTGCGAGCACGCGAAACCAAAGCGCTTGCTACTGCTGTTGGGATCGATGCGCACGGCGCCGGAGGAACCGGTGTAAGTTGTGCAGCCGGTACATTTTACGGTGAATTGCCAATGCGTGTTGTTGGACTTGTTGCCGGTTGTGAGGGGCGTGTAGGTTGCTGAGGTGTATTGTTGAGGTGTTGAATGGCCGCTATGGTGGGTGTTAGCATTCTGTGGGTTGCTGCTGGGGTCGCACGACTTACGTGGCCCATCGTGAGGATACGGTTGGTTTCTGGCCATTCGGGTAGGATACTGTAAGGGGGTTGCGGATCATGCTGCCGCCCCATGCAAGACCAACCCAGCCGAGGGCGTTGGGCGCGACGACTTGAAGAACAATGTCGTATGGTTGACCCGCTGGCACATTGGCGGGTTGCGCTATGCGGTAGATGATGTTCGACGAGAGTGTCGCGGCCGCTTTGGTTTCAGAGAAAGTGAAGCCAGTTTCTGAGTCCACGTAGCTTACGGCGCGAGGCGCGAGATGCCGTGCTTCTGACGTAGGCCATGCTTGAGCTAGGAGTTGTCAGTTGAAAGGATTGTCCGTGTTAAATTGCGATACTTACCGAGGCTAGCTAGGGCCGCAAGACTGAAGGCAAAGTGCATCTTGGTCCGTTGTCAACTTTTCAGGCTACGCGTAGTTGTCCAGCAGCGCTATTACAATACACGCAGAATTTGAAGGTGAAAAGGGCCAAAAAATGTTCTCCGTGTGACAAGAAAGTCCTGGAGAAAGAAGATACCTTAATAAAACCCATACACACTCGCCAAGATACCGCGCCTGAGATCCATCCACTCGAGGCCCACAGTGTAAAGTACAAAGCGGCGATATACAAGCACGCGTGCAAGATAGACTAGAATAGAACCCGCCTTATCCAGGTTAAGACCTTACTGCCACGCGTGACTGACTTCATCACAACCCGGATGTAGGTTCAAAGGCTTCTGGAATGTGGGCCAACATCCACAGGAATGCCTTCGATTACTACTCCAATCCAGCCTCGAACTCTCTTTGGTGGCTGTGACCATGCGAATACGGAAGATACGCTGTTTGTGGAAGGTCGCAAAGGGAGGAAGGATGGCGTTGTGTTGGCTGTGAGAGGTTCGTGTATTTACCCGCATAGTGTGTATAGTGAGGATAGATGGCTTTGTGTATCGATCAAGTGGAGATGTGTTGCCACGACCCAGGAATCATCAATGCGATTGTGCAGAAGTCTACGTCCCGGGATTAGCAGCAGCGGATCATGCAAAACGAAAAAAGCGCTGATAGTTTACTTTGCGAAAGCTGGAAGATAGAAGCAATGTCTGCGGAAATGCGTAAGTGGAATTATCGTGATTCTGAATCGTATCGACATCATGTGCCACACATGTAACATGTCGAAGACGGATGCTAGTGCAAGCGAGCGCCACTGCATGCATCTCACTCCGAATCGCTTCCCCACATCTCGCTTGTGGGGCAAGACATCCACGCGAAGTTCACGTGGCTAGTCGCGTGAGGGCAGCCAAGCCTGTCGTACTATGAGATCCTCGTACATGGCGAGGGGTTGTCGAGATTGGTACCCGCTTTGTAGGATACAAAAGACACGACTAAAGCAGTGACCGATGTGCCGTCAACACTTGCGCCGACATCGAAGTCTGGAGAGCAGAGTAAGATTCTGGAAGGATGAGAAAGTTGTACGAGGGACGGTGAGCTATATCGCTTGCTTGAGTTCGCTTTCTGCGCGATGTTGATGAATGTTGGTTTAGATGAAAGCGTACAGTATGGTAGGAACATGTGATATTACAGCTCGGGCGCCAGTCTCGGTTCAAGATGTCCCCAGCAACGCTCAACCTTCTGTGAGCTTCTGCATCTTCTGCGCAACGACGCAGATAGACCTCATGATGCCCATTTTTGCGTGCTGTGCGCCACCAGATCGCGCGAACCAGAAAGCGGCACCAGCAACAGAAGCCAGCACCAGACCGGCCACGCCGTTGAGGATCTTGGCCTGCCTCTGTGCCGCTTGCCGAACCTCGGAGTATCGCATGTTGCTGAATGTGACTCGTGAATACTGTGTGGCCCAGCCAATGCTCGGAACGTAGATATAGAGTTGCTCCTCCACCCACTTCCGCAGTAGATATAGAGGCTTCTTGACGTCGCTTGCCATCTCGCGATAGTTCCCGTCGGCAAGATCGTTGATGGTGTGTGCGTCAGGAGTGCGCTCCTTGGTGTATTCATCTAGGGCCTTTGATCGATCGTTGGGATACCTGTCGATGAAATCGAAAAGAACGCGGACGTCTTCCAGTCCAGCATTCATGCCTTGGCCGTAGAATGGTACCATGGCATGGGCCGCGTCTCCTAAGATAACGCCAGAATCTCCGTAGTGATATGGAGTACACTTGATCGATATCAAGGGCAGGTGCTGATTAGATGTGTACTGCTTGCGGAGATCGTCTTCGGTGATGAGTTCAGGAACCACGCCGGGGAACTTCTCATTGAAGTACTCGACTACTTTTCCAGACGCGTCCAATTGCTCAAAGCCTTCCCTGGTCAAGAAAAGCGTTGATGTAAAAGTCTTGTCTAGGTTTGGGAGAGCGATGAACATAGATTCGTCCTGGGGCCAGATGTGTAGGTAGTTTGGAGGTATTCGGAATTCGCCGTCCGGTGTGGCTGGAACATTGAACTGGCACCAGAGTTTGTCGATGTACTCTTGCTGAAACGACATGGGCACAAACTTCATCAAGTGATATCGCACCGCCGAGTGTGCACCGTCGGCACCGATCATGAGATCGAAGTTGATTTCGAACTCGTCGCCCTGTTCTTCGGGAGACTTGGTACGATGCTCAAACCATGCGGTCTTCTTCCGGAAGTCTGCGCCGACCAACTTGTGATTGAACATGAGCTTGACGTTAGGCATGGCCTCTAGATGGTCAAGCAAGGTCTTGTTCAAACCTGTCCGATCCATAGCCAACAAACTCTACCCAGATTAGCATGAGATCAATAGCATGCGACCACACTGTACTTACTCTCCCTCTCGCATCATAGATCTGTGGCTGTCGAACATACTCTCCATTCTTCCTGATATGGATCATGCGACCATGCATGGGGAAGGTCTCTGCCAAGACTGCATCTGCAAGATCGGATAGTCCGGTCTTGCGAAGGGAGTGGATACCTCGCTCCGACAAAGCAAGATTGATAGATTTGGAGAAGTTTAACGGTGTGGTGTTGGGGTCTCGGAGATCTGGCTAGCGTTAGGTCACTCGCTAGCACCGAGATGGTTTACAGATCATTATCTCACCTGCTCTTAGCTCGTAGACATCCACTTCAAACCCGCGTACAGCTGCATAAAGCGCGGCCAAAGAGCCTACTGGCCCGGCTCCAACCACAACTACTTTCTGGGTCATGGTGGTAAGGAGGCAATGTGGAAAAGTTGGAGTAAAAAGATGGTTGGTTCAATCGTCTGTGCTCAGAAGCGGCGTGGTGTGAGTTGAAGAGCAAGAGGAGGAAGAAGAAAAGAAGAGTGGAAATACATCGTCCGCAAACGAGGGAGACGCGAGACACGGGTGAAAATTATCAAACCATTACCAGGGATCCAAAGAGTCAGATATGATGGCAAAGTAGGGCAGATGATGCACGTCAAGACTGGAACGGGTAAGCGCGAGCTCTGGTTCAAGTTGGCTACTTAGTAATCGGTGATCGGCGGCCGGCGGCCTGGACCCCTGCACGAATTCCGACTTGATGATGCCGTGGGACAAACGAAAGTCGCAGTCCACCACTTCCTCCGTGCGCAAACCGTTGCCTCGCACATATACGTTCCTTGCGCGCTGTACAGTCGAGTGCACGTGAATATCAGGCCACCTCCGCCTCGACCACACCCTCTACACGCCCTACACCACCGCACGCGATGGCCACAGACGCCCCGCGCAAGTGCGCAGGCAAAGACTGCGAGAACGATGCGAGTTCTCTGCAATGTCCGAACTGCCAGAAGCTCGGAAAAGAGAACTACTTCTGCTCGCAGGATTGTTTCAAGCGCAACTGGGTACATAGTGAGACTGCTCTTACACTGCAGACAAAACAATCTAACGGCCCTCTAGGCTGAGCACAAGAAGGAGCACAAGTCACAAAGTAGTATTCTCCAAAGTATCTTTACGCCGAAAGTAGTTTCTCACCCGGATCCAGCCACCGGCCACTACAACCCGTTCCCTACCTACTCGTACACCGGCGCCCTCAGACCCGTATACCCGCTCTCGCCGCGACGCGAAGTCCCGAAGCACATAAGACACCCAGACTACGCGAAGGACGGCATACCGCGCTCGGAGCAGGTGTTTGTCAACAGGAATAAGATCACGATTCTGAACAAGGAGGAGCAAGATGCGATGCGCAAGGTGTGTCGGTACGGGCGCGAGATTCTGGACATTGCAGGAAGAGCCGCAGTGCCTGGTGTCACCACTGACTACATCGACGAGCTCGTACATAAGGCTACTGTCGAGCGTGATGTAAGAGCGACAATGTTAGGGAATCAGAACGTCTTGTTAACCGCAACAGTCTTACCCATCGCCCCTCAACTACTGCCACTTCCCCAAGTCCGTATGCACGTCGCTAAACGAGGTCATTTGCCACGGCATCCCTGACCAGCGAGTACTCAAAGATGGCGACATTTTGAACATCGATATTTCCGTCTACCACGGCGGTTTCCACGCGGATCTGAACGAGACGTTTTACGTTGGAGACAAGGCTTTGGCAAACCCGGATGCTGTACGCGTCACCGAGACAGCGCGAGAGTGCTTACAAAAGGCCATCGAGATCGTCAAGCCAGGCACACTGTTCCGTGAATACGGAAACGTCATCGAGAAGCACGCAAAGAGCAAGAACTGCAGCGTCATCAGGACATACTGCGGGCACGGCGTCAACCAGCTCTTCCATTGCGCACCCAATGTTCCTCACTACGCGAAGAACAAGGCAGTTGGATCGGCAAAGCCCGGCATGTGCTTCACCATTGAGCCTATGATTAGTGTTGGTTCGCATAGGGACAAGACATGGCCAGACGAATGGACGAGTGTCACGCAGGATGGCTCTCTGACAGCGCAATTTGGTAAGCCCCGCAGATGCATCAATGTGTCCACTCATGACTAACACGCTACAGAACACACCCTACTCGTAACAGAGGATGGCGTGGAGGTCTTGACTGCAAGACTGCCAGATTCGCCAGGTGGTCCGGTACCGATGCCGGGAGCCACAAACGGTGAAACGAATGGCGAAGCGAAGGCAGCTGCTTGAGGATGATTGGACACTTGGGAATAACATAGCTATACGATACTTTCTCAGAGTACGCATAGCGTGATTCAACAGCACGAGGCTTTTGAGTTTCATCAACATTCGCGTGATGGCGGTCTGTAGTGATGTTCATGTTGTTGGCAGTCATAGCTTGCACAACTCGTTTCGTTTCGACGAAACAATTCGGCCGTCCGTGATATCACCAACCTTCGGTCAAGCTTCGGTCGGACGGTGTTGGCCCGCTCAACGCACACCTGCAAGCGAGGCGAATGACGCTAGTGGTGGTGCCTGCCCGCCGTCCAGGGAAGCAACTCGTGTCTCCGCCTCAACGTCATCCAAACATCTCTGCCAACGCCCGCCAGAATTTGAGCGACCTCGCAATCGACGTTATTACTCAAGCTTCTACCGTCGCATCACCGTCGTGTAACCCCACCGCTCACCCACGTCATCACAACCTCTAGCCAGGCCCCGCGCACGAGCTAGCTTCCCGCGTTCTAGCTCGGCAGCCTGCAAACACACGACCGCATCCGAGTGCTGAACCTCTGTCGACCACCTGTCCATTCGTATCCAGGTGTCTACTGGCGACCTCGCTAGTCTATATTAAACCTTCTATACGCCAAAGCCGTGCTACGCAGCACACGACACTCCCACAATGACTGGCGAAGCATGGTTGTACCTGTTGGCGGTGCTGATAAATGCCGTCAACCTGTTCTTACAAGTCTTCTTTACTATCATGTACAGCGATCTGGAATGGTGAGTCAACCCCAGGCATACAATGCCATGGCGTAGCAATCTACGCGATACGGCCCGTACCTTGATCGGCACATGCTAATTTTGCGCCAGTGACTACATCAACCCCATCGATCTCTGCAACCGCCTGAACACCTACATCATCCCCGAGGCCGCCGTGCACGCTTTCCTGACCTTCTTATTCCTCATCAACGGATACTGGATCGCATTGATCCTGAACCTACCTCTGTTGGCATGGAACGGAAAGAAGTACGTAGCAGGGCCGGACTATACCAAGGGATAAGGACAATGCTGACAGTCACAGGATCTTTGAGAACCAGCATCTGTTGGACGCAACGGAGATCTTCAGGAAGCTCAATGTGCACAAGAAGGTACGATGAGAGGATACCGAGTATATGGCGATAGGCTAACAGCCACACAGGAATCCTTCATCAAGCTGGGCTTCCATCTGCTCATGTTTTTCTTCTACCTCTACAGCATGATCGTCGCCCTCATCCGCGACGAGTCTCACTAGGTGGAGACTGCGCCCATCGTCTTGGTCGTAGGTATATTCGCGGCTGTACTGATTACGGTGGGCTACGAAGACCGAATCCAGGGACGGCTGAAGATTAACGGATAGATACACTTGATATCCGGCTCGGGGAAGCGAGCCACGCGTGCGCATATTGCTAGCGGGAGGACATGATTGTTGGTTTAGGATAATGCGGGATACCTGGAGCGACAGGTTTGGGGATGGGAATTCACCCAAGAGGGATTAAACGAGTTATGGGGTATGATAGCGTTATGTTAGCCTCGTGTAAATGGACCATAGTTTTCACATGTAACTACGCAATGCATAGTCGGGTTGTGGTCCGTGCGCAGTCACCCACATTTTCTGGTGAGCTGGGAAGCTTCCATACACAACTTCGCATCCGACACTCCGCGCTGACCACCTTCCAGCCTTGTCGAACCCCAATATCGACACTGTCGCCAGTTCTCACACGTTACGCGATCCTTACCCTATCTCCACAACAGCTAGAATGCCCGCCGGCGGCTCGGGCAGGGTGCCAACTGGGTTCGCTGCAGAGACGTACATCAGCGACCACACCTTCCGCCAGGGTCAACGCGCCATCGAGAGCGGCGACGGGTCGAAGAAAAGAAAGCGAGAGGGCAAGGGCGATTCGAGCGTCGTGACTGGCGCAGGCGCATACAAGGGACCATGGGCGAAGTATGAGGAAGAGAGGCCAGATGCTGCCTCAGACGACGAGTTCGGGTCGGACGTCGAGGTGGAAATAGTTTACGAGGAAGACGAGATTGTCGACAACGCTGCGCCCGCGCAAAAGAAGCTCGCCGGCACAGATTACCGCGATACCGAAGCCGAGGGCGAGACGAGCGAGTTTGTTGGCAGCCAGCAGTACGACTACCAGGGCCGGACGTACATGCATGTGCCCACGGATCTCGACATCAAACTCACCGGCGATTACGAGCCCAAGAACTTCATACCGAAGAAGCTCATCCACACCTACAAATACCACACCAAGTCGATCACTCAGGTTCGCTTCATGCCTGACAGCGGACATCTCCTACTTTCTGCCTCCGCCGATTCGAAGATTGCGCTATGGGACGTCTATCACCAACGCGAGCTCCTGCGAACATACTCTGGGCATACCAAGTCGGTTGTTGACATCGACTTCAACCCCAGCGGCACACAGTTCATATCGGCTAGTTACGATCGCTTCATGAAGCTATGGGACACAGAGACGGGGAAGTGCTTGAACAAGTTCACAACTGGCAAGACACCGCACGTGGTGCGCATCAACCCCAGTACACCACACGAGTTCTTGGCCGGTATGAGCGACAAGAAGATCCTACAGTACGACACAAGAAGCGGAGAGATGGTGCAGGAATACGACCACCATCTGGGGCCTGTCAACACAATCACCTTCTGCGACGAGAACCGCCGCTTCATCACCACATCAGACGACAAGTCCCTACGCGCGTGGGAATACGGCATTCCCGTACCTATCAAGTTCATCGCCGAACCCTACATGTTCTCCATGGTCCGCTCCTCACCCCACCCGTCAGGCAAATACGTTGCCTTCCAATCGTCCGATAACCAAATCACCGTATACAGCTCTACCGACCGCTTCCGACAGAACCGAAAGAAGAGTTACAGAGGGCACAATGTGGCTGGATATGCACCAGACGTGGCGATCAGTCCAGACGGGCAGTTCATTAGCTCGGGTGACAGTGGAGGTTTCTTGTGCTTCTGGGACTGGAAGACGTGCAAGATGTACCATAAGATTCCAGCGAGCGATGCGCCTGTACTGTCAGTACAGTGGCATCCGAGGGAGTCGAGCAAGGTGGTTGCTGGTGATCTGAATGGTGCTCTGAGATTGTACGATTAGACGTGGAGGTTCAGGGAGCGGATATAGCGATACCCAATGCATTCGATACCAATTGATGACGATCTTGACTCATTGGCTGCCCATGTATGCCGGGCTCGATAAGCAGCCCAAGTCACACGTTGAAGATGCTATGCCTCCGACGGTTCACCGGCTCTGCGTTGGCATACTGGAGATTAACAATGTCCCTCGGCCCACCTTACTGCGCATGCGCAGCGTAGTTGGCGAGAAGTTCAGTCCTGGATTCTCCAGCGGTTCACCGGCTATGCGCTGGCAAACGCCTGGACCATATGCGCAGTTGCGCAATCCAGAGCCGCGCAGTCGCCACAACTACCTGCTCTGAGTCAGTGCGGAATGAACACCCACGTGAATCGCGTGCAGCCTCGCGACAGCCTTGCTCGGATTGATGGCCTCCCGCTACGCAACAACCCCGCCATGCACCAGGACCCTTCCACTGCGCCTCCTACCCTACTCCACAACACCGCCTTTTGCCTTGACATTTCTGCCCTTTTTCCCATTCCATGCCCCTATCTTCATTATCGGACGCCGCCGATGAGCTCTTTTGCCGTTGCATCACGGTGAATGCTTTGCAATGCTGCCTGCAATAGCTCCAGGCACCTACATTGCTCCCAGCCCCCACACCCCATCTTCTTTCGGTCAACCGGTGACTTTCTCGTTCACCAGTCCTGTCCGCTTTGTCATTATCCATTTTGGGTACCGCTGTCGCCTGGGGTGTCAGGCACGTCACTGGATAACGCGTCTCTGACAGATTTCCTGCTGCCTTTTCATAGGTTCGATTCGCTTGATGTGCCTTGCAGGAGAAGATGGCTGCAACGCGTACGCCCTTTGCGCCATGCGAGTCACCACCTCGACCCTTTCTAGCCGTGACCCGATCTTAGTCCACGCCGATTGAACTGGTTCCTTCGGTAAATCCGCACCCGCCGATGATGACTCTTGCTCTTGGCAGGTCAAATGGTGAACGGGAAGTGCAGCCTAATCGCTGATTCGCGCACACGCGTGTCCTGCCTCAGGACTTGTCCCGAGGTGAACATAGCCACGCGTGTGAATCATCGCAATCGCGCAGTCATTCACCTCGACCACGCGCCTAGCCCAGCTATTCAGGCAACGGCGTTACATTGAGCGTTAGGAGAACTCCGATGGCGACAAAGAACAGTCAACGGTTGCGAGTGGTGAGTCTTGTAGGTTGGCGGCCTCAGGTACTGTCTGCCTGGAATAAATAGTCGTGGGTTGAGGTGGGAGGATGCTTTCTTTCTTCTCTTCATCAGTCAATCGATCAATTATCTACAGTCATATCAAGCATCCTTCGAGAAGAGTCACAGTCGTCCCCGTGTTGGTCTTCAGTCAACAGTCTACCTTGGATCACGATCACGAAACGCCCTTGTCGTCTCGTATACACCCGATACAACTCTATTACCGTCTATCGCACAACACACGCCGATCACTCATCTGATCTTCTCGAATCACAACCGGCTTCTCAACGCCTCCAACACCCTCAACACCAATCAACCATGTCGTCCAGCTCGTCTTACGGCTCCTACGGCCAGAGCAAGGGTGCCTACGCGTCCCGTCCCTCGACGTCCTCCACATGTATGTTTTCAACTCCTATCAGATCATCCCAAAGACATGACTCTAACATTCTCGCAGCCTACTCTGCCGCTTCATCCAGCCTGTACACAAACTCCGGTAGCTCGTCACGCAGCAAATCATACAAAAACCCGCCAGTCATTCACAATGGAGGCGGAAAGATCAACGACCCGAACACATCTACTTCCGCGCCAAATGGGGGATACTACAACTAGACGAGGCGGTGGCCTTCTAGCGGCGTGACTCATGCCGTGATGGAGATCACGATGTCTCTTTGTGTCCCTATTCTTTTCCTTTGGAGTTCTAACTGGCATGTCATGGTGTTCCGGCCGAGTTTGTGGGTTATTAGATAGTCAAGGCTTCGGTGCTGAGGGTATACAACACTGGATTGCTCGCCGGTGTCTTTTTTCGCTCCGATGTTGGGGCTGGCATTTCTTAGGTTATTGTTCTTGCTGGCGGGTCGAGGTCCTTTTATCGGGTTGCATCTCCCCTAATCATTCCCTTTGGTATGATTCTTATCTAGCATTTGTACAATAGGTAGTCCAAACAAGACATACACACATCATGTCCTCTTTTACATCGTTTCGAAGAACGGAAATTCGCGTCAAATGCCAGCAAACGAGTCTCCTACTGGCCGACTGCCCCATACCACCCCAGTCCCAAAACAGCGCCGATGATAATCGCAACGGCAGGTGGTACACCAAACCAAGCCGTCTCCGCATAGGCCATAGCAGCAACAACAACCCACCACGGCTCGTCTGCTAAACTCCTCCCATCACTGCTCTCCGGCGTCAAATAACCAATCTCCCAAAGCCTGTATACAGCCGTGAACACCAGTCCCACGGCAGTCGCGTTGATACCTCTTAGCAGACTAGCCACCCAAGCCTTGGTGCGCATAACCTGCCAGATAGACTGCACACCGACTGCGAGCACAATACCAGGGAAAAAGATGCCAATGAAACCAAGAAGGGCGCCCATGATGGTCGGTGTAGAAGCAGGAGCTGAGGCGATGGCCAAAGCGCCAAGGTAAACCGCGAAGTTGAAGTTGGGGCCAGGGAAGGCTTGAATGATGGCGAGGCCGAGGAGGAAGTCTCGGGGTGACACCCAGCCTGGGTCTACGACGTAGGAGCGAAGGAGGGGGATTACTACGGGGCCGCCGCCGAAGATTATAGTGCCGGCTAGATACCTGTGCGGTGTGAGATTAGTGGGGGAGAGCTGGGTGCGTAGACGGGGTGCTTACATGTTGGAGAAAACATCGAAAGACCGGGTGCTGGATACCGTACCACGGATGACCATGACGACGATGAACGAGAGGAGGAATCCCACGATAAGTGACACGCCAACCTTGACCGAGATGTTATGCGTCTTAACATCAGCTATAGGCTCATTTGTCGCAATCACATCATCAACAACTGGGTGTTCACCTGCGTTACTCCTCCCTGCCTCCTCCCGCTCAGGCACAATACGATCAGTCGAGCTGCCCGTTCCTACCCTCCTCTTCACAGCTTCCGGCCGCTGAAGTTCAATTGGTATGGTCTGCGTGGTAGCCGAAACTTCTTCTGCATCACCTTGTTCATTCCTCGGTCTCCTCCTCTTAGCCAGATACGCAGCTCTCATCTTACCCACGCGCCGCCCAAGCCAGACATCCCATACCACCGTCGTCAGCCCACCAATAACAATCAACACAGGAAAGAACCACAGCGCGTTATAACACAACCCTGCACACGCACCGAAAATGACCAAGATACGTGTTACACGGTCTTTGATAGCTTTCTCGGCTAGCTGAACAGCAGCTAGTGCGACAATGCCGACAGTACTGGCGTTGAGACCGGAAAGCAGAGCGTACACGATGGGAGGTAGGCGTTCGGGCATCTTTTGCACGCCGAGTGAGAGACCGTACATGCCGATTGCGCCGGGGAGACTCCAGAGGAGGAAGGCGAAAACGGCGGAGACTATACCCGCGTGGAGGAGGGCAATGCAGAAGCACATCTTGGTAGACGCGGGGCCGGGGAGTGCTTGGCAGATTGCGAAGAGTTCTTGATACTGGGGAGTGTTGTTAGTTGCGCGGCATTCTGTTGTAGAGGTAGTCGAGGGAGTGGTATATCTCTCCATCTTCTCCTCCGGTCTCAAGAAGAATTCCTAGCTCTTTCTAATGACCCAATTCATTGGTACTTCTACCATGGAGCTTACTACTACGCATCTGCACACGCATACTTACAGTCTGTTCATCCAACCACTTACTCCCACCCTGGAACCCCATTCCCTCCACAAACCTTCGATGCAGAATCTGGAAATGCACAGGCGGCCCTCCAAAGGCAGTGAACCCCAGATCCCACATGCGAGTAAACACTTCGACGAGACGCCATTGGATTTTCTCGGTATTGGCTTGCAAGTGCGCTGGAGGAGGAGCGGCGCGATGACTGCGCCTCCGAAGCGAACTTATGAGGGATTGAAGGGGCATTGGGAGGGATGGTCACCTCATGCGCATGACCGTGATGTGGGCAGTTGGGTCAAGAGAGAGACGGTTATATCCTCGAGAGGAATTGAAGCTGGGCGCACGCATCATGCACAAACAGACGCGCAGAAGCCAAGACACTCCAGTCGCGAAGAAGACGTGATGAACATCCATTGTCCAATCATTGCGCCCATGTGTTGCGACATCTGTGGCTTGCCTTAGTTCGTCGTGGCCAAGACATGGCGGTTGCGCTGGGGAAGACGCCCGGGCGTGCAGGGGAGGGCAAGTTTAGGCGGGTCTGTCACTTCGTGGTTGTGATTGGTCATATCGTTGCCCATTAGCGTGAGTCCGACCGTCCCGATTAGGCAGGTTCTGGAATTCGTTGATTGCAGCGCTCGTGAAGATACCATAGAGGCCTCGAGCGTTGTTGTGATCCAGGTGACGTTGAAGTGAACAGATACTCTGCAGATTGCAGGAAGTTTGTCGATCAGTGTTTTCACCGTCTCAACAAACAAAAAAGTGAAAGTAGCTCAAGCACTAAACGCCTGCCGTCTATTGCAGCGCACCTAGGCAATGATCGGACGGCTTTGTCTACACCCCGTTCCTGTGGTTTTCAGCGTCCACACACACTGACTTTGCGACGTCTACGCCAACGCTCTAGATCTGTACAGATTCTATTGTAGTATATATCTAACGATTGGCATGCTATCACAGCAAAACTTCAAGGAAACAGGGAAATAGGTACCTAGGTAATGTATCTAGCGATTGGACAGTCCACCGGACCAAACACACCTCAGCTCTCAATCCCCCATGATGGTAACGCGTCTTCGCGTTTAGCACTGAACGCTCCAGTTGTTCCACTCAAAGTCAGGCGTGATATCGCGATCCTGGTCCGTAGCCGTGTACGACATAGTGACTTCACCATCCTCACACTCATCAGCATCCGCGTGAAAGAAGATCTCGCAGCTACCCATTTCGGAGATGCGGAAACAGCCGTGCGGTTCCGCCGTATCCTCACACTCTACATCGTCGTCCCCCTCGTTGAAGTCAGTAGAGGTGATGCAGTCTTCTTCGAAGACCTCGAACTTCCAGGCCTTAATAAGCGCGGGTGCGAGGAGAAGAAGAGCGGTGGCGAGGGTGAACTTCATGTTTGCTGTTCGGGAGTTGGTGATTCGTTCTGGGTGTCTTCTGTGTTGGTTGATTGAGCGGCTTCGCGTAGTTCTTTTGCGTATCGAGGGTGGTAGATGACTTTGACGTGCTCGTTCTCCCACTCCACGACTGACGTGCCCTTGGTAGATAGATGGTACTTGACAAGTGAGCGTCTTAGTTGCGGCTCTTCGATCTTGTTGGGGATGACAAAGTACAAGTCTTGCTTCTTGTGGGGGTTGTAAAGAAGGTATTTGATGGGATGTGGAGACTCGTCTTTCAGGTCGTAGACGTATTGTCTTCGTAGAGTATCAATCCAGTTGCCGTTTAGGTTGCGTGTTGTCATTCTGAGAAGAAAGAAGAGACAATCGAGGGGGTATTTATGGTTTACCGTTGGCTATGTGTTCCAGCCTCTGTTGTTCACCACCCCCGTCGTTGTCGTCCATAGGCGTCCTGTATGTTTCGTATCTGAACGTGTGATAGGCCCGGTCGTTCAGCAGAAGCTGTTTACTTGGCGACGTAGTCGTAATCCTTCTGCTCGTCCTGCCTGGGTCGCACTCAGAATATGTCCCGGTAAGCAATGGTGTTTCTGTCACTCCTACTGGCTCCAGCTTGTATTTCGATGCGGTCTTGTGTCAGTCACGCCAGACGAGAGCGATGGACAGCTCAGAGTAAGGCAGCATATCCTTACAGGGCGACTTCTTAGGTGAGATACGAAGTCAACAACTAGACGATCGGAGCAGAAAGTTGACAAAATCCCGAAGTGACCTGGATGATAAAGACTTGGCTGCTAAGACAGCTCCATCTTCATGCATCGGTCTTGACATCACATATTCCGCGATTGGTTCGGGACGAAGCGCTTCGGTTGCTGCTTACCTCATGCGGGGGCGGGAAATCTGTCGCTTCACCCAACGGAGAACGAGATCTGATGGTAGCATTACACATTCGGCGATTCTTGGCGCTAAGAAAGAGTTCGTGCTGTGCCTGTCTGCTGAATCATCGTAGGATCACGCCCAGAATCAGCTAGATGGCAGGCAGGCGATGGATATGATAGGCCCACGACCATGTAAGCGTACTGAAAGAGCTCAGGCATACTGAGACACTGGATGACTATGGCTAGAAGCTCGCTCTGGAAAGAGCGGCCATGATGCTAAGCCAGTCAAAGCGTCAGAGTCTTCGAGTGGGCAAGCGACGATCGACGGGTTCTTGGTGGCAGCTCTCCAAGACTCAGTCAGACGGGGCACAGTGAGCTTGAGAACGACGTCTAGACAGAGTCTGTGGGCTTTGTGACATAGCGAAATCGAAGGAAAAATCCTTCAATTGCCAGCATGATGTTTAAGGACCGGTAACGATCATGTGGACAGCGTGGTCGGCATATTTTTTTAGGGATTGGCCTAACATCGAGCTTGCACTGCGCTGTGTCGAGGTCGACGAGACGGAGAGTAGAGCTTGCTTCGTTTGAACGCTTTGAGATGCCAGGTTCGACATACTACGCCCGTGGATAAAGTCCGTCGATTACTGTGACGAGACTACGTGCCGACGTCCAGTGGCTCACACGCTTCCGTATGAGACGACTATCACTGCATATGCGTTAGTGATCTCACAACCTTAAAAGTCTTACACTTTTGTATAGTTCTGGTTCGCGAAGGTTAGTGTGCACTTGATGCACGGAAGTGGTGGACGCTGTGATTAGCAATGTGAATGGGATTTCCCGAGCTGCGACGGCTGTGGAAAGCTGGCCGAGACAGACCGGTCCCGCCGCGCAATCGTTGATTCGATATGACAGACGCGTCATGAGGAAGGCTGTAACCAGGCCAATGCAAATAAGACTGACGGCTGCGCGAATTGCGATGCAGATCCTGTGGGAAACGGTGAGGTAAAGAGCGGAAGATCGGTTGCCCGCCTGTTGTGGAGCTTGTGGAGACGCTTGAGCTTCGCACTGGCACGGCCGTCTCTCACAACGACACCTCACACTGCCAAAAAGCTCTTTTAGAATTTCTTGATTCTTTACATACTCTCGAATGAATCCTCACATGATTCGTCGTGGTAAATCTCTATGATTCCCGACATGTTCCAGATGACCTTCTCAGATCTCCGTTCAACCCTTCCTCGTAAACGCCTTCGCTTGTCGCGCGGGAGCCGTAGCTCAAACATCGATCGCATCGACCGTAACGCCCTTGACCCAAGAATACTGCATAGCACGAGCGACCTCCAGAGCCGAGTCGTGCGAGGCCAAAGAACCCACCAAGTATAGACTGGCATCGAGCCCAGCAGTCACACCGCCAGTGGTGATGACGCGCATACCACCCAGGGGCATGGAAGCACGTCGAGCGATGGACTCGCGGCGGCGAGAGTCGCGCCAGGCGTTGCTGCCCTTGCGAGCGATCGACTTCCTACGAGCATGGCCCATGTTGGTGCCCTCGGGAGCGCTCGGCGGCTCACGCGACTTCTTGATGATGTACCTGTAATGGTGAGCGTTGCATGCCACCGCAATTCAAGTGCTACATACGGGTTGTCGTCGGGGTTCTCGCCTAGGTCGAAGCGGGCGTTGTTCACGACGTACCGCTCCTCCATGACGTCTGTACGCTCCGACATGTCACGTCTAGCCGCATCTTGACAGATGGTCTCGAGACGGACGTAGTAGTCTGGGTGGGTTGTAGCGGCAAGGCCCTCGAGCATGCCCTGCTGAGCGAGGAGCAGAGCACCGACGTCGATGGCGAGGATGGTGCGCTCTTTGCTGGGACTCTTCTCCTGGAGCTCGACGTACTTGGTGAGGAGGCCAAGAGGCTCAGACTTGTTCTTGAGGACCTCAAAGACACCCTCACCACCGGGAACAATGACGACGTCAAAGTCCTCAAGCTCGTCGTTGGCGTCCTGAGATGTATGTCAGCGTAGGATCCTTGCGTCTCGCGGGTATGCTTACATCGTAGTCCATGTCCGCTTTGATGGTGAGACCCTGGACGGACGTCATGGCAGCAGCAGTGCCGACGAATTGGCAGTTGAAGGCCTTGCTAGCTGTGGAGTGTCAACAAACATTCAACTGACTGAGCTTCCAGGCTTACACTTGTCCTTGGAGTCCTGGAGAGAGCGACTGAGGACCTCAAGCGGGCCGGCCACGTCGAGCGTGTTGTAGCCCGGGAACAGGGCAAACAGCACCTTGACCTGCTCGACAGGGCCATCGGTGCTGTCAGCGATTGCACTCATTGTGAATGATGTGAAGTAGGATGTGAGTTGGAATGGATTGAGTAAGTTGTTGAAGTGAGCATGAAGTTGTTGGAAGAGAGAGTAGTAGGAAGGAGCGAAGCTGTCTCAGCTGAGAGGGGTAGCTACTATAGTCTCGTGCCCAAGCACCGCGTCACGTCTGTAGCTCTCCTTCCCCAGATATGCAACCCCGCTTAGCACGGACCGTTTGTCGCTGCAAGTAGTCTAGTCGGCGGGGCAAGAACGTCGATCGAAGCTCCCCGCGTGCTGACCCTTGCTGGCCTGTCTCGATCGCATGCGTCCCTGAAACAACCATGATGAGCTATGAGATGAGTGATGAATAGTGCGAAGCTACTTGGAAACTAGGTGACTCGTGATTGATCAAGGAATCCAGCGCGAGGTCTAGATATGGCTCCATCGGAATTCACTCATACTGGGACGCACGGACCATGCGTTCACGAGCAGACCATCAACAAAGCACGACCATGGAAGATGTCGCTGTCACGAGACATGAAGTTGAAGATAATTAATAGGGAACTCAGACATTCTGCGCAAACTGACTGGCCCTCGGAATATGCCTGGAGACCGCACGCTAGAAAGCATACAAAGTAAGTTGAAACTCACTTGCTCGTTGTAGCTCGGGCCCGCTTGACTACCTATGTAGTGCTTCCTTTTGGCAGAGGCCAGATCGACGAAGCTTCTCAGCTGACAGAATAACGCGCTGTTTAAAGCCTAGTCAGCCTTGCTTCCACGCGTTTCCTTGAATCTGACCCTAGCCAAGGATCCGACCCTCCCGAGTTCAGTAAGGTAACAACAACTAAAACCATGACAGCATCCTCATCTTCTTTACGTCACGATGCGAATCACAACAGATTTTGTACTCTGAAAGTGTCCCAGCCTAAACACACGAAGACAACGTCGATGAGCAATGTGAGAGCCTGCACGTATCCAAACTTTTAGATCATCGGTTGCTCATAGAAGGCCGCCTGAAAGAAGAGCGGCTGTGACCATGTCAGGTTCCGCTGGCTGTATGGTGGACTTTATGTCTGAATTGATGCTTGCCACGTCTCGAAGCTCCTTCGAAAGAAGAAAGCTCATGATGGAGAACAGGATACATGAATAAATCTCAGTCTACTGCTTGTTTATGTGGCTAGAATGATGGCGCAGTAGTGTGGTTGCACCTCATACATAAAAACCTTAACAAGTCTCAAGCCTACTTTAACATAGAAACATGCGAAATGGATGATTTGACGTCAACGCGAGCTCTAGGACGCTTACTCTTTTTCTTGGATGAGGTGATTGCGAGGTAGTGGACATGTCTCGTGTGAGCATGAATGGTGGACCCATACGCACGGACGCGCGTGTTAGCGCGACATTGCCCCAAGTGACAGCATGGAACAAGTCAACCGCAACATGGCGGCACCAAATGATTCCGACGCGTCGCTGTCGGCCGAGTTGAAGCAGACGTCCGCTCAGTCGCCTTCGACACCCACCGCGGTAGCATTGGCTAAGCAGCCTCCGCCAGAGACGAAAGAGAGCTTATGGCTGCGCCGCCTGTCCATCCTCTCCTTTTGGGTGGTCGTGGTGTTCCTGGGCCTACCAATATGGCTGAAGACAACAGCCATCTACAGGGCAGAGCTGCCACTGCAGGACATGACGGACTGGGCTGAGGGCAAGGTAGATCCCCCCAAAGTATGACATCCTGTCACCAACACAGCTGACACCGCGGCAGGTCTGTAAGCCAGTCTTCCCTCTGCGCATCGCTGTAGAGGCCCCGATCCCTTCCACGGATGCGCAACATCTCCTCCGTACGACGCAACATGCCCTCGACGATATCAACGACTTCTCTGCCCACCACCTCCGACTGATGCTCGCCGATTCTCCCTCGCAGCAAAACGCCTCGCAACAAGTCATTGTCGATGGAACCAGCATCCAGAGCGATGACAAGGACGTGGCCCTGGTCATCCGACTGATACCTGTCGAGACGGGCACAACGCCACGGTCGCAGCTGCAGCCATATTCGCCAACGCTAGACGTATACTACTCGCCCAACCAGATTCCATCGCAGTCGTCGACTGGCTCGAGTCTCGCTACATTCCTCGCTCAGGAACTACACAACATATTTGGTGAAGAGCAGGCGCAGTTGGCGCACGTGTTGTCGGCTACTTCTGGTGCACATGCTGCCAAAGTTAAGGCGCTTTCTCCAGAAACGTCCGCAGAGCTTCAGCGCCAGTCCACGCGCGCCCTGAAGTATGCTCCAACATACCACCTGACGTTCTCCTTGTTCAGTCCCTCCTACGCACCTTCCCAGTGGGACATCGAGACTGCTCTCCAGACGTACATGAGCCCCCTTCTTGACGCCTTCTCCGCCATCAGCAACTTTACCGTCGATACACAAGTGCAACTTTACGCAACATTCGCTCCGTCTGTTCGCCAGCCGGAGTACGATGAAACTACAAAGGCATGGACTCTCCGCAAGGAAGACCTTAGTGGGTTCGTGAACGCGGCTGAGTGGCCTCTCAGTCCCAGCATTGGCGAGGGGCCGACCGTCAACTTCATTCTGTATGTACCGGATCACACGCAGTCTCCGCTTCTGGTCAAGGAGAATGCAGGGTACAGCTGGTTAATTCCGCAATGGGGTGGTGTACACATACTGAACTTGGAGGGCGAGGCAGACACGCCGGCTGCTTTGACTGCTGAAATGCTCGCACCAGCGATGCACACATTCTCGAATCAGCTCATCTCGTTGTTCGGTCTGCCGCAGAGTCCGGCATCTTTGCCACTTCGCATCTCGACTCTTGAACGCGTCCGAGCTGCATCCCTTATCTTCTCAGCATCTTCCACGTTGGGAGCCTTAGCTCAAGTGTACCAGAAGCTTCCTTCTATCCCAGTACCCGATAACGTTGCCCAGTCTACGCAAGAGACGATTGCACATTTACAGCAAGCCTGCGACTTTCTTCGAGATGGCCGCTTCGCAAGCGCTCTGGAACACGCCCGTGCTGCAGAGGTGGAGGCCGAAAAAGCTTTCTTCGAGCGCTCCATGGTCGGACAGGTCTACTTCCCTGACGAACACAAGGTGGCTGTGTACCTACCCCTACTAGGGCCAGTTGCCGTCCCACTGATCATGGCTGCTTTGAAGGAGCTGAAAGCAGTGCTAAAGCGAGGCTGAAAGCCACGTCGCTTGTCTTATCCCTAGTACGCCCTGTGGATTCCAGAGATCTTGGTACCCAAATCCCACCGGGTTATATCAATCGCTGACGATTGTCACATGTTTCGAAGTATGTTCCGAGGGAACCACAATACCATCCAGAGAGAGCCATGCAGTCGCTTCATGAGTCCTGTTTAGTAGTACAACAGTAGGCTCACGTTGATGGCACGCTATATTAGTCCGTCGGATGTGCACTACTGTACTAATGACCCGAATGATGCCCCGCTGCGGGGTAGCGTAGGGTGGAGCGAGCAACCTCTACCATCACTGGTTATGCGACTCATAGGTTCAATATCAACAAGTCCACGTCCTTAATGTTCGCCCTGCTCGATTGTCTCATGTCCGGTACCTTTCATTGGTCTTTCCTATCCGTATAGCCCCTGAACGTACTCGGGCGGTGGCTTACGTCCACCACAACTAGTTACATACCTCCACTACTGATGTCTGGATTCGGCTTAGTATGTGTGATGCTGGAGGCGGGACATTGATACCCTCGGTACATAGCGCAACTTCTATAAGACTGATCTATTCTACGATCAACCTTCTATGACCACCCACATAACAGCTCTCATCATGCCTCTCTCCACTAAAGCTGTTGAAGATATTAAGAGCACTCTAGATGGTTTCATTGGAGATGGCTCACCGGGTCTCGCCTTCCACGCTATCGACAAATCGGGCAAAACACTTGTCGAGCATGCTTCAGGTATGCTGGGTGTAGACTCCAAGGAGCCTATGAACACTCAGACTACCACCTTTTGGATTGCTTCTTGCACAAAACTGGTCACTGCAATTGCTGTGCTGCAGCTTGTCGAACAGGGCAAGGTACCGTTGGATGATGCTGAATTCATCAAGAAAACCGTGCCGGAATTATCAGAGAAAAAGGTCTATGCAGATGGTGTCAACAGTGTTGAGCAAGAGAAGGGAATCACAGTACGAATGCTGCTGAGCCATACCGCAGGATTTGGATACCGGTTCGCGGATCCGAGGCTCGTAGCGGATGGCATCGAAGGGAGCAGTGGAGACAAACGCGACATTCTCGATTCGAAGCTGGTGAATCAACCGGGAAGTATGTGGGAGTATGGAGTAAGTTGCACGTAAATCCTTCTTCCCGTCCCAGGTACTGACGGAATCGCAGGTCAATATGGACTGGGCCGGTATCGTTCTCGAGCGCGTCACGGGGCAAACACTAGGAGAATACTTCCAAGAACATGTCTTCACGCCCGTAGGTATTGCCGCAGAAGGCGCGACCATGTTCCCCTCCAAGGAAGCGCAAAAGAATCTAGCACATATGCATCAACGCGAAACCGACGGCACCCTCAAAGAGCGCGAACATCTCTACAACGGCCCTCTTTCCTGCCCCCAAGAAAAGCAAAAGGAATTCCTCCAATCCGGCGGCGCAGGACTCTGGTCAAGACCCAGCGAATACGTCAAGATCCTCGCTGCTCTACTAAACGACGGAACGAGTCCACAAACCCAGAAGCGCATCCTCAAGAAGGAGACAGTCGACCTCATGTGGGAGAATCAAATCCCCTCCCAGCCCGACTTTGCACGTGCCAACGTCCCGCCCGCGAACCCTTTGCTCGTCAACCAAGCAGCGGATATGTATCCCCAGCCCGGAAATCCTCCTCAGGGATGGGGCTTTGGCGGTTTCATCACGATTGAGCCGGGTCAGTCTGGTCGTGGGGCTAATACGCTGTGGTGGATGGGTTTGTGTAACTGCTTTTGGTGGGTGGACAGGGAGAAGGGGGTTGCGGGTATGCTGGCTTCGCAGGTGCTTCCGAATGGAGATCCTAAGGTCATCCCGGCTTGGTTTATGGCTGAGAAAGGTGTGTATGATGGGTTGCAGTAAGGAACTCGATGAGTACGATGCATAAGGCGTCTTTGATTGGCGGTGTCACGTAGCAATGCGCGCAAACAGAGGCCGTTGGTCTAAAGGCAGGTGATGGAAAGCAACCGCACTAGAAAAAGAACTCATAATGCCTCCATGTACAGCAGCTTCCTTGTCTGCGCGCGCGTTTGCTTGTCAAATAGATACTTCAAGATATAAAGCAAGCATCCCCCAAGACGCGAGCAAGAAGAAAGATCTATCTCTGCTACAAGACGCCAAATTTCTTCACTTCCACGACTCCGACTATCTACTCGGCACCTCAATCCTCAATCTACATTCTACAAGTGAGCAAACCTCATCCACTACATCTACACAACATCACAATGATACTCTCCCGCCTCCTATCCATCACCCTCCGCTTCGCGCAATTCGTCTGCGCAGCCGTAGTCCTCGTCCTGACATCCATCCTCCTCCACCAAATCCGCCACATGGACGCCAGCGACTGCCATGGCCGCCTCATCTACAGCGTCATGATAGCCGGCATATCGGTCGTCGCATCCCTTCTCTGGCTCTTACCCACCACGTCTCACATCGTCAATTTTGTCGGCGATCTTATCTTTTGCGGCGCGTGGGTCGCTGCCTTTGGCTTGCTGCAGGATTATTATAGGAATGGTATGGACTGTGGTGGTATTTGGGAGTGGGATCGGATGATGATTAGGAATGGGATGTGCAGTAGGTGGAATGCGGCTCAGGCGTTCGGGTTTCTGAGCGCGGTGTTTTGGTTCGTGAGTTTTGGCTTGGGGGTGTTGGTTTGGAGGAGGGGTGGTGGCAAGCGGGGAGGTGTGGGTAGGGTGTGATGATGTGCATGGTAGCTTTGCGATGGATGGTTTGCAAGCTGCTTTTTCTTGCGAGACCTGCGACTGCAATACGTGCTTTGGACATTTGGTTGCTGCATCGTTGTGCGGCTTGGAATCTTGAGGAAGCCGCGGACGGGACCTCGGAACGCGCTGTCGCCTTAGACCAGGCCTGGTATAGTAAGAATCATCATCAACACCGACTGAATTTACGCCTTGTAAACCCTAACATACAACTCTCGTCGCCGTGCAAGTCCGAGCTCTAAATCTGCGCTACATACATGCCCTGCCATCTCGTCTCTGATTCGTTGCTGGTCATCAGGCGTCCAAGGGGTTCGTAGATCCTGCGAAATTCTCCACCCGTCTAGGCTGCCAGCGTCCCCGTCCGGCAAGTTCTTACTTGATTCCTCGGGAAGCGGGATTTCGCACGACGTTTGCCCTAGAGCTGGATCATCAGGCCCCATGGAAGCCTGGAATGTTGTATATGGCTAATGCACTGCACAGGCAGCATGCTGTCTAGGTCTGGCGCCGTCAAATCTAGGTACATGGCGCTCATTGTATAAAGATACTCCATCGTCCGCTCTTCATGCTCACATCTTCACGGCCGATATTGCATCACATCGCGAAATACTTGCACCATGTTATCACCACTCACTATCGGTCTTGGCTTGCTACCACTGCTCAGCGCAGCGTATCTCGAGGAGCCTCCAACTACTGCGGCTCCAGACACCGTTGCAGACTGCTCATGGTGGCATGTCGCCGCAGAGACCGACACATGCACCAGTATAGGTGCATACTGGGGACTCACAGATGCGCAGTTGACGGAATATGTACGACACGAACGCCACAACACTCTACGCATATACTGACATCTGAAACAGAACCCAAGTCTGGCCGATGGCTGCAAAGTCATTCCGGGTGACTCTTACTGCATTGAGAGGAACTTGGGCAAGCCTGTACCGTCATCTGCCACCAGCACTCTTGTGACTGTGACAATCACCAGCCAGACGCCTACGCCTACTCCCACGACGCCTTTAGAGATCTGTGAGGAAGAAGCCGGTAGTTACGCGAGATACTGCCCACGTTGTCTTTACCGCTGCGAGAACGCGACACAGAACATGGCACAGTGCTTCTACAGTACTTTCTTCACTATCAATGGCGTTCAGAGTCAATGCTGGCAGCATGGAGGCAACGATTGTGCGAACCAGGCGGCGGCCGCTGTGTGCCCGGACCAATAGGCCATGTCGCGGCCAGGCAGTGACCACAAGAAGTGGACTAGACCTTCAACAGACATGGTACTGGGTACATGGGTAAAACCATTGAAGGAGAGAGCTGATGAACGCCAAGAATAACATATCTACTCCATGAGTTCCACGATCTTGGCCAGATCTATCGGAGATTTGGAGGGTTACCCTGATGGATCTTCTTCGTCATCTTTGTGGGCCATTGTACAGACGGCAGGCTATGCACACACAAGTGTCACCACAGCGCACGAGTTTCAGCAGACAATATAGATGAAATCCTCGATTTAGCGGCGGTTGAGAACGGATGAGTTGTGCAAATCTTGGAAGTCCATTGCGGTGATGAGTGACACCGACGGCGGTGTCATAGCCGCCAAAATTGACGACTTGCCCACCTCTTCGCATTCGCGATCGCAGTTTTAGCCTCTTAGATGTTGATGCATCTAATACCGTCAATCAGCGTTGTGGACATTGGCTAACATGCATTAGTACCGTCACGCAATGGCAAAACACCAGTGCGCCAAGTTGTATATGTTTGCTCACATATACTCGACACCACCTCGCCTAAACACAATGCTTGCACGTTTGCATCAGCCGGCATGCAAATAAAGATACGCGATGTGCTTCCCCGCAATCGACATACTATCCCCCGATGCACGATCTCGCGTTTGACTCCCGAGGAGCTCATCCGGCACCTGACTAGGGAGCTTAACCACCGGCCAAGACAACGTCGACCCACCATATATTAAGCTGAAGCACACATTCTTAGCTAGCGCACGATCGCATACTGGAAAGAGCATGTGTGACCTTTTCACCCCGGATCCATCTATGACAAAGGGCCCAACTAGAGCCTCACCCCCGACGTAATAGGCCCGATAGAATATATCAAGCCCACATTTACTGGTGGTTGGCGCGATGATTTTATCCCTTTGCAATCAAAATGGTTGCAGACGAGAGTGTGCGGTGGGCAGCCAAGAAGTGATGGAGGACGAATGCAAGGGCTTTTTAGTGTATTGGGGACGTCTTAGCACGATAGGGACGTCTTGGTACAATGGGGACGTTTTAGTGTAATAGGAACGTTTTTTTGGTATATAACATGCCTTGAACTTGACTCAGTTACCTACATCGCCATCAGCTCGTTCTGCATCTTCCTCGATTCTTTCGCATCCATCAGCATGAAGTACTCATTCACTCTCGCCGTTGCGGCTTTGTGCGTTGAAAGCAGTGTCGCAACACCGCTCAACCTAGAAGCCAGACAGGTAACCAACACCACTCCTACTCCAAAGACTCTACTGACATCTGTTCAGCAAGGCAGTGGCGCAGGTCCCTACGCTCCGGGCACTTACAAGACCGAAAGCTCTCTCCAAGGCCACACAATCTACTACCCAACCAAGAGCACCGGCTCCGAAAAGCTCCCTGTGCTCGTCTGGGGCAACGGTGCATGCAGCACCGACGGCCGCTCGAACTCGGCTCTCTTGCAGAACATCGCCAGTTACGGTTTCTTGGCTATCGCTGAGGGTGGCCCCAACGGGGGCGGTACCTCCAATGCCCAGACCATGAGACAGGCCATTGACTGGGTCACCCAGAACGCCGGCAAAGGGAACTATGCCAATGTCGATGCGAGCAAGATTATGGCCGCAGGCTTCTCATGCGGTGGCGTTGAAGCCATCGACAACATCTGGGACAGCCGCGTCGACACCATCGGAATCATCAGCTCAGGTCTGCTGACAAACTATACTGCGGCCAGTAACTGGAGGAAGCCAGTGCTTTTTGTATTGGGTGGTTCAGGTGACATCGCTTACGGAAACGTAAGTTCTCCTTACCTACTCCATTCTGTTGCGTGCAAGATGAGCTGAAAAGGATTCTAGGGCGAGCGTGATTACAAGAACATGCCTGCTGGTGTTCCGACCTGGAAGGGCAACATTCCCGTCGGCCACGGCGGTACACTCGGCGATGCTAATGGCGGCCGTTTTGGCAAGGCGATCCTTAACTGGATGCTGTGGACTATGAAGGGAAACACGCAGGCGGCATCTTACTTTACCAGTGGTTACCAGGCTGATGGATATCAAGTCGAGTCTAAGAGCTTGAACTCTTTGAAGCCGTTCTGAGTGTTGGGACGCTTGAGGTGGAACGCGAAGACGTAGTCGTATAGACCTTGGGAGTGTTACGAAAGAGACCGTATCGGATGCTAGTCGTCCTCACTCGAATTTATCAGAATTTAGCAAGAAATCCAGTGGTATCAACATGTGCTTTTCATAGTCAGACTTTTCGACGTTGTCAGCGCTCGACGGCACCAAATTCCTATCCCTACACCCCACTAACCTCTCCGCGTTAGAGCTCCCGTCAGCATTCACCCACCCCACCATGGATACCCCAACAACATCATCGACTCATCCCAGTACCGTAAGACAACACACCAAACCATCCCATCTCAACATCACCTCTCTACCCAAAATGTCCACCCCCCTCGCCACAGTAGCCATCCTCTCAATCGGGCAAATGGGCCTCGGCATCGCCGCACTCCTCACCTCGCACAACTACCGCATAACAACCAACATCAGCGGCCGCAGCGCCGCCACAAAAGCGCGCGCAGAATCCGCTGGCATACACCTCTACGCTACAGACGAAGAGCTCGTCGCAGATGCAGATTACATACTGAGTATCGTGCCACCACGTGACGCAGCGGCGACGGCGAAACGCGTGGTATCTGCGCTGCAATCGGAGAGATGTGAGAGCGAGAGGAGAGAGAAGGGGAAGGGCGCGGTGTGGTATTTGGACTTGAATGCTATTAGTCCGGACACAGTGAGGAGTATAGCGGGACTGTTTGAGCAGAACGAGAAGGGTGTTGTGTTTGTAGACGGGGGCATCATTGGTGGCCCACCAGCGCCGCCGTCACAAACAGAACAGAGTGCATGGACAAGACCCGGTATCCCGCTATCGGGACCTCATCCGCTGGACTCCGCACCCATTTCCGGGGCCCATCTAGCTGAAGTACTTAACACGCGGTATCTCGGCGGGGAAGTCGGGACAGCGTCGGGGCTGAAATGCTGTTTCGCGGCGCTGTCAAAGGGGTTTACAGCATTGGCGCTGCAATCTTTCTCGTCGGCGGAGTCGCTGGGTGTGCTGGATCCGTTGCGTGAGTATCTTGATGTGTATAATCCTGGTGCGAGACCGAAGGCAGAAAAGAGTGTGGTGGGGTGTACGGGGAAGGCTTATCGGTGGGTGGAGGAGATGATGCAAATTGGTGAGTGTTTTCGAACGGAAGGTGGGACGGCGGGTGAGGCGAGTGTGTTCAGGGAGATTGCTGGCGTGTTTACTGGGTTGGCTGATGTTGTGGAGAGGAACGGGAAGGAGGAGATGGGGAGTGTGGAGGGCGTCGTTGGAGCGCTGTTGAAGGATCAGAAGAACAAGAAGAACTAGTGGGAGCGCAGGTCTGCTGTCTTAGTGGTACGCACATGCGATCTTCCTGCATAAACGCGCATTGTCATTAGACGTATTCAGATTGGAACACCATACCCCCGCGCTATGCTACTTAACAGAATCATGGTCATCAATTTAACATAAATCATGCCCTCCGAGCATTACGGCCATCACCATAGGCCAATGTGCGTCCCATATCCATTACCGTACTCGATCCTGCCGCACTACTACCGCTGACGCCCCTCTTGTGCCCGGCCTCCATACTGCTTCTGCCCTCAACCAGCGTCCTTCGTCCATCGACGCTCTGTCCAACGAGCCTACCACTGAATTGGTGCCAGCAGTTGGGCGCTTGGAGGATATACTTTTCCATCGCAATCCTAAATCTGTTCCTATAGTCACGCGGCGATGTAATGGTAGGCTTGTTCTTGCCGCGGTCCTTGATCCAACTCTCCAGCTTCTTGTCCCAGGTGTAGGTGCGAATGCAGTCGATGATGCCTACGATGATCTCGCGTTGTGTGTCGTCGAACCCTGCCATGAGGGAATAGTCCATGACGTTGTTTTGTGATAGGAAGAGTGTATCGTTGAAAACACTGGCTTTGAGCAACTTCTTGGTGTGCTCACGGACGAAGATGGGCGTCTCAGAGTAGATGATGTCAACAAGATTCTCGTCGAGAAGAACTTCATCGCGTTCGCCCGTGGCTTGGATCTTGCGATTGCGCATGCTACCTTTGAGATCGTAGCGGCGGTTGGGTTCGCGATCGTAGAAGAGGTTTTCCATAACGAGCATGTACCAGTCAAAGTCCCGGCCGGTGGGTGTTTTGATTTGGACTTGGAACAGGCCAAACATCTTCGCGATGACGCTGGGCAATGATTTGAAGAGATTCTGGTGCGTGAAGGCAAAGTAATTGGGTCCGAACTTGAAGAATGCTTGAACTTCGACTGGAGAGAGTGACTTTAGGACGAATCGGTCGTCGAGGGTTTTCAGAAAGATTGACTTGGATTTCCCGCCCTTAGAATCCCATTTCGAACAGCGGGAGAGGGACTCCACAAAACGTTCTGCCACACCGCATTTGCGGCGGAGTGCATCGAAAGATTGAGCGTAGAATATCTTGCAGTGCGCCTTTACCCCGCGATTGGTGAAACTGTAGCGGATGTTGTGGTTTTCTTCATGCAGCAGGTTTCGTTCGACTGACTCTTCAAATGTTTCCATAACGCCATCACTTGAAGTAAAATCGCGGAAAGTTTGTCGTTTGGCAACATAATCGGGACACGACAGCGCCAATGCGATGATGGAACTGGGTTCGTCTTCCCGGATGATGATATCCGAGTTCTCCCAGACGTGCTCGATCTGTGAGAATGGATATTCAAGCGGTGTCCATCCACTTGCTGATCGCTCGGACCAGAAACTGGTAAGAATCTTGAGTAACGTGTTCTTCTCATGTTTGGGGAGCTCAAGAGAGTTTTCCAGCTGCGAGTCACTTAGACTCAGAAGTTGAGAACCTGCGAGGCTTTCCGGTAGAGGAATGTCTTCTGGCGTCGTCTCCGTATCACTGATGTCATTCTCGGGATCTGATGGGAAGTGGCTTGGCGACTTGGGTGACTCATCGCTGCTGGGAAGTTGGGCCATTTCATCATGAGGGTGTCGCCTCTCAACCGGTGACTGAGATGCTGTTGTGTCACCTGTGTGCTCTGTAAAGGTGCTGTCGCCAAGTGTACTGTTGTCTAGACTCGCCCGAGGAGGAGTTGGAGTACGCAGATCTTCATCAGAATCCTCATTCTCTTGTACAGCGTCATGAACATTCTTGTACACCTCGACCACCGGTTTAGAGGAGGCAAGTGGGAACGCGCGCACTTGCCTAGCTCGATCGTTACGTCTCTCGCGCATACGCTGGTTCTGAAATTCTCGTGACAGCTGTTCGAAATGCTGCGCAATCTTCGATACCTTGTTTTGGCTCTTGTAAGGTATCGACCGAGGTATGCGAGATGAAGACTTGGGTTGCTTTGGGGTAGACAACCCTAGCCCAAGTCGTTCTGTCATACGCTCAAAAGCCTTTGTAGAGTCGTTGGAGTTCGGCTTCGGACTAGTGGGCCCGTTATTGGAGACCGATGAGCCTGGGAAAGGGCCGATATGTTTAGCAATATTTCCAGGCTGAGATTGTGTTCTCACAAGTGCTGTTGGCCGGGCCGGCGTCTCACGTCGACCGGGCTCGACCAGCCGCGGAATTTTGCTTTCAGCTGTGATGTTCGAAGCTGACGGCAATGGTGATGGGCTACTCGGCATGTTCTCAATCGCTTCAGCAAGCGACTTATCAATCGGATTTACCCTCGGAAGACTGGTAGGTGTAGGCGACCCTTCGTCGTACTTGTTAGGATCAGAAGCAACAGTTGGTGTCTTGGTGAGTTCTTCGTTGCCGACTGCAGGTGTCTCAGGATAGTTGGAGGGCACTGCAAGATCCAGGTGACGAACGTCTTCTCGCTCAAGTGCCTCCCGCGGGGTCTGGATTGGCAAATCTGAACTAGGCTTGGTCAGAGGGGGCGTGGTGGGTCCAGACGTCTGTTCTCCCCCATCCGCAGGCTGATCGCTAGTCGAACTCTCTTCTTTGACAACGGAGCTCAACATGTCGCGGGCCATTTCTGGTGACAGATTAGATGGCCTCGGCGATAACGCAATCGACTCATCCTTCTCATCGATGTACGAATCGTCCGCACCTGATTCCCCGCCCTCGTCCACAGATGCCAAAGAGCTCGTAGACTCATCCCGCTCCAGGAATCTCTTCAGTTGCATGTTCGCATACCTCCTAATATCTCGCTCGGACGGGAAGAACTGCTGCTCAAACTCCAGAAAAGTCACATCCCAGGCGATTGCCTTTTCCTGAATGGCGCGAATGGCGCGATTCATGGGGATGATTTCGTAGTATTTGGAGTTCATGTACTTGTCTTGGAGTTTGGATTTCAGCCACTCGTGTTCCTCGTTCGCGCGTTTTAGAAGTATCTCAACTTCCTTGCGGCAAACATCCACCTTCTCTGGAATGACATCTTCGACATGTATCCCCTGGATACGAGCGCGAAGCGAGTCCATGAAGCAGTCCAACTTCTCCTCGATCATCGAATATTGGCTATTCTTCAACCTTAGGTCGCTATCCACTTTCCAGGTCACATTCGGCTTGGGAGCGATGACCTCGTACATCGGTACGGGGTCATACTGGATACGTAGAGCAACATTGCTGTAGCCGAAGTAGCGAACGTGGTCCTTGTGAATGTCATGGGGACATATACCCGCTCGTGGATGCAGTTTAGTACTCCAGAAAGTCAACTCGAGGTATTTGGCGAAAGAGTATCTCCAACTCCACTCCGACATGGGAAAAGCTTGCGTTTCCTGGCCACATATTCGGCAACAGCTCCACATGAGAATGGTTTGATACATGCCTTTCAGCTTCGGTGGGTGCTTCTGGACAATGACCGTCATCTGACCTTCTCCATGCACGTATTGCCGAGAGTGATCGAGCATTCTCCGGTCGCAATTGCCCACTTCACAAGCAACACTGGCTGAAGTGCACAAGTCCTCCACGTATTGGCCCAATGTGCAGTCTGGCGTGAAGCCATCGTCGTAATCATGTTCTTGGTAAAAGCCAAGCGCGATGATTTCCGGTCCAATGCAGGGAGTTGAGGTTACAGTATTGACAACACTGTAGAGTACGGCAATCTTCTGGTGGTTGAACGGGTCGTAAAGATCCGTGTTACCCGAGAGATACTGCTCCCACTGTCGCTTCTGTGTCAGGTACTGATTCAGTGCCTTGTCGTATTCTGATGCATGCACTGCAGATAAGAATTCCCGAACTTGCTTTGAAGCCTTCTCCACCACGGTGTGGACCATCTCGGGCTGTACGAGTTCGAACTTCTGGCCAATTTCACCGGGCTTTTCGTCACTTTCATCAGCAGTGTACTGGTTCTTGAGCTTCTTCAGATGGCCAAGCTTTGCTTCGTACTGGCGGGCCTGTTCGAGCAGATAAGGTTGCATGAATTTGACGAATGGCGAAGAAGAGAGGATCTTTGTTCGGTGGTTTTCGACCATGTCGCTATAGTAAGAGGGTGCAGCATCGCTAGATCGCAGGTCGTTCCCATCATGCAACGCGTTAGGAGGCTGAGAAGCGGTATCGTCTCCACCGCTTTGAGTTCGTGAGCCGTCTTGATCTTGGCGGTCCAAGGCGAGAGTACCAGTAATGGATGCTGTTGGTGTATCTATGAATTCGTCGCGCATCAGGCAAGTCTCGAGCCGAAGATTGTACACGACATACGTCATGAACTCAGTAACGCGTTTCAACCTGACCAGGTTATGACTCTCGGCACCTCGTAGAACAATTGTGCAGCCTAGTTCTTTTTGGCACCCAGACAGAAAGATGTAGGTTTTCCTTGCATTCTTGTGCACGTAGGTCTTGACATCAAACCTGCCGCAAGACCCAAGATGGGTAGGGTCTATGGCCAACTTGTCGACGGATGAGATCATTTTCGAATTTGTGCATCGCGCGACAGCGTTCAGTACTGTAGGCTTGACGTTGTAGACTACGGCAATTCCCTCTTTCTCCAGGAATTCGAGTGCCAAGCCAGACACATTACGTTGTACGAGCAGGACGTGAGGTTGGAGAGCTGCGATACGACTTACGAGGTTACGAAGGTATTCCCGCTCCTGAGCGATGACGGGCTCAAGGCTCATGAAGTGTGTTTGGTGTCGCGCATACTCAATAGCGAAAGTGATGATGGCGATTCTTGGGTTGGGTATATTGCGCGGCATACTCCGCAGGGCAACGTTCTTGGTAAAGACCACTCCCGATACGTATGCGGTGTCCTTTGGCTTACCACCCGGGATCTTTTTCAACTTGATGTAGTTCCTCACGTCGATGTCATCTCCTCTATCTACATCAGGATTGACGTCATCTGTACACTGTCGTAAGATCGGGATCAAGGCCTTTTCCCAACTGGACGCGTGCGGTACTCCAGCGTCGTTCAACATCTGTATCAGGAGCTTTCGTGCATGATCTAGACTGGCCTTGTTGAGTTCGACCTTGGGTGTCATACCCTGCATTGATGCGCTACGGGTGATTCTCCCTCCGGGTGGTGTTGGTGAAGGAGACGGCTGGAGTTGTGGTGTTCCCGGTCCGCTACCGCCGTAGCCGGTATAAGGTCTTAGCAGGGTGTTGCTTTTCGATCGCCTTGGGGAGGCTCGGTGAGTTATGCTGCTTACGCTCAGATTCCTTCGTCGAGATGGTCGATTTCCGTTGCGGCTTGTGATGCTAATGTTATCTGCATCTCGAGCATGGCCCGCGCCTATGACACTCCTATCACCAGTCCTTGACTTTCCTTTTCTCATGGCTGCCAACAGACCACCTAAACCACCTCTTTCATGATCCAAATTCGCGCCAGCCGCAGGATCTTCTCTCAGAGTCGCGAAGATGCTGGCGTGATCTTCTTCGCTCGAGCCCTCGTCCGACATGAAGGGAGCAAGATCTGGGTCGATTATGTTATCGTGGTGGAAGGCCGACAGGCTTGGTTGACTGCGTGAGTTATCGTGATACTGATGGAAGGGCGCGCGATCGTCATGCTTGACATTACGCATGTGTTGGTGTTTGGAAGGGTGTCGTTTGTGGCTCGACGAACGGGGTCTCCCGCCCAGAGACCGCAGAGATCGCGACGAGCTCGGACGGGTCAAAGTTTGAGGACCAAGTTCTATGACATGTGACCGGCGTTTCTTTTCACTGCCCACCTTCCGAGACATGGGGATGCTGATGGTCGGTGTTCCGATCTTTGTATGATCACTCTCAACATGATCAGCCTCGTCGTCGTCCGAGTACTGAGTCCTATCCCCGTTGTCGTAAAGGGAACCTTGGTCGCCATCATCAGTGTAGTCGGACGAGTCATCGTCGTGGCCATATATGATACCCTCACACGGTTTGCACACCTTCAGGTTGCTTTGCTGTCCAAATATCTTACCTGACACGATAGACGTGCACTTGGAATCGAAGATTTGCCCACATGTACGGCAGTGATGCTTACGTCTGAAAGTAGTGAAAGCATCACCGCAGCTGAAACAAGCTTTAGCGTTCTCGTCTCGCATCCAAAACTCGCGGTCTAGGATCTTTCTTCGCATTTGAGTAAAGGTACTTCTTGACATGTTGTGTACCGCAGGCGCAGCCTGGGCTTGTCTCTGAATCTCTTCGATAGGCGCAACAGCAGGAGTGCGTATCGTGGAAGTTGTGATGATAGAGCTCAACCCGTCAGAAGAAGAGGCCCTGGAAGGCCGGTAGCCTGGGAGGTGTGAAGGACCGACATGGAGCATGGGGGGACGCTGCGGCTCCGGTGCGTGTATGGTAGTTTGGGAGCTAGCGGTGTTGTTGCGACCGAGTTGAATTCTCTCTGGGGACTTCTCAGACTGCTCCCTTGGCTTGTTAGGCGCAGAGCGGGTGGGTTGATACTGGCTGTCGGCGCGGGAGCTGACTCTGCTCAGACTTTCGCGCGGGGTGTCTGACCCGGCTTTGAAAGTGGCGCTATCACCCGCTTGACCTTCGCCTTTCACGAGCACCATATCATCGTCATCGGTATCGTCACTTTCCTGACCTGCCAGGTCAAAGTCGCCCTTCTGTCTCCTAGCAGCGTTGTCCCGGTTTGGAGCGAAGCGCGGGGAATCTAGCCTTTGGGCTCCTAGCGCAGGATCTCTCGGCGTGTTGCTTCTTGGTAAGTCGACGGTGGAGGTGCTTTGGCTCCTAGAGTGTGGGCCAGGGCTCAGAATCGAGGATTCGTCGTGTTTTGCTGTATGCCCTGTGTCGACGCTCGGGGTCATTGAGTTCCGGGACCGCGCAGTACCGAGCGAAGCCTTGGACGCATTCATGGACGTCTTACTGGAGAGCGTAGTACTAGATATGTTGGAGTCGCGGGAGGGAGGCAGGGCGTCGGGGAAGTTGGCTGTTGCCGGAGATTGCATGCGCGACGACGGCCTAGAGGTGACAACGGGTGAAGACACGGACGTCCCCCCTGGGCTTCGAGTGACAGCCGCTGACTTGGAGGCCGGCGAAGTCCCGCTCCTGCCATCTTGTGATTGTTCTCTGACGCCTCCTACAGAAGCTCGCAGGCGACTGTACAGCCCACTGAAGCCACCCTGTACCAAGTCTATGCCCTTGGGCTCACCAACTGAGCTCGGGGCCGGTGGCACGGTGAAGTCGTCGAAGGTGGTGAGCGTGTCGGAGCGTGATGCCTGGGCATGCATTTGGTAGAGCGAAGGCGGCTGCAGCGAGCCCCGCCGCGAGTCTCTGGACATGACTGCCGTCAGAGGAATTGCAGTCTGCGGGTGCAGTAGGAAGTATCGAGTGTGTCCAGACGGATCGGCGTCCGACAGTCGTCTGTAAAGAACAGCATCAGGCTTCAGGCGGGATCATGCCTAGGTAGTCTGGCGGACAGCGAGGTGGAGTCGAGGATGGCGGATGATTCGTTACACGTGTGTTGCTTCGGATTCATGGGAATGAGGAAGAAGATTCCAGGCGCCGACAGTAGTCAGCTACGACGGCACTGGCAGCTGGAGCATCACGAGGTGCATACAGCTAGCTAGGCATGCAGGAAACGCGGCGGGCCATGACGCGCAGCCGCCAAGGAATTCCGCTCGCTGTTCCGCCCCCACGTCCCTCGGCATGAATTCATGCCCTCCAGCCACGAGATGCAGCCGCCGTGAATGGTGGTCCAAGATCAAACGCGCCTGGCTGGACGAGTGAAGCATCAGCCGCTATTCTCAGTTAGACAGGACTCTATTATGTTCTCTCCACGAGTCCCCACACGGCTTGTTGTTCCTCCTCCCCGCACATCTCGCCGGGACCAGAACGCGTCGCGTCTCCCACTGGCGCCGCGACATCCCATTGCATGGCCCTTCGCCTCAGCGCCTGGCTTGAAGAAACGTTCGAGTCCCAGCTGCTGCTAGGCAACCAGTGGCTCCAGGACACCTTTGAGAAGAAGCGGCCTGGCGTTAGAGCCCAATTGCACAGGCAGTGGGACGTGTACCACGATAACGGATCGTCTCTGGATATCATCAACTACGTCCACTCTGACCGCAACAGCGCACTGCTGGTACTCAAGGCAGGTGATACTGCGCCATCGCTGCTGCCATATCTAACGTCAGCTGTACCAGGTCGCGCCTCTTACACTCACCGACGGCCAAGTCCAGATCCTCTCCCAATTCACGCCCACCTGCGCTCGGAACTTCCACCAAGATTTCCCCGCGCTACCGCACCTGTCCATCGGCACCACAGTAGCCGTCCGCACCTTCACTATCCGCCTTACCTCGTACGGCCCGTCGCGCGAAAGACTGCGCTTGATACTAGATCGGATCGATTGGCTGGGCGATAACCGCGAACGGGTACAGAATCTGAAGCGTGAGAGTCTGAGGCCACTGCATGCTTGCGACCAGATCGGTGTCTTGCTAGAGCAGCTGCGCCAGATCCGCGAGCGAGAGGACCGCCGATGCTTGGCATCTGGTGCTGAGGAAACGGACCTAGAAGCAGTCGACGACGCTACGGCGGATAACATGGGTTCAGATGGGAACATGCCGCATGGCAACGAGCTCCAATCACAGGTGATGGGCACCCAACTGCCATTTGGAACCCAACTGCCTCTCCCATCCCGTCCTCATGTAGGCAACGAGGAGCCACAGGTCATAGGAGTGAACCGGCTGGAGCCAGTCCTAGGCGGTAACACCCAACGAAAAGAGATACGGCCAGGTGCTGCTAACACCGACTACGAGAAGAAAGAAACACTGCTAGGCCTGATCGGCAGATCTTCCAATTCAAACGCCCGCAAACCTGGAGCGACCTCTGCAAGCGGTTTCGTGCAGTCAGCTTTCGGTAAGCAGCAAAGTGACGATACGCCGACTGTGAATGAATCTCTCGAAGCACCGTCAGATGCATTGCAGCAACAGTCAACAAGGTCCGGACCAGAAGCCGGGAATGAAGAGCCCTCGCCATCTGTGTCCAATCATGGGAGGAAGAGGGTCAAGAGGGTCCGCGAGATATCGCCCGAACCTGCAAAAGCTACCGAAGACGTTCGAACCGAGGAGCAAACCATTGAACAAAGTCTGATTGAGGACGACAATGAGACAATGCCTCCGTGCTCTTGGATGGCAGACTTGATCTTCAATAGCGAGACGCTAAAGGTACCTAGAATCCAGCGGAACTGTCTGGACAGGGAAACCAGTTGGCTAAAACCTCAACCCGGGGTTCAGCCTTTCCAGGCTGGAAACATGCCGCAATCAATACTCATGGCTTGTCATCGGATGGCTGACGAGAGAGCTGGCGCTGAAACTGACGATGAATCGGACCCAGATCCGTCTGCAGAGACTGTCGATCCATCGCCCGAGTCTCTGCCCCAAAAGACGCAAGATGATGAACCTGCCTTTACCAAAAATGACAGATCTGCGAGGACAAAAGATGATGAGCCCGTGACTACTCAAGACGACAGTGATGCCGGTAGGGAGAGGTCCTGGAGTACGTCGCCGGAGCCTCCACCACGTCCAGCAAGAGTCCACCAAGAACTTCCTCCTGACTCAAGCATCGAGAAGCCCGCATCTCATTCAGAACAGGATTCTGCGTCACAGCCAATGTCCGCCAGCAAGCAGTCACAAAATCGTTCTGTCGTCGAGATTTCAGATGACGACGAGCCAACTGGTCCATCATCCTCGCCACCCGTTCCAGCTGCACCCGCAGATTCTGACGATGAAATGAACATGGAAGAATTCGTTCCACAAGCCTTGGGCGAAGATCTTACACGGCACAGAAGAGAGACATCGGCAATCGGGAATGCTCCAAAGTCTGATCCCTTGCGGTCGCCTGTAGTTGTTCAAGTGAAAGAAACTCCATATGGAAAAGGCAAGAATGCTCCAGGCGCCCAAAGCTCAAGCGGCGAGCCAAAACAACAATCATCTACATCGATAGTTCATAGTACATACGATACGCCTAGTCTCTCTGATCTTGCCGAGCTTGGGGTCATGCAAAGTTCAGGCGACAAGCACAAGGGAGTTGAAGTGCCTAGCAGTGTACCCCAAGGCCCCAACGGCGATGACGCTGGAGACATAGAGATGCTAGACCATATCCCAGACGCACAAGATCTCAATGGCGAGACGGCTGCTGCACAGCCATCGCAACACAGGCTAGATCAAGGGACGAAGTCCACATCTTTCTCCCATGCAACGACCAAATCTACGCATCTATCGCCGGAAAACCGTGGCGCACAGTCATCACCGGCAGTACCTCATCTCGCTTCACAATCCATCAAGCGCAAGCTCATTAGTTCGCCGACCAAGAGCAAACGTCGACAATCTAAGAGACGCGAAATCAAAATTGTTGGTTTTGGAGACGAGGCTCCTTCTGCAATCGACCCAGTGGCTGCGTTACGCAAAGAACGAGACGAGTCTCTACGCAGATGGAGGGAGCAACGTAACTCTAGCACAAGCTTTGACAGTCGACCTGAGACTACGAGTAGATTTGCCACGGAAGATTCAGATGCAATGGATATTGACGGTGCTATCAAAGTGGAGAAAAAGGAGTCATCGCCCAGCATGTCCCCTCGGCATCAGGATCTATATGACGAACCGAGTCCTAGACAAGTAAAGCCCGCTGCAAACCCAGCTTCCCAGCCGCCCACAACACATCCTCAGTCACAAGGCCGCTCCCGTGATAATCGACCTCGTGGTCCCGTTCCGATACCTATGCAACCTCCACCAGCATCTTCAAAGCAAGTAGATCAAGATGACGTTCAAACCGTCTTCCAGTCCTTCAAATCCGCCTATCCACAATATGATGGCGATGAGAAGCACTTTCGAAATCAATGCACGCAGATGTATCAACTGGAACAGGAAGACAAGATGGTACCGAAATGGCAGTGGGACGACTTCATCATACGTAACAGGACCGACTACAGACAGTACGCCATGGACTGTATTGGTCAAGGAGAAGATCCGGAGCCATACCATCGCTTCTACAAGAACGAGATCCGTGATACCTTGTACAAAGAGGGCATTATTAAGAACACCAAGACGCTGCAAAGGGCGCTGGAGGAGCTTAGTGGTGGTCCACCTGTAAGACCAACCGAATCTAGACAGGAAGTCCAATCTGCCCCGAAGCCAAAACCAGTAAGGAAGTCACTCCCAGGTTCTTTCAACCAGCCTAAGAAACCCACACATGACCGCGTCAACAACGCCCACTCCCGTCCGCGCCAGTCCCTTCCTACAGACCCGCGTCCTCACGCCCAAAGCCCTCTCCGACCCAGCTCGCCCTCATCCGGATCCTCATCACGGCCCCAGCCACGCCCACCAAATCCCACGAAACGGGTACCCTCCACAACCCGACCCACACGCCAACCTTCCACCAACAACTCCCCCTCCAATACCGCCACCCCAACCGACCCAGCCCCCACCACCACAAGCACCGGCGACAAATACCGCGACTTCGTCTTCGCCATGCAACGCAGCGCCTCCTGGACCGGCAGCACCATAGTGAGTTCCACGCCCAAGGCCAAGAAGTGATAAGAGAACAATGGGCTAAGGTGTGTGTTTCCTTTTAGGTCGATCCAAAGAAACCGTGGCCGCAGAGTCTGGCTGGTAGACCGAGTGTGGCTGATGCGCCGAGGAGCAAGGTTGATGTGTTGGATTGGGGGGATGTGTTGGGGAAGATGGGGTGGAGGGGTGGGAAGTGAGGTCGGAAGGAATAGCTTGGATTTGGATGTGGCTGAAGAGGATTGGAAATGGTTTAAGACGGCTTGGGTCAGATGAGTGATATGTGTATTAGGATACCCTGGCTACTTGTTTTGTTAGAGAGGGCTTGAATACGGTACCATGAGACATTGAGGCATTGCTAGCACGATTCGAGCAACTATACATTAGCGACCACAAGGTCACAAGCAATTCCACAGATTTATGCGGAGTATTCCTTTGTGATGCAAGCGCTGAGAACTATGCGTGCAATCGTTCGATTACCAATATCATTGCAAGAGGGTATATACTCCCCGCCTCGTCCATATCTGACCTGGCAGCCAGTGAAACCCCATCAAACGCCTTGTTCCCATCTCATTCATACACATACCATACATATGCTAACACACACGCCAGCCCTAAGCGCCTGACGCCGACGTCCTCCACCTCCTCACACCCTGCAATCCGCTAGCACCAACCGTAACCACCAATAGCAGCGCATTGAACCCAGCCATCATATAGAACGGCGCACCAGGTCCCGTACTGTCGAATAGCGCACCGCCCGCTTTGGTCAGCAATAAGATACCAAAGCCACCCAGCAGACTGTACGTGCCCGCTATCGAGCCTTTGATGTGGTTATGCGATGACGTTCGTCTTGACGCGGATGCCGAGCGGGAAGATTGTATGTGTTCTGGAAGCAAAGGAGCATTTTCGTCCAGAGGAGTGATGGGCGCGCTGTGTGGTGGTGTGGCGCCTGCAGATGGATGCGACGTTGTTCCGATGGATGCGGAGGCCGAGTTGTGGAGATCTGTCGCGGAGCCATGTTCGTCGTTGTTGATGCCACGGCCGAGGAGGGCGAGGGAGCAGACGATGGCGCCGATCTGACTGATGCCTAGTAAAGCTACGATGAAGAAGATCGCGCCTGTGCCGTCTTCGCTCTTGTAGTCTGGGCTCGTGAGCGATCCGAAGGCCGAGTAGCCTGCTATACCAGATACAGCTGCTACTAGCAAGGGAACGTTGTATCGTGGAAATCGACCGGAAAGGTAGCCGAAGAGGGGTGCGGACATAAGTGCTATGAGCTGGCTGATGCCTGTTAACATCGCTGCAAGTTTGTAGGCTTCGGGACAAGCGACTTTGATGTCTGAGGGAATGTTGGAATCAACTCTGCAGCGACCAGTCTGGAGAAAGTAGTGGTTCGTGAAGAGAGGGATGAAGAGCGATATAGCGACTGAAGATGCGCGCGCGACGAATCCTCCGACGTAGCCGAGTCCGATGTTTGGGGAGGTGAAGCCGAGACGGACACTTTCCAGGAAGAGACCAGGGTATGATAGTACGACGTCGCGCGTCAGATGGGAATCTACATCTTTGTAGTCGCCTCTGCTGGTAAGGCGCTTCCAGCCTTTCGCCTCTTCGCCAGGTAGTTGGCGCAAGCCGAAGAAACAGCCCAGTGCCACCAGAAAAGCGATGGCCCCTACGACATAAAAAGCGTCTGCTACAGCTGTCGCGGGACGCTCGCCAGCATTTTGAAACTGTGTTGGCAGAGGTAGGAAGACAAACAGTGCAACTAGAGCACCACAGCCTGTGAACATGCCCACCAAGCCAGCAAGCTGTGACGTAGATGCGCCCGAATTCTTCTTCGCAGGTGTGTCTTGTGTATGATCTTCCGGAGAATTGGAGCGGAAACGCGCGGGCGTAATAGTGAGTTCGGACGATATCGAAGCAGCTGGCGCATGCGACCTGCCACGGCTACGCGTCGGCGATCGCGGATCGGGTTTGACATCCTTGACGAGAGTCATCGAGGGCAGAATTGCCGTCACCATAGTCGCGCTGTTCAAACATCAGCCTCAGTAGCCTATGCAAACAACCCAACTTCTCGAGACTTACGTAGCACTTCCACCCAGGCTGAACAGCAGTCTCGCAAGCAACAGCTCTGGATACACATTCCGCGCCTGCACAAGTACCCATAGCGCAACGCCTACAATGCTGTATCCCATAACCGCAACACTCCTCACACCCACGCGGTCGCTCAGTAGTCCCCACGCTGGACACGCAACAAGTGCTACCAGCTCATCCACAAACCCCAGCGTGCCGACCGCATCGCCGACATTGCGCGATTGGCCGATGCGCTGTGTGATGACAAAGGATATGGAGCTATTGAGGAAGACGAGGAAGCTTATGCTGAAGAGCGCCACGCCGAAGAGGTACGATGCGATCTGCGTGCGCGTGGCGGTGAATTGGAGGCCGAACATGATTGCGCGATTCGTGCTCGCGGTGAGCTGAGCAGGGCTATCGTGGGCGCATTGAGATGTCGTGTGGTGTTTGTGGAAGGGCGATGTCGCGTTGCGGCCGTTCGGTCCGAAGATGCGTGATGTCAGAGCTGTGGCTGGAGGGTGTGGCGGCAGACTGGTCTCATCACGTGTGCAGCGGCTCACCCAGAACGTGTCCGCGCTCAGCCCAACGCCGTCCAGGCCGTGATGGTCCGCGACGCAAGAGCCAAGTCTAGAGTAAGCTGCAACGTGCTTTAGGCATCCGCCCGATATATGCCAACTGCAGCCAACATGTGTCAGTTATCAGGTGAGGGCCTTCTTACTCCATGGATCAACTCATGCAAGCCGTGCCGTTATTGATTACTTTTCGTATTGGGTATTGAAGCTCTAAGTAAAGGAGACATGTGGTAAGTACTAAGGAAAGCTGGTGAAGAATGTCCAGATCATAACAACGTAGCGACAGCGATAGCATCGCCTTCCCCCCAGCCACGCGGGAGCAAGCTATAGCTCAACCGCATCTGGGAGGCCAAAATTCCTCCAAACGAATTATTATTGGCGCCTTTATATACCCATGATCAGCGCTGCAGGTTCAGCACCGGATCCCCGCACAAGGGTGAATAAGCCTGCATCTGCAGGGCTTGCAAATCACGAACAACGTGTCTCAAACTTTGGCCCAGCCCAAAGGCATATCACGTCCCTGGTTTGCACCCCAGTATCCCCTCGCTTCGGGATAGTCACCTTTTTCGACGCCTTCCCTGAAGAGGTCGCGGACCGTGTCTATTCGCACCGTGTCGCGGGGCTTGAGATCAAATTTGAAGGGAATAGGCTTCGCGATGAGCAGGATGGAGTAGTCGAGTGTGGGGTCTTCAGGCTTTTTGGTGATGTCGCCCCATTCCAGAGGCTGACTAGTCGGCTCAGCGGGCTTTGACTTCTCCAGTGTTGCGTCGTTCGTTGGCCTAGATCCAGGGTATGTGAACTTTGCAAGGATCTTTTCTGCCATGGGTGGCTCAGTTGTGTTGAGACTTGTGTTGAGCTCCTCATCTGACGTGGTGGCCTTCTCATTCATGCCAATCGTATGTTCCGCCCTCATGGGGCTCATGGCCGGCATGATGATGGGATCACCCGATGACTTCTTGATGTCGAACAACCACGCAATAGCGCCGATGCCAATCAATAGATCCTCATCTGCCACAGCTTGCCCTGTGCAAGTTCTCCGGCCGTACCCGAACTGTGTCGAGTTGATTATAGTTGGATACTGAGAAAGAGGTTCTTGGTAGGTGGGGTACTCTGGTTTGATCCATCGAAGAGGGTTAAAGGTTTCTGGATCCGGGTATAGATCAGGGTCGCGGGAGATGGCCCTAAGGAAGCATGTCAGAATAGTTTACACCAGTCAGGATGCAAGTGAACTTACCACTCCAAAGGATGAATGGTACTGCCCTTGGGAATGTGATAGCCGTTGTACTCATCGTCCTGAATCAGGTAGTGGGGAATGCCAGTGGGGACTGGTGGGCGCCATCGAATGCACTCGCGAATGATGGCTCGCAAGAAAGGAAGATTGGGTCTATCTTCTGAACGTGGCATCCTGTCTCCACAGACACGATCGAGTTCCTCGTGTAACATCGGCAAGAACTGTGGGTAGTGTGTCATGGCCAGACAAAACGTCTGCATCGGAGCGGCGATAGTAAGAGCTCCGGCGATGCCGTGCATGCCAACAGCATATGCGCCTTCGGTATCGGACTTGAAACCCCATTTGCTACGACCATCCAGGAAGGTTTTCATCCAAGATGGGGCTGCTTGTCCAGACTGCACATCGTTCACGACTTGTTCTTGCATGGTCTGGAACCATGTTCGCTCAGTTGTCGCGCGTCGCCTCTCCCAAGCCTTGGGTGGGGAGAGCCAGTCTGGCAGTGACATGAGGAATGGTAGCTTGTTGCTCAGAGAACCAGTGGGCGAGACACCGATGAGAAGTTCGCGTGCGCGTTGCTTCAGCTCGTCACTACCTTCGCTGTGGCCCCAGGCCAGTCGACAGGTGACGCGAGAGATGAACGACTCAAGGATGTTGTTGTATTGATCAGGTGCGTCCAATAGCTCGGCCAGCATGCGTGTTGATTCCATTTCAGGGTATCGATGGAACGCAGCCTTTTCCGACTCACGCATGATGATGTTCGCAAACTTTCGTTGACGAGTATGGCCCTCTGGAAAGCGTTAGGCACAATGGCATTAGGCGTTTGTGAATGTGACTTACCATTTCGACTGAGAAGCGGGAGATATTGCGCGCTTGAACGGTTGTCGTCGATCAAAGAGGGAATATGCGGTCGATCGGAGTAGATGGCCGCTTTTTTCGAAAGCAAGTCCTTTGCAATCTGATCGCTAGATATCCAGACATGGTTATGGCCAGCCAGGTCGCACTGATAGATCGGGCCATATTGCTTGCCCCAATCCGCGAACTTGATGAAACCGTTCTTCTCAGGCACCTCAGGTACTGAGCCGAGGATGGGGTAGCCTAGTATATGTTGGTTAGTCAAGTTACTTTTGTGATCATCAGGGTCCAGCAGTAGACCTTCGCCTATGCGATGTGACGGAGAAATAAGACCCATACCTTTGGGTCCTGGTAGAGGCTTTCGGCCTGTCGGTATTCTATGACGACGAGATGAATCCCAGTACCTGTAGAGTGCATATGCACCAAGCACAGCTACCGCTAGTAATATTGAAGGAAGCCCCATAATGGCAAACGGTCCGTAGGAAAAGAAATCACACCCAGCGTGACGAGGACCAAGAAGTTGGGTTACGAAAGATGTGCAGCCTTAAGAAGAGATGCGGGTGCATGAGGCACTACATATAGCACCTGTAAGTTCCATGGCAGGAGGGTCACTGCCTGAGCATGTAAGCCTACTCATGTGGATAGTTTCGAGTACCGATATTCCGTGCGCAGCTACGGGACGCTGCGTGTCAGAGCCGAGAGAGTGGATCATGTCCTCTAACAAGCATGACGCCTGTGATTACAAAAATTAGCCTCGCTTGTTTGACCAGCTCACTGGTCTGCAAGGACCACGAGTTTTCTGGCTGCGCTGAGTATGCAGCATCAGTGCCAAGGCAGGCATAGTATGTGAATCCTCCGCGACCGTTTTCGTTTAGCTTGCTTAGGACCAAGCTGATAAGGAACATCCTGAGGAAAGCTGCAGGGCGATCGCTGATAGCCGCAGTATTGGAAGGCTATACATCGACGATGTTCTTTTCCGCATCGTTCTGGGCAACTTGCTGTCCTGGTCACCGGTAAGTGACTGACTCGTCAGACGTTCCGAAGATAGTCGCAAGAAGACAATTTGTCAAAGCTAGAAAGCTATTACTCTAAGGATGTTCTGCCTGAACTCAGTAAGCAGATACGGGTTGTATTGCACGTGTAACACTTTGCGAGAATTGCACATGCAATGTTGCCACCGGGGATCCCTAGGAGATGGCAAGAGGTACAGCTGATGCTGGCTGGATGGGCTGAACTGACGAGCTCGGCGATGAATCCGAAGGATGCGGCCGTCTTGGAAACACGAGTATTGTGACAGTTGGCTGTCGTGTGTCAGGATGATGATCGGTGCTGATGGTGTTGTTGCATATGGGGCTAATCTATTTACAGAGGCCTTAAAAACCAATGATCGTCCGGCAGTCGTGCGGATCGCCCCATTTGCGACCATCAGCCTAAAGCCCCTGCTCGCTTCGCGTCCTCTTCCCAAAAGCGTCAACCCTGGATGTTATCTAAGTGAGGAGAGCCGACGTTGCAAGTCCGGCGCGCCTGAGATTCTCTGCCTTCCCTCCAACTTCGCATTGAGGCTTCTCATCGCTCTTGCTCAGTCACGTCATATTGCCCTGCATTGGACCCTGAGCCTATTGTCTCACCCACGCCCAGGCGCAAAAGCCTTCGTCGGCGACCGCGACCTCCTCCGCGCCGAAGTCTGCATATCTTGACGGTGGCGTGTATGACAGAAACACCTGTCTCGAAGCAAAGTAAGATCGCTTTCGCTCCGTGCTCCTCAGGACAAGCATGAAGTCATTATGTTTGCGACATCACTCCTTGAAACGATAGATCAGTGTACTATTTGTAGTAATGATGGTGTTTCCACTAGGGATCGCGCAAGTAGCTCACCCGCTGTTTTACCAGCAGTTCCCGGCTAGTGTGTACTCGTACTAGCCAGGTACCGACTTACTACAGCTGTCTCCGTAACTCTTTAGGCCGGTGCCGCTACGAACATCGTTCTATCACATAGCGGTTGCCGATATGCCGATATACTCATCAAAGACGACCCCAACATGCTCACTTGCGTCGAATGATATGGCTTGAGCTCTGTGCCAAGTTCGCGGCGCACAACGGCCTCGCAGAACACACCACATCCGGATCGGCTGGTCCTCACTCGACGCGCAAACTCCAGATGTTTCGTCTGCATAGGCGCAGATACCACGATCGAATCGCCACCTTCTCAGAGTAACATGGAGATTTCTTCCAGGCAACGAGCTCCAGGTCGAAGTCAGCCGCAGGAGTCGCTTGGTTCTACGGGCCCGAATGCAAAAATATACCAGAACCCCAACCAGAAGATTGCCAACCCACTGAATAGTGCGGCGGCAGAGGTGACGAATATCGTCACACGATGCTGACTCGAAGAGAACCGCTGCTCAGCATCTTCGAGCTTGCAGTCATTCCTGCGCGTCATGTACCCAACAACCAGGTTCCGATGAGTTCCAAGGCTATGTTTGGAACGAAACACCACGTCATGTGCACTGAGCTTATCAAAATTTGCACGACCACAGGCATTACAGCATCTCGACGTTGCATAATCGTGCGGCTTCGAGAACGCTTAGGCTCCATCTCAAGTCCATGTTTATGCAGGGTAATCTTTACATCTGCAGTATTACACATCTTGACCAAGTTTTGCTTTGCTTTGATGTCGCACTACCTTAGACACGACGTTAGGATATCATCCGACACGGAGCCGTGGAACGCGCGGCCCGATTTTTCCGTGGCCCATGACAATGTCACCTTCAAACGACATACCGCGATACGCAAGCTCGGATTCTACGGTGGTTGGGGAGCATCATCAACACAGCTTTCGGCGAGAACACGCGGCACACGATCAATAACAGCTGCCATCCGCTATCAGCAGGGACCCCTACCACACTGGGAAGTGATGCATTATGCTCTCTATCAGAAATTTTTCACCAAGCCCGTGGTGTTGCCAATACATATGCTGCCTCTTCTCTTCTTTGCAGGAATCTTTCTGCTCACCACGGACTCCGCCCGTGTTGTCTCCGGACCGCTGATATTGACCATAGGGCTTAGAGTCACTCCCTCTACAGAATTGATAGGCAAGGTAATGATCGAGCGTAGTGATTCGCTCTCTGCAGCGATGCCCACCTGATCGATCATTGGCGACCTAAAGACACAGCCGCTATCTTCTTGCGCCATGCTTGTGACCATAATTCTCGTGGCTAATGCAACGCATGCAGCCGTAGACTGTGAGCCCACATATATACAAAACTCAAGCAATGGCTGTCATCATGGTGATAAATTGCTGCATGAATACCATGAACCAATGATTGCAGCCTGGTGTTGCCTTGCACCGCAGCATTGTGCGTCGCAGATGTCCGAACGTGTCTGTGCAACATGTCGTCTGTCACCAATTTCAGGTCTGATGGTCGCCAAGGATACTCTACCTGTCGATGCTCTTGAGGACAGCAAAGATAGCGCATACCACAGCGCTGTACTAGAATTCACTGACGGTCTAGTGAGCTTCGGATCCATCTCTTTTGAAATATATGAGAGCGGAGAACTCCGTGCCTGTGCATTCACGTGTTGGACTGAGGCACACATGAAGGTATATGGTATATGGAAGTTCTGTTTAGCAGCGCAGAAGATGGCCTAGTTCATCAGCGCTGTAAAAGAGTCATGTTTGGTAAGAAGACATGCACTTCCAGCAACCTGTCAGGGTTAAAGCTCTAAATACTTGTCTTCTACAAAAGTACATCTAAGAGACATTGAATTGTCTTCCCTACCCTCTGCAGATGAGGTAGAAGAAGGCTGTTAGATGGTCGGCGCGGTCATGTGCGAATCTGTATTGTCGTCTCATGGTTCCCAAATCGTGTCGAAGGCGCAAGTGCACTTCGACTTCACGCCTAGTACTGTTGTTCATGAGCGAGGCCACTACATCTCGAGACTATCGCGTCCAGAAATTTTCAGAAATTTTGATAGCTTCTTCTGGAATTAACTTCATGAAGAAACGACGACTAACACTGCGAAAGGGCGTCAGGCGTGCCAGCATGTGTTGCTCCGCACTTCATTCCGAAATTTGAACTCCGAAACTTTGCATATTAAGCACTCGCACCTACAGAAAGAAAAGCTTGTTACTCTCACCCATCTTTTCAAAAATGGCCGAATCACAGTATGTCATCCTCGAAGGTCTACCGACACCGCAAACGTATCACGATCTCCGAAAGCTCGCTGGGATGACACCCCCACCCATGGAAGCCGTACCCAAGTCACTCGCCAACTCCTTCTGCTGCATCGTCGGGTATGAGCGCAAACACATGCTTGACGACAAGACTCCGGCGCCGGGGCAGGAAGCCATCGCAATGGGTCGTTTGGTCGGCGACGGGTCGCTATTCCTCATCCTGGTGGACGTGGCGGTGCACCCAGATCACCAACGCAAAGGACTGGGAAAGCGCGTCATGCAGAAGCTTGTGGACTACGTGGATGAGCACGCACCGTCGGCATATGTGAGCCTTGTAGCTGAAGAGATGGCACAGAAACTCTACCCAATGTATGGCTTCAAAGATGTGGCGCCTAGTATTGGCATGTACAGGATGATTCGAGAACGGAAGCTTCAATAGGACATGGTAGAGGATACAGAAAAGGAAGCTTGAGGTCACGAGACCTGCTACCTCTTTGGACTCCATCCATCAATTTTGGTATGCAAGCTGTCATATTCAGAATCCAGTCTGAAGACGGTGGACGTCGCGCCGGTCAAGTGCGAGGCTTTCACATGGCTGGGCAGCTGGGCAGGGGTTTGGTTTGTGGGGTGGCACCCCACCGATGGCGTCGATGCGCATCACCGCCCAGACTTGACGAATTCACGCATCCAGCTCACAACACTGCCACGTGCGCGGTTGAATCCCACAGCATACTCACGCGATGCGCGTCTATGAGCACTTGTGATGCCTATGTGTACTTCTTCCGATCAAATGATGTCACCTTCTCCACCCGGCGTCAGGGCCGAAGAACGCCCACTTTCTGTATGTACAATGATACCCGTGGGCAGGCCTGGTCCGCTCTACACGTGCTATCTCCACAGTGCGCGCGTATTCGGCGCGTCTCTACCCTTATCTACATTTGTGAAGATGAGCTGATTCGTTTTGCAGCTACAGTCTCTACCCAGCGAATTGCTCCAACTCATCGTTGCCTACCTCGACACTCCTACGCTCAAACAGGTCGCTCAAGTTTCCCAGACATTCCATCAACATGCCACGGATTTATTGTGGCGTCATGTCTGCTTGGTCGACCAGTGGAAGCTGCATTTGAACGAAGAGACAGACAAGGTATGGGGCGAACGCGGTCGTGGTGAGCCAGATGAGCACGACGACACACCCATCATTCAGAAACTGTTTATACTTGCGACGTAGGTATCTCAAGTCTTTCATGAGAACCATGCTAACGTGTCAGTAACCCTACGATCGCGTCCAAGGTCCAGACACTGTCGCATCGATGTCACCTGCCGTCTCCGAACATATTCAGCGAACTCCCACGAATGCGCTTCGACGCCGATAATCTCTCACAAGACGATCGACTACATATACTCCTCAAGCTCTCCATACGGAACCTGATCAACGTGCATACGCTGCGAATTGTATATGGGCACTACAAGCTGACGAATGCACTCGTCACTGGCTTCCTTGATCAAGGTCGACCACGACGTGTACCTCTTCGTAAGCTCTGGCTTGAGAGCTGCAGCTTCAACAAGACTGAGCTATGCCGGCTCCTACCAAACAAAGCTACTGGGCTCGAGAGCATTCGGCTGCGCAGGCTTGGAAAGGACATGTCAGATCAAACACAATGTCCGGGGCTACAGTTTTCCGAGTTCAAGCTTTCCCGTGGCGGACAATACTACCAGATGCATAATGGCGCAGGAGGATTTGTTGGAACTACTATCCACTTCTCTCACGAAGGTCTGCCAGAACGCTGGCCGCGGTCTTCAACAGAAGAGTTAACGGAAAAGGCCAGAGCATACGATGCTATCATGTGGGAGGAACTTCCTGAGATTAGAGACTACATCGATGAGAATCCGGTGCATTCCGAGCCTACATCACTTGGACAGTTCGTGCCTGACTCAAAGCCCCCAATGGAATGGCTAATCGCGTGCTCCGCATCCAATCTCACCAGTCTCAACCTGGATTGGATACACTGGCGTCGAAGAGAAACAGAACTCGCTGGTTCCACCACTGACTCTGAATTATTTCTCTCTGCACTAAGCAGGCTGCGTTTCCCGCACTTGCGCGCATTCCAGATTCGCAATGCTGTTTTACCACCCACAGTACTCCCAAAGGACGTTTATCTAATGGAAGGACCTTTTCTGGATTTCGTCGAGGCGCATCCGAAGATACAGTGCCTCGGGTGGCCGATGGACAAAATGTACAGCCACACCAAGCCAACTCTTGACATACAAAATCGATCTCGAGCTCTGGTCGCCCATTTAGCAACAACGCTCACGGACCTTCGCATCGATACGCAATATGCAGGGCCCGGGGAACCTTTCACGGCGATATGCAGGACGGCAGAGGATATGCAGGAACGTACCCGGCGGCGAAGATTCATCGACGAATTCGTGCCTCACATGCGGAAAGTCGAGCAGATCAAGTTAGAAGGCGGTATACCACGCGACGAGAAGCGCGAACTACTCCGAGCATTACACTGGTGTCCGCTGAAGAAGATAGTCATGATTGGCGTTTCTTTCCCAGCAGGGAATACATGGGGGGCTGGCGGACAGCAACTCAGCGCCATCGACCCAGGGCAATCCGGCTCAGAGTTCATCTACAACCTTGAAGACGAAGACCTTTCGGGCATCTTAGCCGCATATCGTCGCGGGTTCCCCATGCCTGTGGACTTCACCTTCGAACCGAGCTACGGTTGGCCACCCCAGGCGCCCCTTCTTCAGACCGTCGCCCTGCACCACGCGTCTACGGTTGAAGAGCTCAAGATCTGTGGCTACAACGGCTGCCCAATTCTCTCTTACACAACACCCATCACCAACCCTCTTCTCACCGGTCTCCGCTCCTTCGACAACCTCAAACAACTCGTCATCTCATTCTGGCTGATGACTTGGTATGAAGACTCGTACCGCGACACGGAGATCATCCAGTCTTGGATTGATACACGCTCCCCTTCTTCGACAGCACTCACCATCGTGACGCCCCCGGCATCGCCAACCCATGATCAACCCGTCGACCCAGGTCAGTTTCCCAACTTTGGTAATCCACGCGTTGTGCCACGGGCTCAGAACTTCAATCGGTGGGCTGTGGAGCTCAGGACCAAGTTCACACCCTCTGCACTCGCATATCGTGTTGCGCGGGACATTGGGCCGTTCCTGAGTGATGTGGCTAAAGAGAGGAAGGGCGGTGTAGGTGTGAGGGCAAGCTTTTGCCTGGGTGTGAAGGAAGAGAGGAGAACTGCGAGCGACATGTTTGATTTGGACATCAGGATCGGGAGAGGCAACCAGGTGTTGGAGTTTGTAGGCCCTAGAGAGGAAGGTGAGAAGGGGCGGTGGTGGACGAAGATCGAGCAGAGGAGGTGGTTTTGAGTGATGGAACGAGAATGTCTGGCTTACTTGTTGTTAGTGTTCAAAGCACTGGTGCATGTTGATATGCGAACTGGGCCAGGTGCGGATCTTGTATAACAGCTGGTGTGTTAGTCGAGACTTGTTTATCTGGATATGCAGAAAAATCAGGTAATAGCAACTGGCAGTGTCCCCCGGTTGTGATTTGTCAATCAGATTGGTACATTTGCAGGTATAATCGACACGGTCGTCTGCACTCGAGTGATGGGTCGCGGGATCGGCCAGCCATTTGTGTACATTCTTGCGTTCGGTGGTGTAGCGTGTAGAGGTCTCGGTGTTCCGCTCGGTGTATATCCATCTAACGACCTCGATAGCCTTCGCTTCCCTAAACTCATCAGTGCATCATCTGCGGTTGATTGGCACAGTCGGTGGCTTGATTCATGCTTTTATTTCGTGACAGAACATGATGAATTTTCCGTAGTTATGCCTCCAGAGCTTTGCGCTCAAACGGTGATGCCATCCTCGTTGGTGATGCGAGGTGGACAGCAACCGGGAGAGGGATGACAGAACGCCCCATGCCGAGCAATACCATTTGCCTATAAGAACCCGCTTTCCGATCATGCACCCGTCCGAATGGCCTTCATCGCGCCTCTACTCCTCCTCGTCGCCAACCTTAAGCTTCATGCGTTTACGAGGACTTGACGGTGGGGCCCTTGGCACCCTTGGGTGTGCCAGTTTGGAATCCGTTGCTGAACTTGCGGTTGACGGTCTTGAGGTATCGCATGCGGCCGGTACCGGTGGTCTTCCTGCGCTTGGCCTTCTCGCCCCAGTTGACTGTTCCAATGTTAATCTTCGCGTTCTGTGTGTGCGCGTCTCAGGTACACGTACACTTGCGGGTCTTAGCAGCAGGGTAGCCGCATGAGGCGCAGGTGTGCTTCTGGATGTGGAGGGATCGTTGACCTAGACATTGAATTAGCCCTTGCCTCTTTCCGTGCCTTCGCATTCCCATTGCTAGCTTCCAGGGAGGTATCACGTACCGCAACGCCTGCAGAGCGTGTGCGTCTTGTTGTGGCGCTTTCCGAAACTGGAGGTACCCTTCGCTATATCGCAGTCAGTCTCGAAGCTCGTGGTTGCGGGTGAGGGTGGGAGTGCGGCGTACTCATTTTGGCTGGGGACTAAATAGGAATCGTCAGTAACCGGTCATCTACACAGCAATTCGGGAGAGCATACCTGGTGACGCTGTTGTTAGTATCGAGGGTGGGAGTGATCGCGGTTTCGTCGTGCGAGAGCGAAATCGACAACAGCTTAGCGAGACACAATTTCGAACGTGTGTGGGGCTAGCCGTTTCGGGAATGGCGCGACGGGGCTCCACCGGCAGGCACGAGGGGCATCAACACCAGCAGGAACATCGTCACCACGAGCGGCAACTATGAACGCTCTGCCATCGCTTAATCTGTTCTTCCATCGATTAATTGAAAGGCCTCAACTCATCCACATCGAAGACGCCTTTGACTGCCACTCAGCTTTTCGGGACACCCTCATCAGCGATCTCTACGGACATCACGACGGCTTTATCACTTGTAACCACGGTCATTGCTTGTAGAATGTTTCTAATGTTAGTGTCCTAACGAATACCATTTCCGATTCGAGTAACGCGCTTAAAAGAGCGAGAAGTTCATTACTCTACCAGCCATGTCACTAAGGTGGGATGAAGAACAGCTGTCAAATTCCGCAAAAACTATCATCGAATACATCGGAGAAACTTACATCTCATCATGCATCATCTAGGATATATGATTACCTGCAATGCCGGATATGCACCTTATAACGACTTGATTATGCGATCGTGCTCAGGTCGCCGGTTACGAGTTGGTTGTCGCATATCTCGTCGTATTTCGCATACCCCAGAGGAAGAGGGTTGCAGACTCAGAAGCGCCACCGATACGTTACTCTGCCCATGTGATCAATTACAAGCCAGTACGGTTAGAAATAGTGCAGGTCGCGGCTCGGGACATGGCAGTCGACATTTAGAACCATGTCGATTGATGACTGCACCTCCCAGCTGAGTTCCGCATATGAAAGTCCTCACGATAGATCACCCAGCAATACACAATACAGTCTAAATAACACAGCCTATACTGTATGTGACATTTGTGACATATCTGTGGCTCATCCGCGGATGTCGGTAGAGCTATGAGAGCTGATACCGCACGTCAAAGTATCGGAAGTGAGCTTCAAATGAAGAAGGTATCCCGTGATAGCACACATACCGCCCAGTCCGCAGACAAGATACCTCCGAGTCAATATGATACAAAATATTCCCGTGTAGAGCCGCCCAAACTCATCGTCACCCAGTTGCGCTAATGTTCCCTCGCAGGTACAGCAGCTCTTCCAAGTCCCTAGTCATGCCCGTTGGATGTGATCGCTGAATCCCAAATGCATCTTTGGCAATCGGCTGAGCTTACTTTGGCTGACCCTGGTTGTTGAAACCGAAGTCCTGGTCAGTAGAGTTCGCAGAGTAACCGAACGGAGGATAACCTCCGCCAGAATAGCCACTGCTGTACTGACCGCCGTTGTTGTAGAGGTAGGGGTTTGCAGCGTATGATGGGCGCTCTTCCTTGCCGTTGCGGCCAGCGTAGGCAGGACGCGCAGTCCAATGATTGCCGTTCTGATGACCGTTCTGATAGCCAAGACGAGCGTCATTATGGCCGTCCTGAGGAGAAGACATGCCGTGCTGCATCACAGGCTGGAGTTCGCGGACAACCTCAGGGATGTTACCATAGTGACTTGGCAGAGAGTGTGGAGAGCGCTGGTTGTGCGAGGGGAACGGGGGCTGAGGAGTGTGTGGCGGCTCAGCAGCCTTCTGGTCCATGGACTTTTGCAAAGCCTGAATGATCTGCTTCATTTCCTTCATTTCCGCCTCCATGATGGCCATCTTCTTATCCTGCTCCTTCATCGCGTCCGGAATGGTCTCCTTGATACTATCCTTGATGGTATTCACGGTTGCGTAGATGTTGTGTTGATTGTCCGCTACTTCCCTTACGCGATCGATGGAAGTCTCTACGCGATTGGTAGTTTCCTTGACAGCATCCAGATGAGATGAGAGTTGCTTGAAGCGTCTGTTGATCAGTGCCAAAGTATCATCATGCCTCGCCTGTGATGTACGTTCCTGGTCCTTGGCGAGCTTCTCTAGTGCGTCCCAAGTAGTCTTACCCACTACATCGAGGTGCTCATTGGTCATGTAGAAGTGGTCCTCGGTGGTCTTTGGTGCAAGCGGCTGGGTAATTGCGCTGTAAGACCCGGAAGGCACACTCGCGCGTGCTGAGAACGGAGGACCAGAAATCTTGTGAAGCGGACTGGGAACGGCGCTGGGACAGTAAAGCTGAAAATCGCCGTGCGATTCACTGCGGCCTGGGCTGACAGTGTTGAGCATATCAGTCAGCCGTGAGGAGGACTGGTCACCGAGATTGCCGTTCCTTTGTCGTGGGTTCTCGCTCTGCTCTCCAATACGCAACTCTTGCATGACGCGGGTTGTGATGCCAACGTCGGAGCGCCGATCACCTTCATGAGTGAGCTGCTCGTTTTCATCGACTTCGCGAGCGGTTGGAGAGTTTGGCTCGATATCCTGGCGGTCTCCTTGGAAGATCATCTTGATTGAGCCGTTGGCCGACTCTTCGCGAGGGTGGAGGACCGACCGTGACCTTGCGGGGTGTGAGTAGAGAAGGCGCGTTTCGTCAGACTGAGAGAGTTATTAGCGTTTGTACCAGCACATTAGAGGAAGAAGCGGGGTACTGCGTGTGAAGGTACCTGGGCAAGTAAACGCTGAAGGGACAGATGACGACAGGCCCCACTTTTCGGGAAGGTGAGAGAAAGAGCCCTGGAAGCAATAAGGGACTTACATTCTTAGACGGTGTCTCGCCTTCAGCGAAGGGGAAATGAGTGATGCGGGATGGAGAATAGAAGTGCGGCTGGAGATGGGGACCATTGGCGGGGTTGGTCTCTTGCGTTGTGTTCGGACACTCCTCCCTCAGGCGGTCGGGACGAGGAAGGTGCAATGAGCCAAGGCCCGCACCTGCCAAAGGAGCATGGTGTTTGCCTTCTGCCTTGGTTGGCGAACTGTCCCCGTTGGGGTAGGGCCGTTGCACTGATCCATCCTCTATGAGCTTGGTGTAGTCTTCTGCGGTATATGGGCGGGACTTCGCGGGACTCGATCCACCATGTCCAGGCAGGATATATGACGAACGGACGGGCGAAAGATCAAACTTAGGGAACTGGATGCGGCTGATGTTGTCGTTGAAGTCCGAATAGCTGTCACGTAAATCACCACGCGTTGGCGCAGCCCTGCGAAGTGGGCTGGGCTGCCTATCAGCTGGTGGCGGAGTATCCTTTGCTGGTGGTGAAGGCGGGATGACTGAATCAGACGATTCGTTGACATCAGGCACAAGGCGTGTGTTCTCTACGTTGTGCGACTGCTTCTTCAGGCTACCTCTACCCGGTGAGCCACGGCCACTCGTGCGATGGCGACGCGAAGATCCGCTATGATGGCGATGCGCGTAGCTGTCAGGATTAACGACCTTCGCAGGCAGAGACTTCACCGTGTCTGAGCGTGAAGTCCTTGTAGGGGTGGACTCGACAGGGCGCGCTGGCTTTATGGGGCGGACTGGGATGATGCGAGCCTGACGTGATGCTGTGCCCAAAATCTGCGCTGCTTTGTTTGGCATTGCTGGTGGAGCTGCAGCGCTGGAAGACTTGGAAAAGGTATTACGGAGGTTCTGGAAAAGCTTTTTCTTTGGGCTTTTGGGCGGCTCCTCGCGTTCTGGCGGTTGCTCTCCGCTGGCGATCCGGCACTGTCGTCGCAAGTCTTCTGTTCTGATATAGATGTCGTCCTCGTTTGCCGAATCTGTAAATTTTAGCACGAGAGTGCATACACAGTAACATAGACTCACCGATCATTGGAGTGGGCGGGACTTGACCAGTCATCTTGAACAGGTTCTTCTCAGCGCGAGATTCTACCTTGCCTCTAGCCGTCTCCTCGTCGAGAGCTTCAATCTGGGCCTGTGCAGCTACAGCTTCATGTTGACTGCGTCCTGACTGCCTCGAACGTGCCGTCGAACCGGCATTGCTACTTATCCAGGATCCGTGGTCTGACTTGCGGGGAGAACGTGCCTGATCGATTAAATTGGTGAACGTAGCCATGGCGGTGCGACTTCTGCCCGACCCCGAGGCTGGAGTGTGTGACTCAATAGGCGAGGTGAGCGGCGTGTTGTCGGTAGAGCGCTGTCCTTGCTGCCTTTGCTGGTCGATGGTCGGTAGAGGGCGCGGAGGCGGCGGCAACGGGAGCGTGATCGGCGGCGGGCGCTTCTTCTCTTCGGTGAACTGGTACGCCATGGGTGCAAGATTTCGTCCAAGTGGGGGATCTGTCCCAAGTGTGAGGAGTTGAGCAGGTGAAGAGACTGAGAGTCCCGGAGTGGTCGTAGCTCAAATAGCGTGAAATGATAGAATTCCCTGTCTCGACCAAAGCGTCAGTATTCGAGTTTTGCAAGTAGCAAAAATCACATGAATCAGAGAACAGAGGAGGCTATCGCGTTGCGGAGGTGTTGCGGTAGAGGTTCGTCCACGACAGAGATCGCGTTGTTGAGCAAGACGTAACGGCAAGGCAACAACATCATCAACAACAGTGACGACAGCAAACGCGCTCCTCGTTCACCTCATCTTAAAAGAGGGGTAGCCCACGTGGGGACGCAGACTTGCAAGAGGAGATCAAGCAAGAGATGGCATCCGCTGTAACGCAGTGGTTACACTAGGCGCGCAGTGGACAGCCCCTAATCTGCATTTTACTTGCCTTTCCAAGCATCAAGATATGTCTGCTTGTTGCATCTTGAACGTAACGTGCAATTGACGGGAGATTGAGTAAAATGCATAGAACGAAACTGAGCAGATTGAAAGAGAACACTACCCACAATGGCGCCTGTATTCGAGAGGTATCCAAAAGATTCACGCCTAATCAAAGAATATCTGCAAACCAACGCTCCCTAGCATGCGGTTATTCGTAGTTGCCGCATAAGCATCTCAAAGGACAATGCACTTCTTGCCCTTCTTCCTCTCGCCGCCCTCTTTCTTCGCGGCTGGCGGCTCAAGTGCTGCTACGATTGCCTGTGGAGATGTCAGCATCTGCATCAGCCATTCTTGTACAATATGCTTACCTCGTCAAACACGTCCTTGAGCTTGTATTGGGTCAGCGCCGAACACTCGACGTACTTGACCGCACCAAGCTCCCGCGCCATGCGCTCGCCGTCCTCCTTCTTTACAGGCGCCATTCTCTGTTTTGAGAGCTTGTCTTTTACTGCAGCGTCCTCCCTCAGATCTACTTGTGTGCCGACGATCAGGCAGGGCACGCCCGGGCAGTGGTGATGTACTTCGGGGAACCATTTCTCGCGGACGTTCTCAAAAGAAGCGGGTGAGGTCACGGAGAAGCAGACGAGGAAGACGTCGGTTTGGGGGTATGACAGCGGCCGGAGACGGTCGTAATCTTCCTGTCCGGCAGTATCGAAGAGACCGAGGGTGTATGGCTCGTCACCGATCCTTCAAAGCAGTCAGCAGCTGCTCCACCAATCACTGTCCCAAACCTAAATCCACCGAGGGTTTGCCGCTACTCCAAACTGTGCAAAGAGCAGAGGGAAGCTCACATGACGGTCACGGCGTAGTTGTCGAAGACTGTAGGGACATATTCCGAGGGGAACTTGTTCGTGGTATAACTGATAAGAAGACATGTCTTTCCGACCGCACCGTCGCCGACGACGACGCACCTGTAGGGTAGTAAGCACTAGCATCTGGAGCATGGCGGTCGCACGCCGGGCATGTTGGGCTTCGCGTACTTGATTGTCGCGACCACCATGGTGAAGGCAGGCTGGGATTTGTTTCGAGGCTATGGATGTTTGTTTGGAGGCACGTCGGCTACCAAAATTCGAGATAGGCGTGCGGAGATGGGGCGGAGCTGTCGCTACGCAGGCTCAGGGTCGTGGTCGTGCGGAGATGGGAGCTATGGGCTCAAACGAGGGGTTCCAGGGAGCGGGGAGCGTCTGGCAGACGGGTCAGTCTCACAATTGCTGGCGCTGGCAGTGATGGCAGACTCGGGCAGGCGTACCTATGAGTCCTCGTGCAGACGGCGGCGGCGGCGGGTGCTACGTGGGTTGGAGCGTGAAACACCACCCGTTAGACTTGGTCCAGGTTCTGGTGAGCCGGTGGGCGGACAATGCGGCGAGCGATTGAGGCAGTGCTAGCGACGAGGCACGCGACCGGACAAGGACAGTACAGGCGCAGCAGCAGCCAGCGACGAGGCGAGTTCACAGAGGGCGACGGGACGTTTGGAGGGCGTGAGTGAGGTTGCGCTCTAGCTACGGCAGCCGAATCCCTTGAGCTGGAAGACGCCAATCAGTGAAAGCGGCCTAGGGCTGTTATCATAGCCTTGCATCGGCTCCCGCCCGTAGCTCGGAGACGGCTTATTATGTACGGCTGCACAATTTCAAGCCCTATTTTGCGGCCTCTGCTGGCCAGACCTGGGGCGCCTTGGACTGACCCAACGCGTGGCAGACCCATTGCTGCAGCGCCGCAGACACGACCCCACCAACCAACACCGCCCGACATTGGCTTGATAGACGCAGCGAGGCACGACTGTGAATACACGCTGCCTCTGATGCCAGCGTGCATGCTCGTATGGCCCAGCGAGATCCCGGACAAGCTCAGTGAGCCCCAGATTTGGGAACGAACCGTGCACATGGACAACGTGGCTGATCGTCCTCTAATAGCATGGTCTGGCGGTGTTTGCGCAAGAAGTCGGCCTGTAATAAATCATCCGTAGTAGCACACAACACGTCCAGGATCGGCAGCCCTTCTTTACAACACACCTCCGCTGGCTTCGGCCAAAGCTGGTATATTGCCATAAGCGCGCACCCCTATGTACTCGCCCACAGACAGCTCATTCACGCGACATGCGAGCCAGGTGCAGCTTGACCCATTGCCGATTGAGTCGAATCTTAGAATGCTGCAGGGCAACCTTGGCAGACCCCGGCTCGCCCAATCAGCATCTCGCCTCGGCACGGAACAACCTCGTCTCCCGGGAGCTAGGGCGCTCCCTCCCCATCTGTCTCTATTCGTCTCATCTCACGGTTGCATCACGCACGAGAGCGGCGCCGCACATCACTTAGCCGTCGCGCCTCAATCTATCCTATGCCAGTGCTGCCATGGATGACCTCGAAGACGAATTGGATCTTCGATTTCACAAGGGGCTGAGTCCCGATGTCTACTACCGCTGTCCTACGCTCGAAGTAATATCATCTTCGCAATCTGTATCGACGTAGCTAAACTGTCATGTAACAGTCACTGGAGGGAGCTCTGCGCAATGAGCTGGACAAGAACGCAGCCAGCTTCATTCCCACAGACGTGGTGACCGAGTTCATTTTTGCGACAGCCTCAACCATCACCATCCCCGTGACGCAGCAGCCGAGCCTTGACGCGCTCATACAACCAGCCGACCACCTTCAGAGCATTGCTGCCGAGTATGCGCTGTGTCGTGATATTGATGGCAAAGACAGGCTCAAGGTGCAGCGAGCAATAGCGAGGTACTTGAGCCCACATATCTGCACTATGTTCGCTTATGCACGATAGATCCATCATCGAAGCCATTCAGGATACCGATGGTTTCAAGTACTCCGAGCGCTCTGCGCAGAGTAAAGAAGGCGGTGATGGTGCCAGGCTCAAGGTAAGGCACTGCCAAAATAATAACCAGTTCCTCGTTGTGGCTGACGATGGTAGTATGTTTGCCAAGACAGCGTCCAGAACCGCAAAAGCAACCTCAAGAAAGAAAGGTCTCACGATAGCGACGACGACGAGGCTGGAGTCAGCAAGCAGGGGCCGGCTGTGCTGCCGACCTACGACTGCGGAGGCGCAATACACATCAAATTCTCACTCAAGAGAGAGGCCATAAATGTTGTGTATAAGCATAATCCTATCCATACCACCCGCGAGATTGATGCCGGGTACGTTGGGGCAGCAAAAGACACTGGTTGAGCGACATCCAAACTAACTTCTAATAGCCTACCTGCCTTAGCCACAGATAACGGCGTTGCTCCCACTGCCGCTGCTACGGAAGAAAAGGAACCGCGCAAAAGAAAACGTAGTAAAAAGAATGTTGTTGAAGCAGACAACGACTTCGGGGACCCAGATATGAACATGTCAACGTCTCCGGAAGCTCCAAGTTCATCGACGAAGAAGAGGCGCAAGGGAAGTGGTGCCGTGGCCTCTCCTAGGACTGTGCGGAAACCACCCACCAAGAAGAGCAAGAATGCCAAATCGCCTGCATCACCCACCAAATCGAGGAAAAAGGCGCCTGTCAGTCAATCGTCTCCGCCGTCGCTACCTGCTCCTGGCAAAGCTTGCATCCGCTGTCGCGGAAAGAAGATCAAATGCAACGAGGCGAAACCGACGTGCAACCAGTGCCGACGAGGACTATGGACCTGTCAGTATGAAGTGTTGAACAACAAGAAGCGTTCCAAAAACGGCTGTCTTAATTGCAAGCAGAGACGACGGAAGTGTACAGAAGAAAGGCCATCGTGCGCATACTGCTTACGACTGGACGATGACTGTGAATACGCAGACTACTCCTGAGGATCTTTATGTCTGGTAAAAGTCTTACAATTTCAAGCGACAAATGACTCAGCACCCGCCAAACGTCAGGCTTGGCACCAAATGCGCAGGCCTTGTGACGACAGGCAGAGTGCTATAACAGGCGAATATCTTGACATGATGCCAACTTTGTAGTCATGTAGGTGTCTGAGACATGCATACAATTTTTGCAGTGCTGACAGGAGATTTAGACTGGAAAGCATGTTGTACGTTGAGGCATACGCTACTTTTCCGCGATGCCAGCACAGGCAGGGCGAGTGGAAGCACGGAAGCTCCACACCACAATGCGCAAAGGCTAAGTGTACAAGGCCGTTCAAGCAATTGACCCTTGAAGGCCTGCAATTAAGAAACTTCACTCCTATTGCAGTAAGTTTGTGCTAAGCCCTTGGGCGCCATGTAGCGTCCTGTATTACTAGGGTCCTCGGGTTAGCGAATACCAGAGACCATCACTTGATCAGACTAGTTCACCTAAGCAGTTCATTAACCATCACACGACTGAGCCGCATGTTCCCCACAACGTCCACTGCGAATATCAAGGGTGCAGTAATTGTTTATCGGGGCAACGTCCGCTTGTGATGCAGTGTTCCGAAGTTTGATTCGCGGCTGACCCTAGTCACCGGCTGTAGACCCTGGGTCAACGGCCCGCCTCCATTTACTCCCTCTCACCGTCTCATCTAATTCAACGATCACCCCTCTACATCACACGTCATGCGGCTTGTAAGTTTCTTGGGGTCTGGGGTTACCGTGCTGGATGCTGGCATTTCGCCAAGGGCCAATTTTGACGAAAAACAACAGTCTCGGGCTTGTGCGTTGCGCAGCATGGACGATCCGCGGGTATTTAATAGGAGACATGCCCGAGTAATTGTTCGCGGTTCATACGGATTCCTGTACAGCTTTTAGACCGTTGAGATTTCGAGCACGATGCGTTCTTTTATTCTTCCTGTGCTCGCTACGGCTGCGTTGTCGCAAGCCTCAGGTACCTACATCTATGATACATGCAACTACGTGTTCACTACTAACATATGCAGCCATTCCGTCCGAATTACTTTCTTCGAAGCGTGCCGTCGGAAACTGGGACGATGCCCATGCGAAAGCGACTGCTGCTCTTGCCAAACTATCACAGAGCGAGAAGATCGGCATCGTTACGGGTGTTGGCTGGCAGAACGGTAACTGCGTTGGCAACACCAAACCGGCTGCCTCGATTGGATATCCGTCGCTCTGTCTGCAAGGTAAGCAAATATGTCTCACTACTTTCGAGCCGACCCGTGGTTTGTGGCATCGGAGTCAAGATGCTGTGACCCTACGAATATGTTGTGTTCAGCGACTTCGGTGCTTGGAACTTGGAGCGTGGCCAGGTCACGTCGAACCCACTTTTCAACGCCTGCTCACTGCATGTGTACATTCGAAACAGGGTTCTTACTAACAGCCTCAAGATGGACCCCTCGGCGTTCGCTACATCCAAGGTGTAACTGCATTCAGTGCAGCTATCCATGCCGCCAGCACCTGGGACCTCGATCTCATTCGTGAACGCGGCGCCTTCCTTGGTGCTGAAGCAAAGGAGCTGGGCGTCCACGTCCAGCTCGGGCCTTCAGCTGGACCTCTCGGAAAGTTTGCCAACGGTGGCCGAAACTGGGAAGGATTCGGTTCCGATCCCTACCTCCAAGGCATTATGATGGCAGAGACCATTGAGGGTATGCAAGAATCCGGTGTTCAGGCGACAGCTAAGCACTGGATCGTGAACGAACAAGAGCTCAACCGAGAGACTATGAGCTCAGATGTGTCGGATCGGGTGCTTCGCGAGCTTTACGTGTGGCCATTCATGGATGCTGTCCACAGCAACGTTGCGGCCTTTATGTGCAGTTACAACAAGGTCAACGGAACTTGGGCCTGCGAGAGCGATGGCGTGATGAACAAGCTCTTGAAGGACGAGCTTGGCCATCGTGGATACATCATGAGTGACTGGAATGGTAGGTCATCTGCACACTCTTCAAATGTGTTTCACAAACTGACCTCATTTAGCCCAACACACGACGACTGGTAGTGCAAACGGAGGAATGGACATGACCATGCCCGGCACCGACTTCAGTGGGGGCAACGTCTTCTGGGGCCCACAACTTCAGTCCGCTATCGACAAGAAGCAGGTTCAACAATCTCGCCTCGATGACATGGTCAAGCGCGTACTCTCTTCCTGGTACCTCCTTGGTCAGGACAAGGGTTATCCCAATGCCACCTTTAGCTCCTGGAACATCGGCACTCGTCAGGTCGGTGGCAACCACAAGACAAATGTACGTGCTACGGCTCGCGATGGTATCGTCTTGTTGAAGAACACGAACGCTACACTACCCTTCAAGAAGCCCAAGAGCATTGCTGTCATCGGAAGTGACAGCATCGTTGCGCCCAAGGGAGCTAACGCATGCGTTGATCGCGGATGCAACGACGGCACGCTAGCTATGGGTTGGGGCTCTGGATCAGTAGAGTTCCCCTACCTCATCGCTCCTCTCGATGCCATGAAGACACAAGCCCAGAAAGACGGCACGACCATCACCTCTTCACCAAATGACAACGCGCAACAGGGAGCTAGCGCAGCTCAAAACGCCGATGTAGCTGTCGTGTGCATCAACAGCGATGGTGGCGAGGGCTACATCACTGTCGAGGGCAACGCTGGCGACCGGACTAACCTGGACCCGTGGCACAACGGAAACGAGTTGGTCAAGGCAGTTGCTGCCGTCAACAAGAAGACCGTTGTCGTGGTCCACAGTGTCGGCCCCGTCATCATGGAACAATGGGTAAGAAATCCAACTCCCGAAATGCACGTAAGACATCCACTAACTTGCGTAGATCGAGAACCCGAACGTAGTAGCTGTTGTTTGGGCAGGCCTGCCAGGTCAGGAATCCGGAAACGGTCTCGTTGACATCCTCTACGGCGCTGCCTCGCCAAGCGGCAAGCTTCCCTACACCATTGCGAAGAAGGAATCAGACTACGGCACCACCATTGCCAGGGGCGACGACAAGAACTGGGACCTCTTCATCGACTACCGTCGTTTTGACCAGCAGAACATTACACCCAGATTCGAGTTTGGCTTCGGTCTCTCTTACACCAACTTCACCTACTCCGACCTCAGCGTCTCAGGCAAGCCCTCGGCTGGTCCCGCAACCGGTGCCAAGGGTCCCGGCGGCCCTGTCGATCTCTTCGAGACGGTCGCAACCATCACAGCCAAGATCAGCAACTCCGGTGGTGTTGCAGGTGCAGAAGTTCCGCAATTGTATCTCGGCTACCCTGCGTCGACCAATTCGCCTCCCAAGCAATTGAGAGGTTTTGCGAAGCTCAAGTTGGCAGCTGGCGCGAGCGGAACTGCTACTTTCAAGCTGAGGAGAAGGGATATGAGCTTTTGGGATGAGAAGACCAGGAAGTGGAGCGTTGCGACTGGAGAGTACAAGATCTTTGTAGGATCGAGTTCCAGGGATGTGAGGCTGACAGGTAAGATCACTGTTTAGCGATGTGATCTAGAAGGCCAAGCTGGCTGAAGAAAGTGCTTCCACTGTGATCAATAGTCAAGTAGGAATACAGAAATTGTTTAGGAAGAAGAAATCGGTGATTACCGTTGTTGCTATAACCCCACCGCTATGAATTCAGAAAAAGCCACTTTCAGGGAATCCAAGTTGTGTGCTTTTTAGGGGTTGACATGCGGATTCAGCGGATGTGCGGAGACATGTTCGGCACATTTTGAAGCTTTCGATCGTCATGCTGCCGATATCGGGACAAAGCAAAATTGTGACAGTCAGTCCTCATTTGCGTGCGGATACCATAAAATCCTCCCCGGAGAACACTTTCAGGTTGCGATCGACAAGATAAGACGCCACATTAGATGAAAAATGCTCGTCATACCCTACGCCAGGTGGTGGTCAAGCTTGAAGGCGCAATGGCGAGACGACTACCAACACCTCTTACAACGATCCTGAAGCCAATGTATTACTTGGCCTAGAATATATATTGATGTGAGTATTCGTGTAGCCTCAATTATGGACGGTAAGACACAACCTTTACCAGACTCTCGCGACTGTACTAGAGGACAGCGCACGCTACGCGGTAGCCAGGTAAGGCTCAAAGAGACCTGATAGCGGGGCCGGCATTCATCGTCCAGTTCCCCCGGACGTTTGTCATAGTATATGGATCCTGTGTTGAAGAAACTTTGCGACCTATCGTTATCGTGACCGAAAGTATATTGTAAAGGTTGTCATTGGCGCAGGTGCGTGTCATTGCGCCTTAGCGCGATTCTGGTGCTGGGGCAGAAAAGCCCCTCCGATTACTCTCCATCCTCACCTCACGCAAACTCAACACCTTCAAAGCTAGCACGTCAAGCTTCGCCTCAGATAGGCAGCCCCTTTGGACCTCGACTGGCTCTACTACCGCGCTTATGAAAGCTGCCCCGACAGTCTTCACTTCCCAGGTATGTCACTACTGCCATGGTTGATGAGCCCTTATCGGGACCTGCATCGCACACCGTCAATTCACCGCCGGCCTTTCTGCCTCTTGGTGGCTTGACGATCGATGCATTCGTCTCTTGATTTTTTTCTTCGATCTTTCTATCATGACTGTGGCTAATTGAGCGTCTTAGGATTACCTGTCAGGTACGATGTCGCCCGTAGCTAGACGCGTCGTGAGCGTCAGACTGACTCTATCTGCAGACCACCTGTGGAAGGCCTCAGTAAACTGAACGCCTACCCAAGCTGCCACCAAAGGAATCACTACATCTCCTCACATCTCCGCTCATCATGTTGTCGCAAATGATCAAGCCTTCCACCATGCGGTCCGCAGGGTTCCTGGGACGAATGACACAGAACCGTGTACAGGCACGCTGCCTCGCTACTGTGGAAGGAAACACACAACGTGCCATTCCTACTCCCAGCATGCGCAGGGCTACAGCTGTCTCCAACGAGCCCGCTACCTTCACCATCAAGGTGCGTTGAGTCATACTGCAGATCTCGGCACATCACTAACAGCTGGCTAGAACGGTCCCATCTTCGAAGGCAAGTCTTTCGGAGCCAAGACGAACATATCCGGTGAAGCCGTCTTCACAACTTCTCTCGTCGGTTACCCCGAGTCCATGACCGACCCCTCCTACCGTGGCCAGATCCTTGTCTTCACACAACCGCTGATCGGCAACTACGGCGTCCCCTCCAACGCCCGCGACGAGCACGGCTTGCTCCGATACTTCGAATCCCCACACATCCAAGCCTCTGGCATTGTCGTCCAGGACTATGCTCTGAAGCACAGCCACTGGACTGCTGTAGAGTCACTCGCACAATGGTGTGCTCGAGAGGGTGTCCCCGCCATCTCCGGCGTTGACACGCGTGAGGTTGTAACATACCTCCGTGAGCAGGGTTCTTCTCTTGCTCGCATCTCGATCGGTGAAGAGTACGATGCTGATGAAGACGAGGCATACATTGACCCTGAGGCTATCAACCTCGTGCGTCGTGTATCGACGAAGGCTCCCTTCCACGTCAGCTCTTCCCTGGGCGACATGCACGTAGCCCTGATCGACTGTGGTGTCAAGGAGAACATCCTCCGCAGTCTTGTCTCTCGCGGTGCCAGCGTCACCTGCTTCCCCTTCGACTACCCCATCCACAAGGTCGCCCACCACTTCGATGGTGTCTTCATCTCCAACGGCCCTGGTGACCCAACTCACTGCACTACCACGGTCCACAACCTCCGCAAGCTGTTCGAGACCTCCCAGATCCCCATCATGGGCATCTGCATGGGTCACCAGCTCATCGCCCTTGCTGCCGGTGCAAAGACCATCAAGCTCAAGTACGGTAACCGTGCTCACAACATCCCGGCTCTCGACCTCACCACCGGCAAGTGCCACATCACTTCGCAGAACCACGGATACGCGGTCGACCCAACTACCTTGTCCAGCGAATGGAGGGAGTACTTCACCAACCTCAACGACCAGTCCAACGAGGGTCTGATCCACAACTCGCGTCCCATCTTCAGTGCCCAGTTCCATCCCGAAGCCAAGGGCGGTCCTCTTGACTCTGCGTACCTCTTCGACAAGTACATGGAGAACGTGGCACAGTACAAGAACAACCAGTTCTCTGACAAGAGCAACAAGCCCAGCGCTCTTCTTGTAGACTTGCTGAGCAAGGAGCGCGTTGGTTGCCACCCCGATGCGCCAGACTTTGAGGGTCACGCAGCGGGTATGGAAAACCAGGACATTACGGTGGGCGGACCCGTCGCTCCTTCCTACCAGCCTATCATGCAGAAGCCCGTTGCTTCCGCTGCTTAGACTGGTTCGGTTCCATGTCTGATGGCAATGTGTTGGTTGCGTTTTAGGGATTATGGGGGAATAGCTATAGCGGCGTTATGGGAACAGGGGGATAAATTGACAAGGAAGACGTGTCTGGTCGAAAGGCGGATCGTGACCAGGCCTTGGGTATTTCTGTAGTAATGCAATTTTCATGGAAATGTATACTATGCGAACGCGATTGGTATGTGGAAAGTGATGTTTGTGTCTGTGTCTGTATTCTATTTCGACTAGCTATAATAGCATGGGGTATCTTGATATGTACTTTCTCATCTTGACCTCCCCGGGAGTGCGAGTTCAAGCCTTTCCAAACCCAGGCTCCTCCTCCAAATCCTCCTCCCCTTCCCCTTCTCCTTGTGTCTCGGTAGCTACGCTTTCTTTCATCGACTCTTCCACCTTGCCATCCGGGACCTTCCTCTCCCGCCTTTCCTGCTCCTTCTTCCTCGCGCCCGCCTTTAGTTTCTCCCATTGTTCTCTATATCTGCTCAACACCTGCTTGTCCCTTTCGTTCTGCTTGGCCAGCTTCTCATTGGCACTCAACAAATCGTTGTACTTTGCGTCTTGCGAGGCAACCCTAGCTTCGAGTTCGGCGATGCGTTTCGCTGCGTCGGCGTCGGGGGCGGATGTCGGAGGCTGGCCGGGGGAAGTAGGTTGCTGTTGGGGGTGGCCTGGTATGGGAGGGGAAGGGAGAGCCTGAAGGGTGTTGATGCCTTGAGAAGCGAGGGCGTGGGCGAGGGCATTGGGATCGCTGGAGCCACGGCCGGGTCCTCGAGCACGGAAGGACTGTGCGAGGGCGTTGAAGGAATTCTGGGAGTTGAGTTCCCACATCTGGATGCGCTTGGCTTGTTTGTCGATGACTGATTTTAGGGTGTCGTTTTCTAGGGCTAGCTCCTCCATGGTCTTGAGGCCTGAGCCTCTGCCGGCTGGAATAGAGCGCTGGGGCGTTACGGATGTGCTGGAGTTGCCGCGGGAAGGGGGACGGCGTGCTTTGGTGGGCGACGGCGGGCCTACATTCTCTCTTGCGTCGACAAACTCTTCGTGTGAACTGCCTCTCAGCGAGCCTGATCCTTCGTCGATGGCATTGAGCTGTGTGTTCGGTGCATTTGGCGCGTTCGGATCGCGAAGGATACTGGCGTATGTGACTGCTCCGCTCGATGTTGGCACCAGGTAGAAGCTTTCGTTGGGCCCGGGTGCGCCATCCTCTCTCAGGGCGCGGAGTGCCGGCTTGCTTATCAAAGCAGCGAGATCTGGTACTGAGGATTTGACGGTTCTGGATGCTTCTGGAGAGTGCGTTCGGGACTTGGTCTTGGACGATTTCTCTTCCCTGGGTGTCTCCGACACAGGTGTTGGCGCGGAGGGGTTGAGGGGAAGGGACGTAAAGGCTAGAGGAGCGCTGATGGCGGATATGACACCCCCAAAAGCCGAGTAGAAGCGACTAAAGTTGTCCTCTGCGGGCGGAGACGCAGGTTGTGGGGAGGCGCCTTTCAGCTGCTTCGCTGAGTCTCTGGTGGCACTCGACTCGGCTTTGCGCGACTGCTGCGCCAGTAGATCGCGCACAGGCGTGGAAGGCTGCTCAGTCCGGCCGGTTGTGGTGCTGGGTATGTTTGCTGACGTGCCACTGGTGGTTCTCTTCGCGCTGGGGATGCCGCGCTTCTCGGCGAGATTGGTGGCTATCGAGGACTGAGGCAGTCGGCGGCGGGACGTCGGGGGTGTCGGAGAGGTTGTGGTCGCTGTAGAGACTCGCGACGACGTCGTGTTTGGCGAGGCAGAGGCGGCGGACAAGTCGGAGGGCTGTTTGGCCGCGTCCGTCTTCTTCTTGTCCTTGCGCGGCGCTTCTTTGATCAGGCCGGCGAGCTTGCGGTGGTGGTCTTCGAGGAGACTGAGGATGCGGAGGGCCTGCAACGCTTTAGACGTGTGGGATAGCCTACTTCAGACTACGTACCTCAGCATCGTGGGTATCTTGGGTGGCCTTGTGAAAGGCGGTCGCGGCGAGATCATGCTCCTGCCCCGCGGTTGCGACGCTGTTGGTGCTGGTGGCGGTCGCGGCGGTGCGGGCGTGGTCGTGGGCGTGGATGAGATGTGCAGACTCCATGGTGGTGGCAGAGACAGGGGGTGGACATGTTCATGGAGTCGCTGTGCATAAAGGCAGCATCACATGTGCGTGGAGGGTCGCGGTCACGTCGACAGGGATGCGAAGGCGGCCCCCCATGTCACTGCGGAGTAGATCACCGGGCTAAAGACCCGCAGCTACTGGAGACGTTGGAACCAGAACACGAGCAGCTCGCCCGCCTGGTTTCAGCTCGCATGCCTGGCCAGCTTGCTTCTTCTCCCCTCCAAACACGCCCTGCAAGCTGCTGTCCACCATGATTGCCATTGCAGCTGCCACCCTGCCGTAGCCTGTCCAGTGCCGTTCCAAGCGCATCGCGAACCATAGCCGCTCCTACGTAATCGACCCCCCAACCGACCTAGCAAACACGGCCTCCAGCGTCGCAACATCGATATGCGCGTCTGAGACAATAACGAGACGCTCTACTCCCTCATAGTGCGCTGCGCTCTATAGCACACCCTCCAACCCACAATGGCCTCCGAGCGGCGCAGGAGCATTGGCTCCATGTTCGGCCAGAAGGACAAGGACAACTCGCTGGCTGCACCCCGCGCGCACTCAAAGGGCCCGGACTCGTCGACCGTCTCCATTGCCAGCAGCGACGGCAACGACGACCTGCTGCGCAAGTCGAGCGACGGCGCCATGGACCGCTTCAGGAGCCGCCAGAACTCCGACGACGCCCGCAGCGACGCGTCCTCGTCCCGCCGCCGGCGCATGTCGACGCTCTTCAAGGGCCGCTCCAAGGGCAGAGGCTCCGTCAGCCAGGACGACGTGTCGCAAGTCGACCCCCATGACGACGTCCCGCCCGTTCCTACAATTAGACGGCCGAGCATGGGCCAGCCATACCAGAGCGACGACTCGCTGGGCCTGGCCAAGAGCGTCGCCAGCAGCCTGCTCACCGAAGACTCCGACCCGGAAGCGTAAGTCGCAGCCGTTCCTTTTGCTCTCCACTCTCCTCCCTGTCTCAGCTGCACTATTATTTCTATTATTTGCATTTGCTGCGCGTCCATTGAAGTTCGGCGTGCAAGGTTTGCCTCGTGGCATTGGCGCCGCTCGCATGGACTCCACCGCGAACAGGCATACGTTCTGGCCTCAGCTTCCCCACTAGCACATCACACCTCCCACATCATCGCCTCGTATCTCGTACACTCCTTGGCTGTCGCTGTTCCATTTGTCGCTTCTCTTCATTACGCCCCTCTTTCGTATTTCTTTGCCGCATACGTACCCACTCGGCCTGCAGTTCCGACTAACCCGCTGCAGCCCACCACCACTCAAACGTCCTGGCATTTCACCACACCAGTCGCATGCTGGCCTCTTGACGCTGTCATCGCCCCTGATCGCTTCCGAAACGATTGACTCGACCACTTCCACCAATGTCACTCTCGTAGACTCACAAGCCTCTACCCAAGAGCCCGCTGCCCGGAACGCCAACTCCACCAACGTCGCTGCGAACAAGCGGGGCGTGTCTCCTGTCGGCAAGCTCAAGGAAGCTTTCACACCCAACAAAAGGTCTACGTCCCCGAATCCTAAGCCAGGTGCTAGCCCTGACGTCGCACGACCGAGCACGAGCGGAGGTGGACTAGGAGCCTTGTTTGGAGGAAAGAAGCGCGAGACGAGGGTGTTGGATGATCCGATCCAAGCCTCACCACCACAGATACACACAGGGCAGGAAACAAAATCTACGCCTTCACTGAGATCTGTCGCCCCGAAGCGCATCGTTACCTCGCTCCCCGCGACGCCCCCCAATCTATCTGATGCACCCACCACCTTCATAACACCACCCACCCCAACCGATCCGAAGCCTTCCTCTCCGACTGAATCCACCAGTTCCAAGAACACTGTGAAGCACGACAAGACCAACTCGAATCCCAACGTAGTCGTCTCCCCTTCGGGGAACATGATATCGCACCGACGCGCGCGATCAGCCACAAATCCTCCGAGCAAGCTATCACACTCGTCAATACCACCTCTGACTCCTCACCTCGAGGAAGCAAAGACCCCTGGAGGGACTGCTGTACTCCCATCATCTCCTGGCGGGCCTGGTGGATTCTTCGCTTCCATCTTCTCTGCCGCGCAGAACGCTGCCAACAACTTAGGTGACACCATTGCAAACAACACAAACATCAAGAACAAGCCCAACCAGCAACAACAAAAGGAAGACGACGATACTCCAGACGGTGGTGAAGAGGTCATCGGTCCCGACAACGCAGACACCAACGCGAGTGAAGGCGCCGAGAAGCGAAGACCTGCCATTGAAACACTGGGATCTGGCAACTTGAGCTTAGCCCAACTTGGAATCGCCGAGAGCAACGACGTCAGCCCAATGTCTTCTGCAACGAGCGTCACCATGAAGGCTGATGAAGCATCGGCCCAGGTCGAGGACCGAGCTGCTGCTCAGGCCGTTTTAGCCGCGTACGCAGGAGAGAAGCCTCCATCAATAGCTAGCGAACGCCCAAGATCGTTGACCGCTGTCTCTGGTCAATCAGGGACGGGCGCAGCGTCTCCCCCACGGCAACCTGAGATAACCGACTCGCCAGCGTCGATTCAGCGTCAAGGCAGTATACGCAGTCGTATAAGCGGTGGCAGACGGAGACGGCATAGGGGCAGCTCCGCTACTACCGGTAATACTCTGGGTGGTGTCATCAGTGCAAGTACAAGTACATTGGCGCCGAGCGCAGCACTCAACAGTCACCGTCTGAACGGAACTGGATTCGCAGTTGCACCCCCTAGGCGAAACAAGGATTTTCACGCACTGTTCAAAAGCGTGCCCGAGGATGACTATCTGATCGAGGACTATAGTGCAGCCCTCCAGAAAGAGATCTTGCTCCATGGACGTTTGTATGTTTCCGAAGGGCATCTTTGCTTCTCCAGTAACATCCTTGGATGGGTCACAAACTTGGTCATCAGCTTTGATGAAGTCGTGTCTGTAGAGAAAAAGTCCACAGCTGTCCTCTTTCCAAACGCCATCGTCATACAGACACTTCACGCTCGCAACGTGTTCGCGTCATTCCTGTCACGAGACTCTACCTACGACTTAATCATCGGCATCTGGAAAATCTCGCACCCTAATCTCAAATCTTCCCTCAACGGTGTAACGCTAGACGGTTCCGGTGGCACCGGTGACAAGACTGAGAAAGCGGAATCCATCGGCAGCGAAGACGGCTCTATCCAGGATTCGGATGATGAGGTGTACGACGAAGACGCGGACGACGACGAAGGCACTGGCAGTTTCACCGAACCTGGCGAAGGTAGTATCGCTGGTAGCGAAGTTGGCTCTGTGGCAGGCGAGACAACCCGAAAAGTGAGCGGCGCGGTATCGCAAGCCTTTGGCGGAGGTGGTGAGACGGCTGAGGCTGCGAAAGTAGCCACGAATGGCACTGCCGCTGCTGGACAAGACTTCCCTGGCTCAACAGCTCATGGACCCACTGAGTGTGGTGACAGCGACCAGCATTACGACAAACTACTTATCGACACGACAATCCCTGCGCCCCTTGGCAAGGTCTATAGCTTGATGTTCGGTCCAGCTTCTGGTGTCTTTATGCGCAAATGGCTCGTGGAGGACCAAAAGTCCTTGGACTTGCAAATGGAAGACGACAAGAAGGGCCTGGGCGAAGACATGAAGACATTCAACTATTCTTATATCAAGCCGCTTAACGCACCCGTTGGACCGCGGCAGACAAAGTGTAATATCGCCATGAATCTGGAGCAGTACGATTTGGACAAAGCCGTAAGCGTGCTTTGCAGCACAGCGACTCCTGATGTACCCAACGGCAGCATATTCCTCACGAAGACAAGGTATTGTCTGATGTGGGGCCCAGGAAACAGCACGCGGCTCATCATGACGTTCACGGTGGAGTGGAGTGGAAAGAGTTGGTTGAAGGGTAAGTAGTATCTGCTCTGACGCAGAAAAAATACTGACATGTCCAGGTCCTATCGAGAAAGGCGCGAATGACGGTCAAATGTCGTACGCCACCTCCCTTACAGCCGCTCTCCGCACTGCCGTGACCGCGGCAAAAGCCGGTCCGGCTCGCGTACCCGGAAAGGGCGGAAAGGGCAAGAGGCGATCCAAGGGCAATCTTCTGGATGAAGCGCCCATGCCTGCCACCGCTCCCGTCCCCACTAGTCAGGCAAAGCAGAGCAATTGGGGGCTACTGGAGCCTTTGCGCAGTCTCCTTGGGCCGTTTGCTGATATCCTGGAATCTATTTTCACTCCGCAAGTCATCATCGTCATCCTCGGAGCGCTTCTGATGTACACCTGGCTGTTCCGAGGTACATCAACGGCGACTGGTCCAAACCAATGGTCGACGGCTCAACGTCAGGTTGCGTACGAGGAGATTTGGCGTCACGAAGAGTCAGATCTCTGGAACTGGCTCGAAGAAAGAGTTGCTTTGGACAGAGTGCATAGCTCCGTCCGGGGGGCACACATTCAACCGGAGGACGGCACGCAGAAGCCTCTTGCACCACATGACATGCAGGCGCGGGAGATGGACGAAGCGATTCGTGTGACCGAGGAACGATTGAAGGCGTTGAAAGACGCCGTGACTCGGGAACGCTCCAAGTCGCGTACAAAAAGTGCAAAAGAACGACAAACGTAGGCACGGAAACGCCGGACAATTATAAGCGCCCTCGGAGAGGGTCGTACGAGAGAAAGCACTCCACGGCTTGCAGCACGCCCATGAGTCGCGAAGCTCGAACTGTAAACATACGCAAGACTTGCATGGCGATGGCGTCAACTCTTTCCCTTTGTGATTAGCTTGGCGTTTGGTGCGTTGGGGCCCGGGTGGGCTTGTATGGCGTACATCTGTCATACCACGGCGTTCAGCCGCATTGTTTCGTTTGTGTTTCGCACTGTCGTATCAAGGTCAGGAGTGGATTTGTAACCTCCGTTCGTCTTTGCACAAGGATTTCTTTACATTCATCCTGTCAGTGTTTCCTACTGGCAAACTGTTGTTATAAAACCCGTTTCTCAATCAGATACACATTGGCTCGAAGACTTCCAGAACCAAATGGTCCCGCGGCATTCGCCACCCATGCTATATCCAAAAGGGTCCATTGACGCGACGAACAGTCTTTAGACTGGCGATCTACGCGTGCCTTGAACCGTTGTTAAAGTTTGGTGACCTGCAGCGGTGATCGCCGGTACTTGCATTAGCGCGGTCTAGGCGATGCGCTGCACGATCTATTCGATCATGGATCATCCAGATCATCATGGATTTCTTCATCTCTCCAGTCCTCGGGTGCCGAGAACTGCGAACACGAGAGCAATCAAAGTTCGTCCACGTCGCTGACGACTTACAATGTTGCGGTTTAACTTTGACAGCTCCCTCCCTGAACGGTAAGCAGGCCGAGAAGACGCACGTCCCTCGATACCACGTGTGCTGGTGCGATACTTGGAAGCTGCGTCTAGCGCTACTTCGTACATCCCGTTCTTAAATATCCATCGTTCACTTCTCCACGATTCAGTTCCCCACAGAAGATGCAGCCACCGTGCGACCCTCTCATCTCCCACGTTGGGGAGTCAACAGTTCCAATACCGGTGCCGCCGGTTGCAGATTCGCGCCACGCGATCCGGCCGAGCGTCGCTTCTCCGAACAATCCGCAAACTCTGGATAAACTCAATTGTACGGGAAGACGTGACTATCGGATACCAGTTTCCTAAACAAGTTGGTTTGAGGGTCCTATTGAGTTAGGCCATGCTCCGGATCCGCACCGTTGACGGACGGCCGCGGTCCCCCCAGGATGCAGCGACCTACTGTTTGGTACCTGACTCTGCCTTAGTTTGCTCCGCCGCCGCCACTGCTACTGTTGACGGTTTTGCGATGGGATAGCTAAACTTTGTATGGAGAAATGGCGTGCCATGGCAAGATCGATGGAGGGTCTGGCTGACGTGGAGGATAGCAAGGGTTCACCGCGGTTGAGCTAATAGAGTTTCCGTAACAGGCGTGGGATGTCTGAGAAACGTTCTTCAACTACCTCTATTTACTTTTTCCTCGGACCCTTCATCCTGATACTCGAGATCTCTTCGTTTTCCAGTATATGGCGTGGCCACACTGTATGCGAAACATCCGGAATATCCGGTGCTGACATCTAATTTCGGACTACGATCTCACTTTGTTTTCTCTATCACGCTCTAGTCGCGGCTTTCTTCCTCCATACGTCCAACATGGCATACAGCCCTAATGGAAAAGGATCGAGTGGTCTCCTTCCTCCCGTCTCAGTCTTTGCAGCCTGGCCGCTTCCGAATTACGAAGATCCCGTCACGCGTTCCAAAGCCGTTCTCATTACATCATGTACTCTGGGGTCGATTATGCTTGCTGTAGTGGGAGCAAGAATATGGGCAAGAGCTGTTATACAAAGGAACTCGGGCGTCGATGACTGGATCATGTTGGCTGCAATGGTATGAGCCTCCCACAGTCTCTGAAACTGTGTGTGTGAAGACTAACACATTGATCACAGATCCCAACAATTGGACTGACAGTCACCGCATGTCTTGGTACGTTGCCACTCACGCGAAACCTTACCATCTCATACTAATGACCACATTAGCGACCGAACGCTACAATTTCAATCGACACATCTGGGACGTCCATCCCGATAAGTACGTCCCAGAGCGCCAAGTAACCTTCGCCCTCTACACTTTGTACATTGTGGCAGGGGGGATGATCAAGATATCCATCCTGCTCTTCTACCGCCGTCTCGACTCACGCTCCATAACGAAGAGTTTCCGCATCGCAACATGGCTAAACATCGTTGCCATCGCCATCTTCTCCATCGCATTCGTCATCGTCCTCTTCACAGCCTGCACACCGTTTACCGCATTCTGGTATCAATTCGATATCACCAAGCAGCTCACAGGATACGCATACCATTGCTGGATCGATGAAGCAGCAGACCTTCTATCAGCGAGTATAATAAGCGCCGTACAAGACGCCATCGCCGCGTTCCTTCCCACAATTCTATATTGGAACCTACACATCCCGCGTCGCCAAAAGATTGCCCTGGGCGCCATCTTCGCTCTCGGTTACCTCGTCTGCATCGTCGCAGGCGTACGCTCCTACTTCGTGTGGCGCACCTTCAACAGCCCCCTTTACGATTCGACCTGGGAGTCTTGGCCCGCATGGCTACTCTGCGTGCTGGAAATCCAACTCGGCGCCATCTGCGCGAGTGCGCCCGCCCTCAAAGTCTTCCTGTCGCATTACTTCAAGGTGGCAACGAGTATGTACAGCGGATCCAGCCAAGGCACGACACATGCCAGCATCCAGAAGGGCGGTGGTGGTACCTGGTGGAAGTCGGCAAGTTCAGGGACATCGGGGTCAAGAGGGACTATGGCTTCGAGGGTGGATAGGGATGGGTATATTCGGGAGCCGGGCAATGCGCACATGGTCGATGAAGAGGGGGGCATTGTGCTACAGGATACGAAGAGGTCTGATGGACGGACGGAGAGCATCGAGACTTTCATCTACTTCTGAGATGGGTTACAACAAGGAGTGGCGAGAAGACGGCCAACTCAATGCGCCACAAAGTTGTCATGATACACACCCACGACGATAGGGCTGGCATAGGAATGCCGTTGAGATCGGGGACATGATATCAGCGCCTGCCCTGGCGATTTAGAGCTGAACAATAGCCTCCAACGGGATGTCACCTGTCGTACGACGGACGCAGTTGAGTCTCAACAAGCGTCCTTCCACCAACACGCGTCGTTCTTCGTGGACGGAAATTAAAGGGGAAGGGAAGGGGATCCACGAGAACAGTATGGTAGGAACCGAAGTGCCGGTCCAACACAACGAATGGGCGCGTGATCCAAAGGACGATCGCAGAGCGAATAAGAGTACCTGTATCGGCGTGAGAGTAATACCAGAGCTATCAGAGCAGGATATGACGAATGACTTTGTAAAATATTTGTAACATACGGACAAATTACAACCATACTGCAAGTAATGTATTCAGACGCATTCATTGTACAAAACGCCCCATCTTCCGTACCACCCAATTCTGACGTCAAAGCCCAAAGATGGACTTTCTACAGTTCTCATTCCAACCCCACCCTTCACGAACAACACAAATACACCTCCTCAGCGTCTTCCCAGCCCCTCCTCCATCCTCTTACCACTTCTCTCCAAAACCTTACCATCCTTCCTCTTCCTCACCAAATTCGCCTCCCTCCGCTCAAGCAACCTCTCCCTCTCCTCTACCTCCCTCTCCCTCCTCTCCACAGCACCCTCTCTACCCTCCACCACACTTTCGCGCCGCGCCAACGCGCGCTGCTGCTCTTCCACCTCCATCTCGCGGTTCATAACGGCGACCTCGCGGTTACGGATATCTGGTACGAGGGGTGGAGCATCGAGGCTCTTGTTATAATTGGACAGGTTTCTACCTGCGAGGGGCTTGGATGCTGTGCGTGAGTTAGCAGGTTGTTGTAAGGAGATCGGTAGAGGAAATGTACAGTCAAGTGGAGTGACAGGCGCACCAGCCATGAACCCAGTGTCGTAGTGTGCATACGCGCAATCTATGTCTCGCTTGTTGCATCGTCCGTTTTGGTGCCAGAAGAAACAGGTTAGAGGTTGGGGGAAGTTCTTGGGTAGTGATGTGTCGAGTTTCGTGGGTGTGTCGTCGGATGGGGTGTGTTGACCTGAGTGTCGGCGTGTATAGTGGGGGTTTGAGAGTGATGGAGCGCTTTGGAAGGATGGGTTGATAAGAGTTGAAGAAGAGCGTGGTGCGTCGGACCTGCGTTGGTACGCGTTGTCGCGATCAGGTACGTAGCGGTCGATCATGCGGGCCTGCATATCTCTTGGTTTGGAGAGTCGAACTGCTGTTTGTTTTTGACTTGGAAGAGGGTGAGACGAGTTCAATTGGGGGTGTGGTATCAGCCGTTTGTTTGTCTCCGTGCAGAAGAGCACTGACCCTGACGGGCGTTTGCATACCATCTGACCTGTAATGTTGTCGAAGTTACAGCACCAATGTGTTGTTCGTACATTTGATAGGTATTTCCAGAGACTGTCGAAGGCTTAATGTGCATCATTTTGATTTGGGGTATCATATTCCTACAGCTTACTCTCCCGCACGTGTCGCTCTTCGACAGGTAGCGCACCACTCATCATGTCCAACTGTTCTTCTCTTCCGTAGAGGACTCGCTCTCTACCTCCTCTTGTCGTCCACCAATTCACAGCAACACCACTACGCTCTGCGTCCATCTCGCCGCTGACCAGCACTTCCCAGTATCGCGCTTTGACGTTCTCCCGCATTTCATCGTCATGGATTTGATTGAGTAATTCGGCACATAGAGGCAGCCACTCCTCCAGCAGGTATATAGGAAGGAAAGGCAGGGCATCTATAAGGGTCAAAGCGAGCACTGCCTGTTCCGAGAGGGCAGGGGGTGGTGCGTCTGAGCCTTGTAGAGCCAAAGCGACCGAATCCGGTGGTAGTGGCTGCGAAGGAGCGTTGAGAGCCCGATGGTATACGAGCTCTAGGAGTGTGGCTGGGAGATCGGGATGGGTTGCCGATAAGGTGGAAGGAGGAGCTGTGACACGCATCAAGGTCTTGAAAGCTAGACGGAACTGGCGCGGGGACAGGTTGTGAGGGAAAACACTGAACAGAGCGTCGATGTAGAAAGGCAGGTGTTTTGCTGTGATCTCGGCAGATTGTGGAGCAGATAGCACAGCAAGCATGACACTATGGGCAGCTTCGAACACAGGCAGCATGTGGCGGTTCTCGCCAGCCGCAAGGTAAGGTACCGCCGACGCGACAAGCAAATCCTCGTTCGTGGCTGGCGACAAAATCAGAGTGAAGTGTTCTGCTGTATTGAGAAAGTAGAGGTCCAGTATGCGGTCAAGTGGGTGGCTTGGTATTTGGCCAAGGTGCTGAGGCGCAATGGTTTTGAGGAGCTTATCAGCGTGGTTGGGGTAGGCCGAGAGGATGTCTATCGCTGTAAGATAGACAAAGGTGTGCTGGGAAAAGGAGGCTGGGCCGAGTCGGGAGGTGATGAAGTATAGGTGCCGCAGGGTTTGTAGGGCTTGTGATGCTAGCATGGGAGCGATGGCGTCTGCAGCGAGCGCTCTGTCGGCTAGTGTTCGTGTGAATACGCCTCGCAGAATGATAGTAGTAGCGAAGAGAGCCGCCTTGAGTAGGTTCCACAACTGCGGAGTTGTCTTGTGAAGCGCGTCGTCTTCCAGGTTTGCTGCCTCCTCGGACGGCTCGATGTCTGAGAACTTGGTCTGTCGCCATTGTGTAGTAAGAGCGCGGGAAAAGCTTGCGAGGTCGTCCATCATTGTTTGGATGATCCATGGGTTCTTGACGTTCTCGACAGCGTGCGCGATTAGCCGTGAGAGGGGACCCATAGATGATACCAAGGGCCTGTTCATGATGCTCTCGACTTGTCTGTAAGAGCTAGAGTGTGGCTATGCATAGTCAGTATACGTACACGCATGTATCAGGTTCCGAAAAGACCTACACTCCAGTCCAGCTTCCCCGATTGCATTGTTCGTACGTCGAGATCCAGGCTCCCAAGGAAGTAGGCAGACTGGAAGCCTTCGTTCGAGTAGTATGCCGTTCCAATGAGGACTGGAAGCAGCAGATCGTAGTCAAGCTGTGTCCTTTCCACGTCTCCGATGCATCCGAAGGCATGGTTGAGCGTCAGTGTTATGGTCTGGCCTCCCAATCCGTCTGCCTCGGAACGCTCCCTGACTTCCACCAAGGCGAGATTTGTCGCGCGCACCAATGCAGCCTCGACTCTCTTTCGCATAGCTGACGCCCAGTACAAGTCCATGCCTTGCTCTTCGAGGCTGCCGATACCGATCAGCAGACCGGCGAGGACGACCAAGTGCTTCCATCGGCGGCTCCGGTCGTCGGCTCCCGCGACTATAGCGCGTATCCATTCATCTAGCGAAAGGCCTCCTCCTATTGGCGTCTGCCCTGGCGCAAGCTTAGCTACTTTGTTGTGCCGCACGTCGTTGTGGTGGTTGATGATGGTGGTGACGGCCGAGTGAAAGACGGAGAGCATGCGGAGAGGCGTCCGAACGCCATCGGGACGGTCCCATAGCGCGGGCGCAGTAAGGAGGTGCGAAGTAAGGAGGCTGAGGTTGTGGGGGTTGCCGAGCGTGGTGAGGAGTGAAGACGCGGTTCCCAGGAGCCTGTGGTCATTAGCATGCGCATTGCGGATAGGGAGTCGCGATGCGTACCGCGGCGTGTCTTGCTGATCTGTGTATGTCTGGAGCGAGCGCAGCAGCGTGGATAAGAGGCGATCGACGACCATGATGACCTCGAGAAGCCCGCGACAGGCTACCAGAAGATGCGCATGGAGGTGTTGGAGATACAATGGCTGGTGTTGATCATCGCTCGCGTCAGCCGAGGTTGCGCTAAGCTCGGGCTTTAGCCGTTGACATTCACTCGGAGATCGACGTCACAAGCATCAACTTCAAAACATCGGCTTCTGATATCGTATGATCCTGCGGTCCTCGTCCTACGCGCAGCAGTACACGAAGCGCCCCATAGCCATGCCGCATAGATGAGGTAAGCCCAACTGGACCCTTGTGCTCACCGCGGTCTTCCCCCTGTGCATGGCCCAACATTCACGTTCGCCTCAACACGTTCCCCACATCTTGGCCATGAACGTAGTTAATCGTATATTCCCCAGCTTTATTCAACGCGTCGACTCGGCGGTTCCGCTCGGCTACACCACGCCGCCCTTCCCGTCCCTCTACTGGCCTCTTCCCGCCGGCGCGACACAGTCCTTCTACCTATACCGTCCCGATGACATATTCCGCTTCACCGTATACTGGACACTGCTGCTGGTCGGCGGAATCCACTTTATCACTGCACTATGGGCGTGCATAGTGCAATGGCGCAATTGGAAGTTGATATGGATAGCCCTGCCTGTCTTCAGCATCGTGGGAGGCGTTGAAGCACTTGTTGCTGGTGCAATTGTGGGCGGACTGTGAGTGGCACTTTTGGGAAGAGTCATATGGATCGCCTGCTGACTGTCACCAGACTTGGAGGCGTATATCAGGCGGGCTACTTCGAAATGTCGACCTGGATACCCTTTGTCTGGGCCGTCATCAACACCTTAGTACTCATATTGTCTTCGTTCGCCATCTACGGTGGACTCTGAAGCCGTGTCGCGGACACATGCGCCAGATATACTAGCATCGCCTCTCGAAGCATCACGAATACCTTCGCCCTGCGCATCCACAACCGAAGCCACGCCCTTGTGCCTATCCCTGCTGCCTCTGATTGGAGGGAAGGGCGTCTGCGTGGGCATCTCATGGTCGACTATGTCGTGGCGAAAACATCTCGATAAAGATCGGGCAGCTCTTGTCACCCATGAACTTGTCGATTCTACATGGTCGACTTCTCGGACCTTGAGCATTTGCACCATTTCGTATGGCATAAATACCCTCCTCCACATCCTCACCACACCCATGAGTTGAGTATCACTACGAGTACACTTCGCTGAAGTGACACGATGTATACATAACACGAAAGACCGAGAGAAGGACGCGTATCCTCCAACCCACACGAGCAGGACTAGTCTCCACGAGTGTGGATGACAATGTTTCACAGGCTGATCAGGGACGCGACGTTGATTTACAGAGAGATCTACATACGATCGGTCCCCATCTTCGCCGCACAAAGCTCCAAGTTTTACGCGTTTCGTAGCTCAAAGGTAGAGAACATGCCAGCTGGACCAACGATGAAGACAGGTTAGAGAGCAAAGCAGTAGTGAGATAGCACACTCGTGGATGGGTACCATTACACTAGATCGTCACAAGTTCTAGCAGACCGGAGCTGGCTTCTTGTACAGATCATACCTATATCCAATTCTATATATACACTGTAGATCATTACTTTCATTACATCGTGACATCAATCCAGCCACCTCATCCAGTATGTATCTTGAACCTCTGCTTCACTTGTTTCCTGCACATGGGACACTTCGTCGGCCGCACGGGTATATGGCCATGCTTCACCGGAACAACGACATCAGCGCACCACTGACACATGACCATGTGCCCGCAGGGCAATACAGCTACATCAGCAAGCTGCTGATAGCACACCTGGCACGCGAGTACCTTTGTCATTTCCGCGTCCGTCTTTGGCTCTGGCCGATCAGGCTGGCTGTCAAGCGACACGAGCGGTAGTTCTGGCTGCGGAGGGTCGACGCGTAAAAATGCGCGCGCTTCAGCGAACCTGTGCTGGAGACGTGTACTGCGCATGCCGGGCTCAAGGAGAGCCGAGGCGCGCACATTGGATAGTATTTCGAGCGCCGACGCTACAGTTGCAGGTCTGGTTGCTGCATCCCCACCGCCGGGCATTGCTAATATTGTCTCTAGATCAAGGTCTGGGCGGGATACGTCGTTGTTCTCGAGGTTTGGCCGCCGGGGCGCATAACTCCAGACTTGGCTTTCTGGCTCTAGAGTCTGTCCAAAATACTGCGACTCTCGCATGACACCCCATAGTAGCTGTTCCTCGATTTCTCGTCGATCTTGTGGCGATAGACCATCGAGTGGAGGTGCGATTTCAGTTCCATCGGCTCTTCGTTGGTCGGCCTGGCGCTGGCGGGCGTATGCTCGTGTGTACATTTGTGTAAGCGGTGACTCGTAGTCGTCCTGCTCTACTTCCTCCCGGGAGCCGAATACGCGTGCGAATCGCTCTCGCCGATTTTGTTGCTGCGCTTCTCGTCGTGTCATTGGCCGTGGGGGCTCTGACGGCTCTTCCTGTATTTGTGGTGTGACGGAAGTTCGTGGTTCTACTGGTGCCGTGGGCTCTGTGTGCGAAACCTCCATCTCCTCCGTCTCTTGCAGCAGGTCATCCAGCGCGTCTTCTAGACTCTGGTGTGGCTGTTCTGGTCGCTCCTCTTCAGAGCTTAATCGTCTTCTTCGAAGTCGGTTCTCTGGTCTGCTCGCATCGTTCTCCACACCAGCCCTCAACTGATCCAATGTTCGCGGAAGGAAGCCAGGGCTGACTTCCCGGAATGGCTCCCCTATCACAGGCATGCGTTGCTCCGTCCCATCTGGAAGCTTCACGATGCGATAGCCCTGGTGGAACTCCCACCATCGCTCTAAGAACTCGGTCTGATCAGGTATCTCGGGTACGCGTGTCTGGGATATTTCGAGCGGAGGTTCGGTAGCGGCAAGACGGTTGCTCCAAAATTCTAGTCTATAGTCAGTTCACGATCTGGTAACTCGAGATCCTATCGCGCGATAGTTTACCTTTACAGAACCAGCAATAGCCTTGCCACCTTGTGCCGCGGTTCACGAAGCCCACGCCGTCAATGTAGACGCGATACGTCCGCGAGTGGACTCTTTCGTCGGCACAAGCGCAGCAGTTCGGGGTAGAAGTCAATCGGCAGCTTGTGGCAAGCTTGTGCGGACAGTGTGTATCCAGGCGTGGGCAGTCTGCGGTCAAAGTGCCCATTATGAGTCGGCGGAGGAATTGATTTTATGTCGAATATGGATACGAGAGCTGCAACGCCCAGTGCACACGCTAAAGATCAAAGAAGGCTGAGGCTTTGGACGTGGTGAGCAAACAAATGCGTGAAGTTTGGCGGGTGGCGCGTCGAGATACTCCGCGTTCCGCGGTCGCACTTGCATGCGCTCTGGTGGGGCGGAACATGGGTTCGATGGGGGAAGTGGACCTAGCGTCATGTCATTCCCGCGGCTTGACACTTGCAATAGACTGTGACTGACGGCATTCCCAGGCCCGAAGCTCGACTGCCGCTTGCCTACCCGTCATAGCAGCTATTGCTACGATCTGTGTCCGTTGACTGTTGGTCACAACATGCTGTACGTGGCCAATCGAGTGCTAGCGTCCAACAGTCCATGGCTCACAGCTGTGGATGGGTCGTAGCACCGAATATACAAATGCTCCCTCGCCCCAACTCATTCATAGTTGTTTCGGACACAAAAGTCTTCAAAGTTCTCAATGAAACGCGTATCTAAACATCATGTCCTCAATCGAATCTCGAATAAACAACAAGCCTTCACAAGAACACCGATAGGCTCTGAACATCAAAAGATTTAATGGCAAGCCCTTCGAAGAATCGATACCCGTCTACTTGCCATGGAACCTCTCGACAGAAGAAGTCGAACAACTCTCTTCAGTTGAAGCGACAGGTCTTGAGAAAGAGGGAGAGAAGATCAAGCTTAAGCTTGCGCCGCCGACTGAGCTATGTTAGGAAGGTGCTCGAAATCACGAAAATTCTCGTGGCGTTGAGCTTATATGAAAATCTCAAGAGAGAAGGAGAGTTGCTCTCTATGCCCAGCGACGTCGATAGTGAAGTCAAAAGAGGAGTGTCGAGAGGAGTAGTACAAAAGGCAGCTGCATTATCAACACTGTAGATTGTTCGATGGATGGGTAGTTTCAGCTGATTCATCTGCTCTGAAAACTATCTCATGATTTGCAATGAGTACACCCGATGTCTAACCAGTAGCTTCTGTGAAGACCACGCGATGTGTGGGTTCTAGGCCTGACAGCAAGCAACACCGTGTAGTTTCATCACGTGTCGAAACACAAACGCTCCTGTCCAGGTGCTTATCAGCACGAGTCACCACTTCAGCAAATGTATATATTGCCAAGATCCTGGTCCACTGCTTATTCGTGCGCAAAAGATGGCGCCCATTTACCTCATCGTCGTCACAAAAGCCACAACCTTCTCTCGCGCCCTCTACAACATCGTGTCCGCAACCCCCGAAACCCAGACATGCGCCTACCCCGAAAACAACGAGGAATTCTTCTACGTCAACATACGCATCACACACCCTGCTACCAATCGCAGCACAATTCTTAAGATGGAGGTACTCAAAGAAGCCCACGTTCTCAGCGTCGAAGTACCCGGTCGACAGAAGACACTGCCGCTGGCCGAGCAAGCACTTGGCAACCGAGTCGATGCAGAGTATTCGGATAGGAGGCTAAAGAGAGAATCTTTTGAGATGGTGTGGAGGTTCGAGCAGGCGGATGAGGTGGAGGACAAGTATCAAGACCAGGCGAGGAAAGTGAGTGTGGATATTATGGCGAGGGACTTGAAGACGACTTGGTGGGATGTATACGAGTGTGAACTTGGTTGAGGGCGGGGATGAGGATGAGCAAGAAGGCAGTAGATTTGAAGTTGTATGGTGGAGCTTGGCTGGGACATTGGGATGAGGTGTTGCGTGTGACAGGTAGATTAGAAAAGATAGAGAATTGATATAGTACTTAGACCGGAAAGAGGGATGCATGGTAGAGTGGGTCGGAAGGTGATTCACCCTTCTTTCTTCTGGCATGATTCAATGTAATCACGGAAGCTCCACAGAAAGTTCACAGTTCGATAAAGAAGCAACGGTAACGTATGGCGATGGTGTACTACCTGGTTATGCAAAAGTGAGCCCTGGAGATGTTGGCAAGACTGTGAGACTGGGGGCACGGAAAGTCAAATACATCGTCTTGACTAGGCCCTCGCTTGAGAGAGGGGCGCCATCGTCGCCGTTCGCCGCTCGGTGCAATGCGCCTTGCTCCGGACCCATGAGGACGGTTCACGAGGCGTAGCGCTCGTGCACAGCGGCTATGCAGGAAGAATGCGGAATGCCACGGCACATGTACTTTAGACTGTAAAACCTCGTTTCGATATTCTTCATTCAGTTTGACGTCGAAGGATTTGCCAGGGGTTGTGCCAACCGAGAAGTGGATGTTAGTCATTCGCGTGCGAGAGTAACATCTCGGCTCCATCTCGGTGTAACATTACACGTCCGCCCCACCCTCTATGGTCGCGCCGCTCAGATTGCCGCTTTTGAACTCATCAACGATTTGCTCCATAGTGACCCATTCCACTCCTTTGTGCCCGTTGATCCACTCGATGAGCCTCTCGTGCAGTAAGATGACTTGTGGTTTGCCGCTCACCTGCGGATGGATACCTAAAGATGGGTGTACGAAGTCAGTCTTTGTCTAACATACAATTCGTCCAGGGATATGACTGACTGATTGGGAAGATGAAGCTTCCGTCTTCCGGACATTCGCGATACAGAAACTCGAATTGTTCCTTCCACAAGCGCTCGATGACCGCGGTATCAACGAACCCATGTGTGCTTGGCTGTGTAAGCGAGAGCTGGAAAGGTGGCCAGTCATCCAGATGCCAATTTGCAGGTATCTCCACGACTGCAGATGGCTTCAGTGTTGAAATGGGCTTCATCCAATGAGAAGCTGGCTTTGATACGTCGGTCTCTGTATACGTGCTGAGGTGCGGGGAAGGAACGTAGTAGGGCTGAGAGTCATGATGCATGAAGGAGTGATCGTATTCCTACATTGATGTCAGCTCGTCATTTATGCCTGATGTCAGAGAATGGTACTCGTACAATTTCGAACTCTTCGAGGAGCTTGATCGTCTCCCTACTCGTGCTCCAGGCAGGTGCAGTCCAGCCGCGCGGTTTCTTGCCTGCAATGTCTGTCAAGACCTGTATGCTCTTCTCCAAAACGTCTCGTTGCTGTTGTTCGTTCAGAAGGGAGACAAATTCGTGTGTGTAGCCGTGGAGCCCGATTTCATGTCCACTTTCGACGATTTTGCGTATCTGATGCGGAAAAGACTCCGCAGAATGTGCTGGTATGAACCATGTTGTCTTGATGTCGTATTTGTCCCAAAGCCTTAGCAGACGATCAATGCCTACAGTGGCACCAAAGACACCGCGGGACACATCGGTTGGATTGGCAGGGGCCCCAGTTTTGGTGTTCAGCCTTGGTATGCTGTTAGCTGGTGCTCATGAGACGCTCTGAATGAATCCAACGTGCCACCCGCTCACCTGTATTTGTAGGTAATCAGCGAGTGTTTCGAGTAAAGATAACAAATCTGTTACTTACTGCGTCAATGTCAATACCATAAGAACACAGCACGCGTTTTGGCATGATTCCTGAGGCAAAATTGAAGGCAACAAAGTCGTTGGCTATGAAGCAACGCTGAGGGAAGCAATAGAGTGCAGGCGAGATGCAATGCCCTCTTATCGCCAACTCCCTGCCCTTTCAGACGCCATAGTCCGCGGCACAGTTGTACTTGCCATGTCTGTCCGCGGCTGTTTCGATACCAAAGGAGCGGTTCACAGCCCGTCGCTGATATACTCCGAAGCACTAATCAAGCAGGTAGCAACAGGGGTTCAACGCCGGTGGATTAGCTTGCAGTGGTCCATAGACTGCATTTGTGCTCATGCAGTAAAGTTCGCAGATAATTACTCATGCTGCACCTTCACAGCAAATAAGAGCCTGTTTAGCGATTATCGTATTTAATATAACGCTAAGAATATAATATTATATAATCTATTATATACCTACATTTAGTAATAAGTAATTTATATAATAGTAGTAGAATATATTCTATAAAATATAACGTATTTAAAAGCTATAAAATATATTATATTATAGTCTAATTAAAGTAAAGAATTTTATTATATAATTTTAAAAATTATTCTATACTTTTTAAGCGCTATATAAGTATATAATAGTAGTAGAATAGCTTAAATTAGTTAAAAAGATAGTTATTATTATATAATATATAGTAAATTAAAGCTTTACTATATTTTACTACTACTTATAATAAAGTATTTTACTACTACTTATAATAAAAGTATTTTACTACTACTTATAATAAAAGTATTCTACTACTACTTATAATAAGAGTATTCTACTACTATAGTATAATAAGAATATTCTACTACTATAGTATAATAAGAATATTCTACTACTACTTATAATAAAAATATTCTACTACTATAATAATTAGCTTACTAGCTCTAAGGCCTTATTATATTCTACTACTACTTACTTATATTAGATCTATAGATATTCTACTACTATAAACTAGCTTACTAGCCTTTATAGTTTTCTTATATTCTACTACTACTAATACGCCTTTAAGCTTTTTATATATTCTACTACTACTTATACGCTCTAATCTTATTACATTTTACTACTACTTATAATAAAAGTATTCTACTACTATAAACTAGCTTACTAGCCTCTATAGTTTTTTTATATTCTACTACTACTAATACACTTCTAAGCTCTCTATATATTTTACTACTACTTATACGCTCTAATCTCTATATATTCTACTACTACTTATACGCTCTAAGCTCTTTATATATTCTACTACTACGCGCTAGCTTACTAGCTACTATCTCTAAAGTAGAATATTTTCTTAAAGTAAAGTAATTTTATAGTAACTCTAGAATTTACTAAGTAAATAAGAACTAAGATAGCTTTACTATAAGATAATAAAAAAAGTATAGAATAAGTTATAGTAAAAAAAAAGTATAAAATTATTAACTTACTTAGTAATATAAAAGAGTTAGAAGATAAAGCTAGAGATAATCTTAAGAATATAATAGTACTATATTTATCTAACTTACTAATATACTTCTAAGTTTATACTAAGTTAGAATAAGATAGAAGCTCTACTCTACTTTTAGTAAGCTATCTTAGTAAATACTATTAGCGCTAGAGGCTCTACTTAGCTTATAGTAAGCTACCTTAGTAGACACTATTAACGCTAGATACTTTACTCTACTCTTAGTAAGCTATCTTAGTAGACACTATTAACGCTAGAAGCTCTACTTATAGTAAGCTACCTTAGTAGACACTATTAACGCTAGAGGCTCTACTTATAGTAAGCTGCCTTAGTAGACACTATTAGTACTACTAATACTTAATACTTTACTTATATAGTTTTAGTATACGTAGATAATAATAGCTATAGTAGCTAGCACTATACTTATATAGTAAACTACTTTAATAGTAACTAGTAGTACTATTAACGCTATACTTCTCTTTACTCTTATTAATAGCTATAATATACTAGTAGTTTTATATCTTACTACTATAGTAATTAGCTCTTTAGCACTTAAGACTCTATATTTTACTACTATAGTAACTAGCTTACTAGCCTCTAAGACTTTATATTCTACTACTATAATAACTAGCTTACTAGCCTTTAAGGCCTTACATTCTACTACTTTATATTCTACTACCTTATATTCTACTACTTTATATTCTACTACTTTATATTTTACTATCTTATATTCTACTACCTTATATACGCTCTTCTTTATATCTCTTTACTTACTAAGTCTACTACTTTAGTAAAACTTAGGCTATACTCTTTCTAAGAAGCCTTTTATTAAGATAGTCTAAGCGTATAATAATACTATAAATAGAAATAAAGTATTATATTCTACTACTTTTTACCTATTCTAAGTCTATAAGTATTTTACTACTATAGTAACTATCTAATAAGCTTCTAAGCTCTTATTATATTCTACTACTACTTACCTAACTTAGAAATATAGATATTCTACTACTACTAGAATTAAGATATTCTACTACTTTATATAAGTAAAAAAAGGTAAGAAAAAAAAAGTAAAAAAAAAGAATAGATAGACTAGAGATTAAACCTAGAACTTTTATAAATAGGTATTATAGTTAGATAGTAAGTATATAAGAAAAGTAAAATAATCTAAGTTAAGTTCTATCTACTAATATATATCTATAGCGCTCTACTACTAAGCTACCTATTTATATTACTTAATAAATAGTAGTTACCTTAGTTAGTATATATAAAATAGTAAGAGTATAGTAGTAAGAGTATAGTAGTAAAAGTATAGTAGTATACTATTACTACTAGTAGAGCTAAGAAAGGCTATAGCTAACTACTTAGTCTCTTTATCTAAGAAACTAAAAAGTAAAGCCTTTTAGTAGTAGAGCTAAAAAAGGCTAGTACTTTTTTCTAGATATACTATCTTACTTAGAACTTTCTCTCTTATACTAGACTTAGTAGAGGTAAGTAGAAAAGAATATTAGTAATAATCTTAATAGCTAGTTTACGTACTATAAGTAAAGAAGTACTACTTTTATTATTATATAGCTCTTACATTATATTACTATTACTACTTAGTTTTTTTATTATTATAGTTCTATATTATACTACTACTACTACTAATATATATAAAGGCTACGTCTACTAAATAAGAGTACTATTCTCTAAATATAGAGATATCTCTATAGTGTCTGCGTAATAAGAATACGCTTTAGATATAGTAGTATCTATTTATATTTATTTAGTCTTATATATTATACTACTACTATAGTTTTATATTTATTTAGCTAGTTTTACGTATTCTACTACTAACTTTAATAGTAGAGAAAAAGTAAAGTAGAGGTATAAATAGAAGTATAGTAGTAACGCGTATACTTAGCGCTATTATTATTAGCACTTACTACTTATCTATATCTATATTCTTATAATATATATAGAGATTCTAAGAAATAATATTATACTACTACTATATTTATGTTATAGCTTAGCTATATTCTAACTTTAATATAGACTTTAATACTAACTCTAAGTCTAACTTTATTTTATAAGACTCTAATAGTCTACTAGAGTAAGATAATATAAAAGAATAACTAGAAAAGATAAACGTTAATAAGAATAATACGTAGAAGCTATATAATACTAAAGTCTATAGCTTATTAGTTAAGGCCTTTTAGATAATAGCTATAGCTATTATAAATATTATAGAATAGGTAATACTTTTTCTAAATTATAATACCTAGAGTTTTTAGTCTTTTTTAATATTCTATTAAATGCGCGTTATATATCTTATATATAGAAGTAATAAAGAGTTTTACGTAGCTATATAGATAGATAAAGTAGTATTCTAGAGACTTTACGCGTAGTATATAGATAAAATAACTATAAGCTAGCTAAAGTAAGAGTATAATACTATAGTACGCTTAGATAAGTAGTTAATAATATTTCTTAAGTATTATAAGTATAAGAAAACTATAGCGTTAAGCTTTTAGTTCTAGAGTTACTCTAAGAGCACTATCTACTACGTAATTAATAAGTATTTAGTAGAGCTTTATTATTTATTTAAAGAGACTATATAACTATCTAGTAATAACTATACGCCTTTAGATAAGATTAGACTTAGTATACGCTACTATCTATAGTTCTTAAACTATATTAGTACTATAGATAGTACTTTTATACGCGCTTTTATATAGTAGAGCCTTAGTAATAAAAAGGCCTAGTAGTATTAGAAGAACTACTATACGCAAAATATTTTTAGTATATATAACTTTAACTCTATATTTATATACTATTTTACTAGGTAGAAGAGCTAGGTATATAACGTAAAGATCTTTAACTACGTAGTATATCTATATAGTCTTACACTACTTTATAGTAAATATCTACTTATAGACTCTAGATACTTTTTTACCTCTATTATAATAATACTATATTCTTATACTTAATATTACTTAAGAGAGTTTAATAGTAGAGTTACTAGAAGAAAAGCTTAAAATAAAGAAGAATTATTTAACTACTAATACTTCTCTTTTTATATAACTATTAAATAAGTCTAAAGTATATTTAAATAGTGTTAAAGTATTTAGTAAAGCCTTTCTAGACTAGAGTATTATATTAAGAAGTAGATTCTCTTTATAGAGATATTAATAGATATTAATAACTTTATTAATAGATAGTAGCTACATAATATACTAGAGTAAGAGATTAAGTAAGAAATAGAGAAGAACTCTAATAATAAGCTTTCTAATAATTCTAAACTAGTTAAAGCTAAGTAAGTAGCGTAACTAGTAGAAAAGGCTATAATAACTAGTTCTGCTAAGAATAGTAGAGAAATGTCTTAGTAGTAGAATATAATTACTTATTAGATATAAAAGTATAAGTTAGCTATCTAATACTTAAGAGTAGAATATAAGTAGCTTTATATACGCTTAAAAGTAGAACGTAAGTAGCTTTATATATAGTAGATACTACTATAAATATATATATTATATTATTATAGATAGAGGTAGTAGTAGTAATAAGATTATAGTAGGCTTATTTATTTCTACTCTACGTTTAGTAAAGATACATAATATAAGTAAGTATATAGAGTTATTTTTAAGTTTATAAATAAAAGAAATATAGTAGAGTAAGTATAAATAGAGAATAAAGAGAGAGAGAGAAAATATAAAAAATTAATATAACGCTACTATAAAAATAAGTATACTACTAATTCTCTATAAGCTACTCTAACGCTTTAGTTTTATAGATTTAATCTTTTCTTAGAGCTAACTTATTCTTTTTATTTAAAGTTCTTTCTTTATTAGAGTATAATAGAGAGTAATTCTCTATAAACTAAATTAACGTTAAAGTATTATAGAAATTTTATATTTTTTTAGTTAACTTTCTCTCTTTAGTAAAGATTCTTTCTTTATCTAAAGTTAAGAGAGAAATCTAGTATAGAATTTAGTTATTATTTAGATTAAATTTAATTTAGTTATTATTATAGCTAGAGTAAGAAATATATTACTTAGTGTATAGAAGTTCTTATTATCTCTATATATAAGAAAAAATATTAATATCTTCTTCTTTATCTATTTATACTTATTATTCTTTAAAATAGTAAGATTAAAGTATTTTATCTTTTTAGAGAAGCTTAACTTTATAAAAGTAGATAGCGTACTTTAGATTATAAGTAAGTATATAGAAAGATGTTACTATATTATTTATAATAGTAGCTTTAGCTTTATTATTTAGCTCTTTCTATAAGTATAGAAAAGAGTTACTTATCTAAAGTGCTTATAGAGTAAAAACTAGCTTCTAAGTAAAAGTAACCTTCTAATTAACTATTTATAAGTAGTTTAGTAAGTACTTAACGCTTTAGAGTGTAGCCTTTACCTAAACTTTTACACTACTATTAGCGTAATAATATAGTATATAGATAAGGTATTATACTAGTATATATTATTTAATGTTATTTATATAATTAATCTACTTAGTAAGCTCTAGTATAAGAATTACTATAATAACTAAAGCGTTAGCTTTATTATAGGTAGCATATTTAAGAGCTCTTTTATAGTAAGAGAAGAATTACTCTAGTTTATATAGTTTCTATAGACTTTTATTATTATAGTATACTACTAGATACTTAGTTACCTACTAATAGTGCTACGTAGAATTATAGGTATAAATAGCGTTACTAATAACTCTAAGTAACTCTAGTGTATATTCTAGGCCTAGCGCTACTAATTATGTCTTATTCTAGTAGCTTATAGTCTTCTTAGAAGAATCTATATTTATATAGATTAGGTATAACTAAAAGTCTTAGTTTTAGAATACTCTATTACTATTATTACTAGTATTATTCTTTACTTACTTATTAGTATTTATATTATTATTATTTATATTATCTACTTCTTAAGTAGCTAAAGAATCTACTTTTCTCTTCTAGCCTTTACTATAGTAAGCCTTAATATAGTCTTCTATAGTAGTAATATAGTTATAGATATCTCTAATTAGGTTAATCTACTCTTAAGAGTAAAAGTTTCTTTTCTACTAGATACTAATAGTTCTATAATAAGAAGGTATCTAGTCTTACTATTCTTTTATAAAGTTAAGACGTATACTATCTAGTACTAAGAAAATACTACTATTACTATTTAAGAGCTCTACTTATATATATATATATTACTTAATCTTTTATATCTTTGCGCAAATCTAAGTTAGCTTAAATATATATATAAAGGCTAACTTCTTTACTATCTATATAGTAATCTTAGTATTATTATTATTAAGTCTAGCGTTATAGTATATCTTAATTATAATATTAATTATATCTTCTATTTATACTTATTTTGCTAAAGCTTAACTCTTAAAGGTCTATATTACCTATATTACCTATATTATAGTATCTTACGTATTCTATATTACTTATAATTTTTTACTACTACTAAAGTTATATAATAGCGTAGTAGTTCTATAAAGTAATAGCTTATTACGCTAGAAAAAAGTAGTAGATTAAGTTAATGTAGGTATATACTATAGCTAGTAGAAGATTATAGGTGCTATATTTTTATATATAGATATAAACTAGAAACTATATATAAACGTAGTAGACGTAGAAGCTATAAATAATAAGTAACTATATAGTATTAATAAGTTGCCTTAAGTTATAGTAGTAGAGGTAAATACTATAGATATAGAGGTTTATATAGAGCGTATTCTAAAATAGATTAGTATAAGAAAGTTACTATAATAGAGGTATTTAGGTAGCTTATTCTCTAGCTTAATATCTAGCTTATCTTTCTACTTATTCTCTAGCTTAATATCTAGCTTATCTTTCTACTTATTCTCTAGCTTAACTAATAGCTTATTCTTAGTTACGTTAGAGTTATTAATATAGTTATCTAGCACGTTTTCTTTATTAGATAGCTTAGGTAAAAGCCTATTATCTAATATATTATTATTTATAGCTATATACTTATTAGTAGTATTATAGTTAGTAGTTATAAGTTTATACTAATTACTATACTTACTCTAAGCTTTTCTATTAATAAAGGCTTCTCTCTTAGTACTTAAGATAGCGTAGTATTATTATTTCTAGCTTTACTCTTACCTTAACTATTAGTCTTACTAGATTACTTATTCTTTCTCTTATCTTTAGTATTAATCTTCTTATTAGAGAAGAATCTAGTAGATTACTTCTTTATTTCTTATAAGATAGAAGAGCTAAAGTTAATAATTTTATCTATATACTACTTAGGTATATCTATATACTAGTATAAAGGCGTGTAAGTAGAGACTAGAGATAGTATATTATAGTCTAAAGACGCTATAGCTTATAAGTATATATCTAGGTAAATATAAAGAGATAAGCGTAATAAGTTAAAGTACTATACCTATATAGTTATAGAGATATAACTAGATAATAAGTATATTATTACTAAAATAAGTACCTCTTCTTTTAGTATAACTCTATATAATTACGCGTAGATAGAACTCTATATAAAGTAGTATATATATATTAAGTTTACCTAGCCTATTATACTTAGCCTAATACTATCTAGTTAATATACACTAAGATCTTAGTACTTATAGTAGTTTATATTTCTTTTATATTAAGCTAGTAAAGCTACTAGAAGTTATTATTATTATTATTTTATCTATTACTCTACGTACTTTATACCTCTTCTCTAAACTAGTAAGCGTAGTAACTAGTAATAGAGCTTTTATTAGCGCCTCTTAGGTACCTTTAGCTAGAATATTCTACGTCTGCGTAACTAATAAGGCACTAGATCTAGAAGATTATAGTAGTAGAATAAATAACTAAAAAGCTCTAAAAAAGGCGTATAATCTACTCTATATTAAATAGAATACTAACTTAAAAGATAGTTATCTCTCTAAGCTTTTATAATAGTATTAGAGATATAGCACTTATAGAAAGTTAATAGTATAATAATAAAGAGTGTAGCATATACTAGGTACTAATAGATAGATTAGTAAGATAGGCTTTTTAATATACTAGTTAATAAAAAAGCTTAGTTCTATATATTATTTATAGCTTTTATAATATAAAAGTAGTTATTTTCTTTTTTACTTAATTCTTTATAGAAGAAGCTATATAAATATAAGCTTTTTTATAATACTAATAGTACGTATATATACTACTAGAGATTATAATAAGATTGCTAATAGTAATACCTCTAATATCTAGCTTATAGTAATAGTAGTTAACGCTTTTACCTAGGTAGTAGAAATACACTATCTTACCTATTAAGATCTTACTAAAGCTAGTTTCTATAATCTTTATAATATAGTTAAACTAAGTCTAGTCTTGCTTTCTATTATAGTTAGTAAAGGCTTAGCTATCTTTATACTACTACTTTCTAACTTACTAATATAAAATATAGATACTAGTAGACTTCTACGCTAGAGTTATAGAAGTATTCTAAATAAAGCGTAACGTGTTAGAAATAGATACTACTAACTACTTCTTAAACTCTATAAAGTCTTAGGTAAGTAGATATTAGTAGCTTATAAAACTACTAGTAATAATAGTAGTAAGGTTAAAGACTATACTAAATGTATTAGTAGTTACTATAATATAGATTAAACTTACTTACTAGCTACTAGAATAAAACTTAAAGTCTTCTAGAAGTAGTAAACCTTAAACTTTAAGTAATACTATAGAATTACCTACTAAGAAATTATTCTTGCCTACTAGTACTTAGAAATTACCTCTAACTAGTATTATTATTATTAAAGTAGGCGTAGATCTATTATTATTATTATTATTAGAAATACCTATTATCTCTTTTATTTTAAAGTCTTTATCTAAGTTCTTAAACTAGATAGATTTTTCTTTCTCTTTATTATTATTATTATATTCTAACTATACTAGTAAATATACTACGCCTAAGATAGATACTATAGATAGTACTAGTGCTGCGTAAGTTATTATCTCTAGACTAGTTATTATAGAAAACCTAGCTAGATAAACTAATACTAGTAGAACTCTATAAAGTATTAGTATAACTATCTTTAGGTAAGTATAATATTAATACGTACTATCTTATAATATACGCTAGTAGAAGTCTCTAGTACTTCTTATATAGAAATAACCTATTTCTTAGATTCTATACCTAGACTATATTATTACTAGCTTATTTTACTAAAGTAGAGAGAAATCTAAGCCTAGTCTTAGGTACACTAAAAAATAAATTACGTAAGTATAGAGGTATAGAGTATATCTTATAAGTATTATAAGTATTTAAAAGTATATAATATATAGTAAGTCTATAGTAGTATAGAGTTCTTAAAGAGTAAAAAGCTAAAGTAGTAATAATAAGTATAATAATAATAGTGCTAAGGCTTATATATAGTTCTCTATAAACGCTACTTTTACTTCTAAATAATACTAAAATAGATATTATAGTTTTATTTATAAGTGTTTACATTAATTAATATATATTAATACTTTTCTCTCTTACTTATAGTAGTATCTAGTAGTAGTAACTTCTATATAGGTATATCTATAAAGTGTAGTAATAATAGTTTTCTATATTTAACTAAACTATAGCGCTAGAGTTTATATATATTATACTTAAAGTATTTACTTTCTTCTTATATTCTACTACTAGCGTCTTATAGTTACTTCTTATATTCTACTACTTCTACTTTCTACTATCTTCTTACATTCTACTACTATCTTATTATATAGTATACCTTCTAACGTAGTAATGCCTCTACTATATTTATTATATATCTCTTATCTTTACTACTTTTATCTTTACTACTTACTACTAAAGCTACTATTAACGCTAGCTATAGTAGTAATGTTGCAGAATGCACCTCTAGATACTTCTTAAGAGCACGGCACGTAATTATACTAGCATAAATTAAGATAAGCTCTTAGAAGCGTTGCTACTTAAGAGAGCTTTCTAAGTAAGCTTGTAATATAATAATTTATCTTCTATTTATTTCTATACTTCTAGACGCAATAGTTATAAGCCTAGCGCTTTAAGAAGATAATATAGTTCTATATTTATATACTTAAAACGCAAGGCGTTTAACAGAGCATAGTAATACTAATTCTATTACTAATCTTTGCGCTTCTATAGAAGCACTACTCTATTACTTATAATAAGTAACTTTATAATAATCTCTACAAGAGCTTTTACGCTTACTAACTTAGCGTATTAGCCTAAGTAGTTTACTTAGTTTAAATTCTATACTCTAAGCAGAGAAATTTAGGCTAATATTAACTCTAACGCTAAAATAGCTGCTTCTATCTAGACAAGCGTTCTAACTACTCTAGAGCTAGCAGTAATTATATAGAACGCTTTAGTTAATAAGCTCTACGCTAATAAGTATAATCTATCTATTATAAAGTATAAGGTATAAGCAATAGAATAGTAGTTAAAGAGTACTTGCATTAGGTATCTTTAGAACTAGGTTAATTAAACTATTAGCCTAAAGCTTCTAGCTCTAGCTATACTCTCTATCTCTATAGAGAAAAAGGCTATATTATAAGTACTTATTAAATACCTTAAGTCTGCGCTTTCTCTAGAGGAGGACTACACTAAGAATCTTATACGCTTATAGTATAGAGTATACCTCTAGAAAGCGTAATAAGAACGTGTTAACGCTAAGCGCTAGTAATAAGAATACCTCTATGTTCTAGCCTAAGCTAAAGCGTACAAACTTACTAAAGTTAATAATACGCTTGCTGTCTAAGACTATTTAGAAGTAATTAGCGTTAAGCTTACTCTAAAATAGAGGCGCTCTATATAGTAGAACCTTATTAAAGCTCTTACTATTAGTAGAACTTAGGTTACTCTTAAATAAGCGTTAAAGATTTTTACTACGCTAATCTAAGAGTATGCTGCTTGCTCTACTAGTAAAGGTAGTGTGTTTGCTATTATAGAAGCACTATAATAAGCTTCTAATAATAATAACTTATTCTAGAAGACTAAGAAGAATTATCTATATAGACAGCACTATAAGTAGTCTACTACTACATGTAAGCGCTTAGAAACAGCGCTTATAGGCAAACCTCTAAAGCTTTCTAATAAAGCTAAGGCTAAGATTGCTACTAAGCTTAGAGACTTAAAGTATAACAGCCTATAGAGAGCTCTTAATAAGAAGAGATAGACTACTTTATAATAAGCATAGATTAAGAGCCTAAACTCTATCTACTTAGAGTTAATTTAGGCAATACTTATTAACTTTACTCTTATTATAAGTTAGCTAAGTATTAGCGGTGTATACTCTACTATAGATTTTAATGTCTACCTACTCTCTGTAAGCACTATCTTAAATAATAAAGTAGTAGTATATTTTATTAATAATATATCTCTACTTAAGCTAAAGACCTTTATAAGAGTACATAAATTCTATACTATAAAAGTAAGAAGCTTCTTCTTCTAAGTACTTAGACATAGTACATAAAAGATTAAGAACGCTTTAACTAAAAAAAGAGGACTACATATAGAGAACCTTATTCTAATAAGCGTAGCGCTTATAGAGAGTTTCTATATTAATATTGTCTTAGAAGCAGCTCTTAATAAAGCTAGACTATAGTACCTAGAGTTAGACTTAACGCTTTATATAAGAACGCTTACTAATAACTTTATACTAGCAAAGCTTAAGAGAGAGCACAAGCTTACGTTTATTAAATATAATTCTTTAAAGTTTTACCTAACTATAATAAGCGTAACTAATAACTAGCGCTTGTAATAATTCTAAAGAAGCCTTCTTTAGTCTAATTTAGAGAAGCTTTAGTACGTAAAAGTAGGCTACCTAGGTCTAGAAGCGCTCTAAGCTCTTGTTAAGAATGCGCGCAATATGCGTATTAAGAAGATAAGCTAAAGTAAGTGTAAGTATTACGCTATTACTTATGTAAGGCAGCGTATTTCTAAGTAACTACGTAAGAAAGCTCTAAGACCTTATTAGAGGATCTTGTAAGATCTTTTTAACTTTTCTACTAGTTATAATAGAGAGCTCTAGATTATAGTGCTTAAAGATAATTATAGTAGTAAGATCTATTAATATGCTCTCTAAGCTAAAACGCTTATAGAGATTATAAGAGTCTTTTATAACTTTATAAGCTTTCTTATAGCTTAGTATAAGCTTAATATCTACGTTATTATCTAAGATAATAATGTTGTAACACTGCCTTAGAGAGGCAAGTTACGCTTTAAGATATAGGCTAAAGAGTAGAGCATTATTATAGAGCGCACCTCTATCTACACCTATAAACTAAATAGAGGAGTAGAGAGAGTAGGTTAAAAGATAATTACTAAGTCTATTAAGATAAGAGTTAGTGCAAATCTCTCTAAAAAGCTCTAGCTAGATATTATAGAAGTAGCAACCTAGCTATATAATATAAGCCTGTTGCATACTTATAATCTCTTAGCACCTAATACTATACTTAACGCATAGTGTATAGAGTATAGTAAGAAGGTCTATACTATTATAGCTAACCTTTACCTAGATTAGAGCACTATCTACGCCTATAGCTATAGAGCTTACCTACTTAATAGAGAGTAAGTAGCTAGATAAAATAAGCGCGACTTTAAAGTTATACTAAAGGGCTATATTAGATACCTAGTAGAATATAGAGCGTCTAATATTTATAGAATATAAGTTCTAAAGCTTAATTAAATAATTATAATAAGAAACGTAAGCTTTAATAAGGAGCTTTTCTATAAGAGTAGCGCTAAAGGTAGCTAGAAGCACTTAGTAGAAAAGCTTACGTAGATTATTAATCTTCTATATAAGAATAAGCTATATAACGCAGAAGAAGCGTACAAAGACATCTTTAACTAACTCTGCGCTGTAGTAGGTAAAACACAAGACTAGTATGCTTCTAAAGAACCTATCTAGAAGCTAGAAGGTAGTATATTACAGCTTACTATTAAATAGGCTAGCTAGCCTAATTAATAAGTAGTACATAATACATCTTCTATATAGGTAGAAAGCTTAGCTAGCTAACTACTAGAAATCTATATAGACTCTTAAGAGCATACTAGCCTATTTACTCTAGAGTAAATACTAGAGCCTAGAGCGTACTAGACTATAAGGTCTAGTTAGAAGTATAATAGTAACGTCTAGAAAGTGTACTAAACTAGAAAAGAGCGCCCGCTAGTACTAAGTAATAAATAGCTTTCTAACATAGAAAGCTTTTATTAGAATAAGGCATATAGTGCTTATTAGGATAGAGTGCCTCTAAGTACACTATATTTCTACACACGCTCTACGTTTAGAACTTCTCTAGAATAAGGCGAAATAGAACTACTACCTACTTCTAGACTAACACGCTAGAGGCGTAATTATAGAGAACTAACGTAATTAAGCTCTAGAATTAGAGAGTAACGCAAAGGCCTAGAAGTAGAAGAACTAAAAGTTTATGCGCTGTATAATCTATAGAATAGTATATAAGATAATAATCTTCTAAATAGTCTTCTCTAATGCTTACATAGAGTAGAAGAAGACTAAAAAGAGCTTATAACTATTTACTTAATTATAGTAGCTATAATCTTAGGCAATATACTTCTATAAAAGTATAAGCTATCTAAACGCATATACTATAATTAACTACTGCCGCTTCTAAAGAAGTATAAAGATCTTAGCAACTATCTATATAGAAAGCTCTTCTATAAAGCTTATAATAAGAAGATAAATACACTCTATTAAGTAGGTACCTAGAAGAAGATTAAGCGCTTCTTAGTATAAGAGCGCCTACTTCTACTAAAGTAGGTATTTATATACAAAGTTAATTAGAATAGCTACTTTGTTAAGTGTAAAGCTCGCGTAGTAGTAAGAGAAGATCTATAAGTAATTAATTCTATATACTCTACGTATGCAGTAACGCTCGCCTTGCGCTCTTTTAGAATAGTAATAGTAATAGTAGCTAAATTTAACCTAGAGATTCTCTAGTTTAACGTAGTAGAAGCATTTCTTTATGCGCACTAAGAGCACTAGCTAGTTATAGTATGTAATATACTAGATAGCTTTAAGAAGCCTAGTAAGTGTGTAAAGCTTAAGCGTGCTCTCTATAGACTAAAGAACTCTCTACTACTCTAGTATAAAGAGCTCTTACGCATAGTAAAGAAAGTAGGTCTTATTACTTCTAAAGAAGAGCCTTATCTCTTCTTTAATAAATAAAGAAAGATTCTTCTACTCTTCTACGTTAACAATATACTACTTATATATTACTACACTACTTATTAAGAAGCTTTATAAGTTGCTAATACAATAAAAGTAGTATATAATCTAGAAGAAAAAGGCCTAGTTAAATAGTTTCTAAGAGTAAGAGTATTGCGCAATTGCGCTGCTTATACTATAACACTTATATATAATAAGTATTTAGATAAGCTTACTAAGAAGTTTAACTTAGAAAGCACTTCTTTAAGCCTAGCTACACTACTTCTAAGCTAAGAGCTTGTAAAGTTAATAGGCAAAGCAGATAAGAAGGTAGTTAAAGACTACTAAGAGCGTGTTAGATTACTGCTCTATATAGCTATTATGCTGTAGCCTAATATAGTATACGCTATCTTAAAGCTTTTATACTTTCTTATAAATCTAAGTAAAGAGTATATTAAAGTAGTTAACTAAGTAATTATATACTTATATAAGACTTGCTACTAGGCTATCTACTATAGAGCGCACTCTAGAGTAGAACTTATAATTTGCAGTAACGCTTCTTTTGCAGACAACCTAGAGACTAGGCGCTCTTTATAGAGCTACTTTATTATGCTCTTTAGAGGTGCTATTATTTAGAAAGTAGTATAATAAGTAACTATAATAACTTTAACTATAGAAGCAGAGCTTCTTACTCTTAAGTATATTAGTAAAAAAGTAATAGCTCTTAAGAGGCTATTTTAGAAGCTTACTCTTACCTTAGAAGTAGCGTAGATAATTTTCTGCGATAACTAGTAGACTATACGCTTAGTAGTTAGCGCTAATAAGCGCATAATAACACGCCTTAGATATGTTAATATCTAAAATATGTAGCTAAGGCAAGAGCATACTAAAGAGTCTTTTAGAGTTAAGTACCTAGAGACTAAGAGTATACTAGCTAATAGGCTTACTAAAAATCTGTTAGTTTAGCAATTTACCTACTTTAAGAAGTAGTTAAATATAAAGAATATTAAATTATTAGTAGTATTACAAAGCTTATAAGGTATAAAAGAGTTTTTAGCTGCTTTTCTTAGAGAGTAGTAGAAAGTATATTTTAAGCGTAGCCTCTCTTATAGGTCTGCAGAAAACTACTTATTAGAAAAGGCTTTTATTAAAGCACACGCTCTAAAGAGCGCAGTAAGATAAAAAAGCATATACTTAGAACTATAATTAGAGTAACGCTTCTTTAGTTATCTAAGCGTAAAGTTAGAAGAGCACTGCTAGTTATTAGTAGTATTTTTGTAAGCTTAGAGATACTTAAACTCTAAGGCAAAGAACTAAGAGAGTATAACTTTCTCTGCAGACGTAAATGCGTAACTAAGCTTAGTAGTAATACTCTTATAGGTAACTATAATAGTATTATTAGTAATAGTCTTAAAAGACGCTCTTTTATTATTATTATTAGAGAGCGCTGCACTATTATCTATAGTCTTATTATAGTTAACCTACTTAACTACTAGATAAAGCTTTATAAAGCTTATTAGCACTAAGAAGTTAGAGCACTAGAATAAAACTTACTAGAAGAGCGCTGCTTAGAAGTAGAAGCGTTATTAGCCTTATTATTAAGGTTAAATTAAGACTACTTAATACTAGAAGTATTCTTAGACTTATTAGTATTACGCTCTACCTTTAAGGTGTTAAAGCTCTACTTCTTGCTACGCCTCTAGATTATATAGCTATACTTAAGGCACTACTTAAAAGCAGCGTTATAGTTACAGATAAGCTTATAAAAGTAAAAGTTCTTAATATTAAGTAGATAACTAGTCTTTAGGTTCTGCTCTGCGTTACAAAACTAATTAACTATATACTTAGTAACCTTCTCTATACACTTAGGTCTAAAAAAAGGTTAGTAAAGCTTCTTAAGCTTAAGAAAGAGTATACGTATATATTATTATATCTATAATTACTAATAGCACTAGCAAGGCAGCGCGTAGACTTCTTACTCTTATTAATGCTTACGTAGTTTTTATAGAGAAGGTTAGTAGCCTTTCTAGTACTTATAAACTAAGAGTATTAGAAGCATACTATCTTATAAAGCTTACTAGTAGTAATAAAAGTAGGCTTCTTAGAGAAACGCTTGCGTGTAGACTTAGTTACTAAAGCTCTATTATTCTTATTATTAGAATCTTTATTAAGCGTATACTTCTTATTATTATGCTTTTTATTATTATGCTTATTAAAAGAATTAGCACTATCTAAACTATTAGACTAGATAGAGAGCTCTAGATTAAAGAGAGAGCTCTTTATACTACTTGTAATAATAAAAAAATGCTGCTTCTTCTTAAGAGTAGAGCTAGAGAAAGGTAAAGCGTTGTAAATAGTGCTACTCTCTTAAGAAATAGAGAGCTTACTTAAGGCTTTAGTAGAAAGCTTAGAAGTGTTAGAAGAGATAGTAGAAGAGTTCTTAGAAGTAGAGCTCTTAGAACTAGAAGAACCTAGAAATAGAATGTTAAGATAAGCATTGCTAGTAGCTAAAGAACTAGAAACTATAATAGCAACTTTAGTAGAATACTTACAAGAATTACTAGAAAGCTTCTAAAAGAGCGTAGCAACATTAGAATTGTAGTTAGTATGCTCTTCTTAGGTAGCCTTACTAGCTTACTTATTATAGTACTTTTCTATTGCGCTAATAGAATTAGCAGACTGCTACGCTTAGTAGATTACTTTCTCTAGAACTATCTCTTAATAGAGCTTAATAGCCTTTAGAAGCAGAATCTTAAAGCGTTCTTACTTAGTACGCTACTTGTTAACAAAGCGCTTATTCTTAGACTTAATACGCTTAGTTTTAGCGTTAGCCTTAGCTTTAAAATTCTTATTACTACGCTCTAAGTTGCGCTTAACCTGCTTATTACGCTTGCAACGTAGACGCTGCTTATTTTCTATAGCTTAACTAGTAATATAACGCTTATAAGTAATCTAGTTACAACGCTCTTACTTTACCTTATTCTTAGCTTTAAGGTTGTAAGCGTACTACTTATTAGTGTACTTCTAGGCAGCACGCTTATTATAATGTAAAATATTATTAGCCTGCTCTTAAGTAACTATATTACTATACTTAGTAAATAGATTAGACTTCTTAGAAGCGTAAGTTAGAGTAGTAAATAAGTTATAGGTAGAAGTAGAAGCACTTATAAAACTAGAGCTCTACTTCTTACTAGAAGAACTACGCTTAGAAGAGTCTCTAGAAATACTGTAGAGCTTATTTAAGCGCTTACAATTATCTACCTTAGAGAGAGTAGCTAAGTGCTTAAAGAAGTTAGAGGTGTTAGAGCTTAATAGCTTAGCCTTTAACGCGCTTGCGTAACTAGAACTTAAAGAAGTTACCTTAAAGGCGCTTATAAAGCTAGAACTAGACTACTTATTCTTAGAAGAGCGGCTATCTTTATACTTATACTTATTTCTCTTTAATATAATGCTAGAGAGCTTAGAAATAGATGCAGAGAGGTATGCTTAGTTTAATTAGTATAATAAAGTATGCTGCTAGAGTTAGTAAGCGTACTAATAAAAATTAGAGATACTTACTCTTATTTTAGGTAAGAGGTAAAGAGCGTTTAGCTAATTAAATAATTTTTAGTAATATTATAATTAGCGCGCGTACGCTAAGTAAGCTCTTAGCGCTGCGCACGCTCTAATAAGTACGTAATTAGCGTTCTTAGCTATAATAAGAGAGCTTATTATAACTACGCAGCCTACTCTTGCAGAATACTTAGAAAGTGTATTATAGAACGTACCTCTAGATGCTTCTTAAGAGCATAGCACGTAATTATACTAGCATAGATTAAGATAAGCTCTTAGAAGCGTTGCTACTTAAAAGAGCTTTCTAAGTAAGCTTATAATACAATAATTTATCTTCTATTTATTTCTATGCTTCTAGACGCGATAAGTAATATATAAGTAAAGTCTTTCTTTTCTCTACTCTATTTCTTTACTACTTTCTTTTTTTTACCTCTATACCTTTATACTAGTAATAGTAATAGTAACTACTACTATTTCTTATAAAGTTTCTAATCTAATATAAAGTAAATCTACTCTTTACTACTTTTTTTTAGAGCTTTATTTATTAGTATCTACTTTAGTAGATATAGTCTATCTTAACTATTAGGTCTATAAAAGGTACTAGCTTTTATACTACTAGTAGTAGAGTTTTATAAGCTAAACTTTTAGGCGCTTATAAGATTATAGAAGACTAGCTACCTACTATAATCTTATTAGTGTTTAAGTGTTTTTACTTTATATATCTTAAATAGGCTACTTTCTATTATACTTTATCTAATCTTAAGCCTTCTTAGAGCTAATCTTAAGCTTTTACTTAATAAGCCTATAAGCTTCTACTTAATAAGCTATATACTTAGTAAAAAGAAAGAAATATAGATACTCTACGTTATCTATATATTATCTTATAATATATAACTATAATACTAAGTCTACTAATTATCTTCTAAGAAAGTTATAAGTTAGTACTTATAACTAGCTAATAGGCTTTATAAAACTTATACTTAGTTAACTTATACTTAATACTTTTAATTACTTATCTTATCTTTTATATATACTTTTTTAAGTATTTTTTACTAGCCTACTTACTTTAGTTATACTAGCCTACTTATATTAACTTTAAGTTTAAGTAATAGTTATCTTTAATAAGTAGAAGTAGTTATCTAGCTCTTCTTCTATAAGTATAGTAGTTTAACTTTATCTACTTCTATTAGTTATCTAGTATCTTACTTTATACTAAATATAAATAAGCGCTATAAAAGAAAATATATCTAACTAATAATTATTCTCTAAATCTCTACTTAGTGCTACTCTTTAGCTACTATTTAGAACTAAAGGTATTCTTTATATAGCTTATAGTATTAGTAAAGAAGAGTACTAGAATTTATTTTTATATTCTAGAAAGTTTATAACTTAAAGGTATCTATTATTAGACTCTACACTTTACTAGGCTAATAAAGAATACTATTACCTTACTAACTACTTTATTCTTTAAGTTATAACTACGTAGTTTTATTCTATCTTACTAGTTAAGTAAAAATACCTAAATAACTAATATACTACGTAAAAGGTAGAACTCTAGATTAGTAGTAGAATATAATAGGTAGAAGTTTAGGTTAGTAATAGAATATAATAGGTAGAAGTTTAGATTAGTAGTAGAATATAATAGGTAGAAGTTTAGATTAGTAATAGAATATAATAGATAGAACTTTAAATTAGTAGTAGAATATAAGTAATAACTTATAAGAAGTAGATAGTAGTAGAATATAATAAGTAACTTATAAGAGGTAGATAGTAGTAGAATATAAAAAGTAACTTATAAGAGGTAGATAGTAGTAGAATATAAGAAGTAATTTTAAGACACTAGTAGTAGAATATAAGTAATAGTTTATAAAAGGCTAATAGTAGTAGAATATAAGAAATAGTTTAAATACACTAGTAGTAGAATATAAATAATAGTTTATAAAAGGCTAATAGTAGTAGAATATAAGAAATAGTTTAAATACGCTAGTAGTAGAATATAAGTAATAACTTATAAGAGACTAATAGTAGTAGAATACGTAATAAAAAAATAAGAAAGAACTTTCTTCTTATTTATAGTAACTTCTCTAGGTTATTAAAGTTATTATATTATAAAAAGTAGTAAGTATTCTACTACTATAGCTTTTTTATATTCTACTACTACAGCTTTCTTATATTCTACTACTATAGCTTTCTTACATTCTACTACTATAACGCTAACTACTCTTATCTATAAACTATTATAGATTTATTCTACTACTATAAGCTAGACTTTATATTAGTCTAGCGCTACGTAATATAGAGACTTTCTATTACTTACTATAGCGTATATATTTTACTACTACCTACTATAGCCTAACCTAGCTTAGTAATACTAGTGTTAGAAACTCTATTAGATAATTATCTACTATAGTCTATTTAACCTTACCTCTTACTAATATACCTCTCTTAGTCTAATACTAATTATACTCTAATAAAGAAGATAACTTATATTACTATCTTTAAAAGCTAGAACTACTATTTATAATTATATATCTTCTAGCTAAGAAGACCTATATTACTATTCTTAAAAGCTAGAACTACTATCTATAATTACGCGTCTTCTAGCTAAGAAAACCTATATTACTATTTTTAAAAGCTAGAACTACTATCTATAATTATATATTTAGAACGTAATAGAACTAGATATAAATAATATAAACCTTAATAGTTATTACTTAACTATAAATATAACTAATATAGTAATCTTAAAACATAGTATAAGTAACTTAAGAAATTACTTACAAAGTCTAATAATAACTTTACTAGTTATAACCTAACTATAAATATAACTAATATAGTAATCTTAAGAACTAGTATAAGTAACTTAAGAAATAGCTTATAAACCTAATAACCTTACTAACGTATAGCGCTAGCGTAATAATACTACTTTCTAGCTTAATTAGAGTACTTAGAGCTTAATAGCCTCTAGGTCTACGCTAATCTATAGCGCTAGTATAATAACACTACTTTTTAGCTTAATTAAAGTACTTTAGAGCTTAATAGCCTTAGAAACTATAGTAATAAGATAATATCTATAAAAACTTAGGCCTATATAGCTCTTTATATTATAATTCTTAGCTTTTTAGTATCTATAGTAATATAAAGATGTTTTCTACTAAACTATCTTTTCTTCTCTAACTAGTTAGTAAGAATACTAATAACTTTAATACTTTACTATAAAGTAATCTATCTAGGTACCTTAATAGTAGTTTATCTTATACTAGTACTAGCATTTATTTTAGTTTAGTAGCAACTCTAGAAAGAGTAATAGTAGTATACTATTCTACGTAATAAATTTAAGACTCTACTACTACTATAAATAATAATAGCACTCTCTAACTATAGAATACTATTATTACTACTTTTTTTAATATCTTACTAATAACGCTTAAGTTATTTATTAGTCTAACTATTAATATAGTAGTAAGTAGGTACTAGAAACTAAAGATAGAGAATAGCGCTAGTAATATTCTACTAGTAATACTTCTAACTTATCTATAAATAAAGTTTTACTATCTACGCCTAACTATAAGTCTAGAACTATTACTAATAAGTACTCTTATACTTTTATAAGATAAGCTAGCACTAACTTAAAAACTAGTAAAAATAAACTTACTCTATTAGCCTACCTAAACTATAAGATAAGTGCTAGCCTATTTTTCTTAACGTTTTACTAGTAATACTTAAGTTATTTATTAGTCTAACTATCTATATAGTAGTAGGTAGATACTAAAAACTAAAGATAAAGAGAAGAATAGCGCTCTTAAGCTCTAAGATAGTAGTCTATTATACTTTTATCTATTACTCTAATAGTCTTATAGAGCCTCTTAGAAGAGCCTCTAGAGAAGCCTAGCTAGTAAGCTAATATCTCTTTTTAATATATAAGTAAATTCTACTTTTATTAAAGAAGTAATCTCTAATAATTATAATTACTTTAATAAAGTACTTATACTTAAACGTACGTATAACGTAGCTAAGTAACATAGTATATAATTATAATATAAGTGTATTTCTTAAATACCTTTAATTATAGTAGATAGTAGTATATATATTCTTTTAATACCTTTTAGCTATTAAAAGTAAGCTATAAAGTTCTAGGTTCTATAGCTTTATAGAAAAGAGAAAATAAAAATAAATAGTATTAATTCTATGCGTTCTATAAGCCTTAGTAGTAGTAAGGTATATAAGCTAGTATATAAAGAAGTAGATCTAGGTTAAGAGAGTAGTAGCTAGAAGCTTAATACTAAAGTTATAATACTATATTAGCTAAGAAGAAAGCTAAAAGCTCTAGCAAAACTAAGTTCTAAGAACTAATACCTAAGGCATGTACCTAGCCTAAGGTATATACCTAGCCTAAGGTATATACCTAGCCTAAAGTATCTACTTAGTAGCTATACCTAGTTAGTTAAGTAAAACTCTAGCCTAAGATATATATACTTATAATATAGGTACGCCTTTATTAGAGTAGAACTATATTTTTAACTATAGTACTATAAATAGGTAGAACTTTTTAATTAAAAAGATTTCTTATAGTCTATCTCTTCTTTATACTTATACTCTCTTCTTTAAATATTCTATAAACTCTATAATTAACTCTCTAAGATTCTTAATATATTTCTTATTACTACTAACTATGTTATAGAAAATAAGCGCCTATACTATAGGCTATTACTAATATCTACTAATATTAAGGCTAACGTAGCTATATACTAGTATACCTATAATAGAATAAAGTAGTACCTAGAGAAGCTTATAGGTATCTATATAGGTATCTACGCGTTATAGGTATAGGCTTATATCTATTCTCTCTACTTAAGTAATAAACTTATTAAGAATAAGCTTATCTACTAGCTTTATAATAATAATAGGTTTATTATAAGCGCTCTTATGCTAGGTAGTATCTATATATTAGCTAGTACTAAGATAGATAAGAAAAGATAATATATTACTTTTAAGTAGAATAAGCGTCTTAAGAATTTAGCTAAGGCTTTAGATAGTAGGCCTACTATATATCTCTCTAATAAGTAGCTAGCCTACGTTAATAAAATTATAAATAAAGACTTTAATAGATAGATCTAACTAGTCTTAAACTTTATTACCTACTTATAATAAATAGTAGTAATCTATACGTATATAATATAATATAATAGAGTAGTAAATAATATAATAACTTTAGTAGTATAGATAGTGCTAGCTTTTTTAATAAGCTTATAATAAAATATAACTAGTGTAGATAAGTATAGAAGGCTTTAAGACTAGTGTAATATATTAAGATAAGAGGCTCTTTGCTAAGTACTATAGAGATATTACTACTAATTCTAGAATCTTTCTAAGCCTTTAGGTAATAGTAACTATAATAAAGGTAGTAGTAGCAGCGCTTAATAGACTAAATATAGTATAGTAGTAACTACTAGGTTATTATAACCTCTAGGTAGTATTAGTAGTAATAAAAAGTTAATATAGCGTTACTATTTATTATAAATATATAAGAAAGAGAAGTATAAATAGGTAGTAAGAGGCGTTTAAGTTTAGGCTTAGTTTTAATAGCTTAAAAGTTTGTTTATTTATTATTTATAATATAGTATAATATTATAAGACATAACGTAGTAGACTCTATCTCTAAGGCCTAGAAGAAGCTAATAATTATAATAATAGAAGTACTAAGTTAAATACTATAATTATTATTTTAATTACTATCTCTATTATCTACTATAGTTTTTCTTTATAATAATATCTATAATAATATAAAAAAAAACAACCTATATAGTATAGAAGAACGTAGTTATCTACGTAGTAGTAAGATAAGTTAGTAAGACTAGTGTACTTCTAGCTATAAGCTAGTGTAGTATAGAGCCTAATTATTTTATAATAAAAGTTTTTCTATATAGCTACTTAAGACCTTATAGTAACTCTATATATTTAATTTTATAACTATCTACGCCTTCTCTACTATACTAGTATCTCTACTATACTACTCTCTTACTCTCTAAAGTTATCTTAATATTAGTTTTAAGCTTTTAGTACTACTTCTCTCTAAATAGAGAAGCTACTTAGCACTTTAGTAGAGTATAGATTATTTATAAAGTATTTAAAAAAGAAAGTTCTTATAAGAAAAGAAGTATAAGATTAGAGATCTTAGATAAGAGACTATTATCTAGCTTAGTCTAGTAGTATTATTAGCTTCTAGTACTCTAATAAAGTCTACTTCTATACTAGTTAAGACTTTTAAATTTCTTAATACTAGTTTATAGAACTAGTCTATAGAACTAGTTTATAAAACTAGTCTAGTAGTATTATTAGCTTCTAGCACTCTAATAAAGCCTACTTCTACGCTAGTTAAGACTTTTAAATTTCTTAACACTAGTCTATAGAACTAGTCTAGTAGTATTATTAGCTTCTAGTACTCTAATAAAGTCTACTTCTACGCTAGTTAAGACTTTTAAATTTCTTAACACTAGTTTATAAAACTAGAAGATCTTTAAATTTCTTAACACTAGTTTATAAAACTAGAAGATATTTAAATTTCTTAATACTAGTTTATAGAACTAGAAAACTTTTAAAACTAAGATTATTAGTAGTAACTAGAAGAAAAAAGCTATAAAAACTTATGCTTATAAAAATCTTTAAGTTAAGATCTCTAGCTTTAAAATCTCTACTATTACTTTACTTTTCTCTAGCTAGCTAGATATAAGTTCTATACGTTTATATCTCTATTATTATATACTAATAGTATTTAAACTATAATAATAATATATAGTACCTAAAGCTTAAATTCTATATTTAGGTTAATAGTCTTATATAAAAGAAGAAGATCTAACTAGCTATACTTATATACTTAATTATTTAGCTTCTATCTATAACTAGTGTTAGTAGAGTTATTAAAAGTTATGTTATTAAGTTTACTACGCTTTCTACTTTATAAGCTTTTAGATAGCTTTAACTCTAGCTTACTTCTAGAACTACTACTACTAAGATACCTTCTACCTCTATATCTCTACACTAAGAATATAACTTCTAGATAATTATTATTATTAATAACGCTAGCTATAAGCCTTTAGGTCTCTTAAGCTTATATACTACGCTGCTAAAGCTATTATTAACTACTTTTCTTTTATTACTAACTCTTTTATAATTATTATTATTAATAATACTAGCTATAAGCTTCTAGGTCTTTTAAGCTTATACGCTGCGCTACTAAAGCTATTATTAACTACTTTTTCTTTATTACTAACTTTCTTATAATTATTAACTTTACTATATATATTTACTATAACTAGTATTCTGTAAATAACTATAGACTATATAAGACTATTATTAAGTACGCTAGCTATAAGCCTCTAGGCCTCTTTTAAGCTTATACTATTTAACTTTAATATACGCACTTTTATAGAAACTATATATTCTATAATTAACTACTTTCTAGTTAAGATTACTAATACTAAATACTATGTTCTTAGTAAGAGAGCTATAAAAAATATAGTATACTAAGGCACTACTACTAAATTAGGTAAGTACTCTATTATTACTACCTTTCTTAGTAAAGGTATTATTAGTACTATTATTAATCTATAAGATAATTACTAATAATAGTATTAAAGCTTTTAAAAAGCTAGTAATAAGTTAACTTAGGCTTACCTCTAGAACTACTATAAAAGTGTCTTACGCTTTTATAAGATAATTACTAATAATAGTATTAAAGCCTTTAAGAAGCTAGTAATAAGTTAACTTAGACTTACCTCTAAAACTACTACTACTTTAGCTACTATAAAGTGCCTTATACTTCTATAACTCTACACTAATACTAATAGTTTTAACTTAGACTTACCTCTAGAACTACTACTACTCTAGCTACTATAGAGGTACTTTATACTTCTATAACTTTATACTAAGAATATAACTTCTAAATAGTAGTCTTTAAGTACTATATATTTATAAAGGCGTACTACTTTAAATATATTACTAGCTTTCTTATTAGCTATAATAGCTCTTAGTACTTAAAAGTTACTGTAAAGGATCAAACCCGCGACCTCTACCTAATCGGGCCTAGCTCCGCATTAGGCGAGCGGCCTGTGCAAGAAATATTAAAACCTCCGCGAGCACCTAGATAGACCTATACGCAGAATCTTAATTGTTACTTAAACTTAACCTTTACACTATTCTGCGTCGCTCTATACCTAGGTTACAGACACCTGTCTTCTCTCTACCGCGACTTTGCGACTTCGCAGTTAAGAAGTAATCGCAACTTTTCTAACTTATAAAGCTTGTTAAACAAGCGAGTCCGCAGTGTCGCTAATACTATCCCGTAATTAGAAGCAAGCCTAACGCTTAAGCAACAATTAGCAACGCTACCTGCGACCTAGAATACACTAGAGAACACAGAAGCGGGGCAACTAATAGGTACCGCTAGAAGCCCTTTATTAGAGCACTTAGCAGGGCAATTATTAAAGACAACGTTACATCTCTCCGCTAAAGTTACGACGTAATAGGTAGAGAATTAGCTTGCCTTAATTAGAGTAAGTAGTTACAGCGAATCTGTATATTGTGCGTTAAGTACCAAGACGTGCGACAACTGCAAATAATTAAGCAAACAACTTAGTTAAGTAGACAATAGTTAAGGAGTTAATATTAACAACCTTTGTACCTTCTTCTAATATGTCGCAATTATAGCAACTCTTACGTTTGCGTAACTGCGACACCTAAGACACCTAAAATACTATAGCCTAGGAATTACTAGCGCTACGTAAAATCTAGCAATCTAACTACCGCTAAAGCAGCTTTCTAGACCTACACTCTCTGCTATCTGTTTTAGAAGAGGTAACTAGCGCTAAACAGCTAGAAGAGTCTAAGACTTGTAACGATGCTTGCTACGTTAAGCTTAACATCTTAGAAGATTGCGTTAAGATTATTACTAGCAACAATTTAGAGATTATTTGTGTATCCCTTAAATCTAGTTAATAGTTAGAGCTTTAAACCTTCTACCTACACGCTAAAGACAAACGCTCTGCTAGTTTTACAATTACAATAGGCTAAGACCTTAAGAAAGGCATAGACTCTAAGACAGTTACTAAAGCTTACTCTTACGTTACTATTAATAATAAGAACTAGTTTAGTTAAGCTGTCTCTAAATACCTATAGTAGTTCTACGCCGTACTTGTTTGTATTATAACAGCTATTAGACTTCTCGCAGAAGAACACAACACGCTCTCTAAGCAAGTGTAACTTCTACTCTCTACTATCCCGCGTACTCTTTACAACAAGAAGATTAATTGTATCTGTAACCTTAAAGGTTAAGTTAACAAGTTAAAAGGCAAGAGTTTAGCTTCTAGTAACCCTGCTAAGATTAACAAACACTCTACTTATCTTGCCCTCTAAATAGAGCTCTAGAAGCTCTGCACCGCTAGCGAGACCTACTAAAGCACTATTAGTAAGCTTAAAAACACCTAAGATGCAAATAAAGACAAGCTTAAGAAGCTAAAAGACAACTACACTACTAAGGTTAATAAGCTTACATTAAACCTTAAGTATAAGAAGAGCGAAGCTAATTGCTTTTACAGGAACTAGAAGGCAGAGCAAGAGATTGCTGCGGTAGAGCGCAAGCGCGCTGTTAATAAAAAGAAGAAGGCTAATTAGTACTACGTTAACCGCACTAATTACAACAATAACTATAAATATGTTATCTGCTAGCTTAGCGATAAGAAAACTAGCAAGGCCCGCCTTTAACAAAAGTATAACGTAGTTCTTAATAAGCTACTCGCGCACAAGCCTAACTATAAGCTATACTCTATTCTTTAACGCAATAACACTAACTCTAATAACTGCTATTGCTAGGACACACTATTTAAGAACAGACGCAATCGCCGTTTAGTGTCTATCGCTACTAACCGCACTCGTAGAGACAACGCTAATAACGCTTGCCGCAATAACGTTAACCGCACCTATTATAATAACGCTAAACGCTCTTTACGCAATAAGCGACAACCTACACTATTTAACGCTTCTAAGCGCTAACGTTAAGCTACACCTAGTCTACACAACTAGGCTTTATCCGCTGTCCCAGGCACTAGCGGAGGTGTTACTATCTGCCTACTAGATATCTCTGTGTTTAAGAGTAAGAATGCCAATAGTAAGAACAAAGACTATAAGAAGTAGCGCTGTTTAGCGGTAAACAAGTGCTCTACATATGTTAGCGATTACGCTACTCTTATCTACTTAGAAGATTATATTAAGGGCAACGCCTAGAACATAATTAAGTACAATATTACATTAGCTAAGTTCTACCTAGATATTCTAACTGTTCTAGACAAATATTTTAGCGCGGAGATATATAAGAAGAAGATAGAAGTAGAAGCTACTCTCTAAGACAACTCCCTTGTCTAGAAGCACAGCGAGACTTTTGTTAGCTAGAGGCAACGCTTCTTAAAAGTTTACGCTATTCTTAAGAAGAGCAACCGCAAGATAGTAGGCTATGCCTATTAGTACATACGCCTAGGTCTTGCTGCTGCTATAATAGCTAGATTATTCTATAGGGAGACGCTTACAGTATTTCTAAGCTGCGCCTACAATTGTAATCTTAATTAGAAGAAGATTAACTGCTATTCTACTCTAGCTCTAAAGAAGACTATATGTAATTAGAACTATCTAAATACACGAAAGGATCGCTAATAGTTACCTAGAGACTGCTCCTCTAAGCGCAAGCGCACCTCTAACTGTACAGCAAAGCAATCTATTGCCTTTAGCTGCACTAATAAACAGCGCAATATCTTATTTAAGAATAAAGCCTACTTTAAGTGTAGAGATAAGTTCTACTAGAGCACTAACTATACAAAGAACTAGGCGGTACTATTTAATTAAATTAAGGGACTCTCTTTAAACGCCCTAGACGCTAACTTTACTAAAGACAAGCGCGCCTCTGCTAATAATAGTTATAGCTCTAACAATAACTACTAAGCCTATGTTAAAGACGAAGAAGCTAACAACAAGGGATACGTAGTTAAGCCGGGCTATAGCTTAGATTTTTAGATGCTTCTAAACAAACTCGCGATATCTAGAAGCTAAAATAGAGTAAATTACTTAAGAAGACCCGTTTTGTAACAGAGCATTATAATTAACTTAAAGCTGTAGCAATGCAAGTGCTAGACGTTAATACTCTACAACTACAACAACACTACCTCTCCGCTAGTGCTATATATTCTAAAGGTAGCCTCTACTCTACCTTATAGCTGCAATTTAAATGTTAGCTAGCTACTCTAGTAGGTAAGAAGACAACAGCTTGCCTTGTTAATACAGGTGCTAGTGCCTACTTTATTAGCAGACAATAGGCTCTAGATTATAAGCTTAACTAGATAGCTACTTTACCTATTTAACTAACTCTCGCTAATAGTTACACTGTCGAATCTCTTACTAAAGCTGTAGAACTACCTGTTACCTACAGTTTCTATACAAGTAACGTCCTCTGTTACATCGCAAACATAGAACGCTTTAACGTTATTCTTAGAATAAACTAGATAGATTAATATAACTCTACCTTTAGCTTTAGCACTAAGCGCTCTATGTTATTTAATAGCCTTTATTACTACCTAAACTGTCTATATACTAGTATAATAGAAACTGTGTATAGTAACAACTGTCTTTCTAATAGTTACACCTAGAAGACAGACAAAAATATAGCTATTATAATAATAAGTGCGCACGCTGCTTGTCTTACAGCGAAGCGTTACTCTAAATAGATTATTTAGGTTAAACTACATTACTAGAACAAACTTAAGAAACCTTCTAATAAGGACTGCGACTTTGCTACCTTCTAGAACAACGTAGCCTGTTGTGCAGGTATATTCTAGAATAACTTTAATAAGTATATAGAGAAGCACAAGAAGGCTAAGATAACTAATAAGGAGCTAAAGAAACTTATACCTAACTAGTTATACTCTAAGATAAAAGAGATCTTTAGTCTCTGTCTCGCTAATATGCTGCCTCTCTGTTAACTAGGCATAGACTACGCTATTAACGTTAAGGCTAACAAGCCTTCTTAACTCTACATCTACGGACTTACGCGATAAGAAACAGAAGCTGTTAAGGCCTATATTAATAAGATAATAGGTAAGGGCTTTATTTAGCCTAGCACATCTCTTTACGTCTTACCTATTCTTGTTGTTAAAAAGCTAGAGGGTAGACTGCGCATTTGCGTTAATTACTACAGCCTTAACGCTATTACTAAGAAAAATTAGAATGCGCCGCTGTTAATTAAGGAGACTCTTGCACAGATATCTAAGGTTTGTATTATAAGTATTGTTAACGTTATCGCTGCCTTTAACTCTGTTAGAATTAAGGCAGGCAATAAAGAGAAGACTACCTTCTAGACAAGATATAGCTTGTATAAGTACCTTGTTATGCTGTTTAGCCTATGCAATGCTCTAGAGACGTTTTAGACGTTTATTAACAAGACTCTAAGAGAACACCTTAACAATATCTGTAGCGCGTATCTTAATAATGTTCTAATATATAGCGAGAATAAGTTGTTATACAAGGAATATATTCTTATAGTATTAAAGAAACTTTAAGACGCTAGTATGTATCTAGACGCTACTAAGTGCAAGTTTAAGGTTAAGCGTGTTAAGTATCTAGAACTTATTCTTACTACTAAAGAGCTTAAAATAGACTCTAAGAAAGTTGCTACTATTAGAGATTAGTCCCTCTCTTGCATAGTTAAAGACGTGCAGTCTTTCTTAGAATTTGTAAACTTCTACAGGCAGTTTATTAAGGGCTTTTTGTACTTAGCTAAAGCTCTTATAGAGCTTACTAGAAAAGACATAGATACTTGCAAGTCTTTTCCTCTCGCTAATAGTTTCGCTGCCTTTGTAGCCTTTTACTAGATTAAAGACGCCTTTGCTATAGCTAGTGTCTTAGCCTATTTTAACCTAGACCTAGAGTTCTAGCTAGAGACTAATGCGTTCAACTTTGTTATAGCCGCGATCTTGTCTTAAATGCATAACAGCGTTCTTAGGCCTATAGCCTTCTTGTTAAGAAAAATAACGCCTACTAAATGCAACTATAAGATCTATAACAAGAAGCTTCTCGCTATTGTTTAAGCTTTTAAAGAGTAGCGTTTTAAACTTGCTAGTACTAAAAACTCTATTAAAGTTCTGTCTAATTATTAAGCTCTTTAAACATTTATAACAAACAAACGTTTAAACTAATAGTAGGCTTAATAGGCTAAATTTCTCGCTAAGTTTAACTTTTACATTAAGTACTGTCTAGAAAAGCAAGAAACTAAATCTAACGCCCTTACACGTTGTTCTAGCGACTTACCCGCTAATTATAATAATAAACAGCAACGTTTCTAAGTCTAAACTATTATTAAGCTAGATTAGGTTAACCTAGATGCAAGAATCGCCTGTATGCAATTTAAAAAGGACGGAGGTAGCTGCTACGCCTTATACCTTGCACGCTGCTACTCTAGACACTTTAAAGACTCTATTACCTTAGCCTAAATAATGTACTAACTTAGCAAAGAAGACGCTGTTAGTAAAGCGTATGCAGAGTCTGCTTTAATAATATTATTCTTACACCTTGCTTCTCTTAACGTCGCCGACAAGAATCTATTAACCGCTATTTAAGAGGACTTATAGCTAATAATTAAAGTAGAGTACGCTAAGAAAGAAGATAGAATACTTAAGAAGCTTATTAAAGCTGTTTAGAACGGACTCCGTTGCATTCTACACAATCTTATTTACGGCAGCTACTATCTCTGCATTAAACTTAGTAACTACACTCTATAAGACAGCCTTTTGTACGTTAAAGACAAGGTCTACGTGCTAAGTTTAGGACTTGTTTGTACTAAAGTAATTGAACAAGCTTATTAGGCCTTCTGCAGTAGTTACAGCGGCAAACACGAATTGTATTTACGTCTCTCTTAATAGTACTATTAGCTAAAGATAATAACTAATATTGCATAGTATCTCCGCAACTATCTTACGTGCAAACGCACTAAGAGCTATTACAATAGAAGATATAGGCTTCTCTATCTACTGCCTGTTCTCTATAAGTACTAGTTCTGTATTTCTATAGACTTTATTACGCACCTACTACCTTGCTCTTATAATAGATAAGTATTTACTAACATTCTTGTTATTGTAGACAGGCTTACTAAAAAGAAGAAGTTTATTCTAATAGTAGCTCTTACTGTAGACGCACTAGTTTAAGCGTTTGTAGAGTACGTATAGAGGGAGAAGAGATACCTAGATAAAATAGTTACTAATTGTAGAAGCTAATTTACAGCCTACTTCTAGAAATAACTGTGTTAGCGACTAGGCACTTACCTAAAGTACTCTACTGTATTTTACCTATAGATAGACAGATAGACTAAGAACGCTAACGCGTACTTAAAGCAGTATCTCCGCGCATACGTTAACTACGAATAGAATAACTAGGCTCTATATCTTCTTATCGCGGAATTTAAAGCTAACTTAACTGTTAGTGTAAGTACCAGCGTCTCTCTGTTCTACGCTACTAAAGGGTACAAACTAAGGTTAGGCTTAGAGCCTTCTACTGCGATGTTACCTGCTAATGCTACTCTAGTACGCATAGACAAGACACGCGCTAATTAGCTCGCGCTATATATTAACTGCCTGCGCAAAGAGCTGCAACACTTAATAACCTAGGCACAAGCTAAATAAGCGGAATACGCTAACAAGGACTGTCTTCCCGCTTCTCTCTTTAAGGTTAGAGACATAGTTATACTTAACACTAGGAATATATAGATAGTCTAGCTAAATCGCTTATTAGACTTTAAGAACTGTAGTCCCTTTAAGATTATTTGCTCTATTAATAACCTAGCATACAAGCTATAGTTGCTAAAGAAGATAGGCTGCCTCTACAACGTCTTTTATCTCTAGTTGCTGCACTTACATTCTAAGAACTCTATGCCTAGACAAGTTAGAGATGCTAAAGAACCTGCAGCAGTACACCTAGATGTAGAGAATAACGAAGACTACGTTATTAAACGCATTAAAGACTGTAGAGTTAACAAGTAGATAAAGGACCTAGGTACTAAACGCAAGGGCCTTCTCTAGTATTAGGTTTAGTAGACTAATTACCTAGAAGGCTCTAACAATCTCTTATAAGAACTATATATAAACGTCGTTAGCAGCGCGGAAACTGTTCTAGAATACTACTGCTGCAATCTAACAAAACTAAAGCTGCATCTAACATTTAGAACCTTAGCGAGCTAACAAGACCTTATAATGCTAACGCTTAATAGTTTTACGCTGTAGGAAGCTACTTTACCGCTAATAGCTAGACGCAAGCACTTACGTTCTACCTTAACACTATGTTAATAATTAAGAAGAGTGCCTCTACGTTCTTGTCTTACTACGCTGTAAAGTAGCAACCTTCTGCGAGATCTGTTAAACGCTGCACTTAAGAGCTTAGGGCAACTGCTCTCCGCTAATATTATAATAGCTTTACGTACTAGAGGCTACAAGGAAACCTGTATATAATAGGTGCGTATAATAACGCTGTAATTTAGCCTTTAGGGGGTTACTACTTATCTATTGCAACTCTAGTTTAGCTAGGAAATAAAGCTGTCGCGATGTAGAGCGTACTACACTGCCTAGCAAGCTAACTACTAAATAGAATTGCGCAACGCTATGTTACCGTACCTACGTACACGAATACAAACCTACATTGTTACTATTAATCTACGCGTCTCTCTTAAAGCGAAGCCCCGCGAGCAACTAAGCCTGTAATAGAGGGATATAATAAGGATAAGAATAGAATACTAAGTAGTTAGCGTTGTGCTATTTAGCCTGCGTAGCTTTCGTAACACGGGCATTATATTTGTAATTGTAATTGTACTAACTTAGTATGTTGTACAGGGTAAAAAAGGATTGCAGAGCGTTAGAACTTACTCTTTTTAAAGGGGGGGGTAGTGTAAAGAATTAAACCCGCGATCTCTACCTAATTAGGCCTAGCTCTACATTAGGCAAGCGGCCTGTACGAGGAACATTAAAACCTCTGCGAGCACCTAGATAGACCTGTACGCAGAATCTTAATTGTTACTCGAACTTAACCTTTATAGTTACTACTAGTAATATCTACTACGTACTAAAGTAGCTAAACGTCTAGACTAGTAGTTTCTATACTATTATACTTTAGTTAGTCTATAGCTTCTATTAAAGTTAAAGCTATATTTAATACTTTATTAAAAGCTAGTCTAAAAAGTCTAGCTAATCTAATTCTTCTCTATTAGTAAAAAGTAGAGAAGTCTAATACTATACCTCTCTTACCTAATCTTTCTACTAAAGACTCTAAGTTAGTTATCTAGCTTCTTTAATTCTTTACTATTAGTAAGAAGTAGAAGACTACTAGCTCTATATTTCTCTTTCTAAAATATAGCTAGTAGCTTATTTATTAATAATTACTAATAGAAGTTTAAAGAGTAGTAAGAGTATAGAATAGTATATATAGAAAGAAGTATATAGTAAAAACTTTAATTCTAACTAACTAAACTCTACTCTCTTACTATAGTTAGTATTTAAACTCTAATCTATAACGCTGCTCTAATCTAATACTTAGGTTATTTCTCTAAGTAGTACTCTAAATAGCTAAAATAGAATATAGAAGCTAAACGCTCTAAAGCTAGTAAATATTTATATATTATAGTAGTAGCACTATATAAGTACTACTTACTTATATCTTATAAAGAAAAGAAAAAAGTAAGCTATTCTATATCTATTATTACCTACCTATTTACTTAACTTTTACTACTACACTTTTACTACTACTACGTAAGGTTACTTATAAGAGTAAGTAGAATTACTACCTAGCTTAGCGTAATCTCTATCTTCTTATTATTATTATTATTATTATTATACGCTAAAGATATAGAAAAGGTAGAAGTAGAAATAATAGGCGTAGGCGTAAGCGTAGGTGTAATTATTAATAGTAGTATAGCTACTATATACTAAGTATACTAAGTAAAGTTCTAAGATAAGCTATATTACTATTAGTATATAGTTACTAACTCTAATAATAGTAGTACTATACTTACTTACGCTTCTAAACTATACTAGATCTTAACTTACTTTAGTAGAGCTTATTCTATTACTATTACTACTATTACTACTATATAATAAATTATAGTAGTAGTACTAAGATTATAGCGTATAAAGCGCTAAATAGAAAGCTAAATAGAAGAAAGTTAGAAGTAGATATTTTAAGGTAGTTACTACTATTATTATTATTATTAATATAAAGAGTATTATATAATATAGAATTACTATAGGCTAAAGTTTTAATAGCTATAAGTAAGATTATAGTCTTAAAAAAGATATATTTATTACTTATTACTTATTACTTATTACTTCTTACTCTCTATTAATTATCTACCTTCTATACTTATATACTATATTACTATACTAGTAAAGCTAGTGTTATAGCTACTAATATAAAGTCTTTACTTATTATAACTTTATATTTCTACTAGCTCTCTTATACTTATATACTATATAAAGCCTTAAATCTAATTATTTTCTATTAATAATAGTCTAATATAGTACTACTATTTAGTATATTAGTTCTTTACTAGTCTAGTAACTCTTAGCTCTTAACTAAGATATCTACTTAACTACTAGATAGGTAATTTCTTATATATAAAGTTACTATTTTTTTTATATTTAAGTTTAAGTCTTATCTATTACTATCTTTTTTTTACTTATAATAAGTCTATAGTAGTATAATATATAAAGGCTTTAAGAGCTTATAAGTAGTAGTAGAATACTTATAAACTTAGAGTAGGTAAGTAGTAGTAGAATACTTATAAACTTAGAATAGGTAAGTAGTAGTAGAATACTTATAAACTTAGAATAGATAAGTAGTAGTAGAATACTTATAAACTTAGAATAGATAAGTAGTAGTAGAATATAAGAAGACCTAGGCTTATAAGTAGTAGTAGAATACTTTTATTATACTATAGTAGTAAAATACTTATAAACTTAGAATAAGTAAGTAGTAGTAGAATATAAAGAGACCTAGACTTATAAGTAGTAGTAGAATACTTTTATTATACTATAGTAGTAAAATACTTATAAACTTAGAATAAGTAAGTAGTAGTAGAATACTTTTATTATACTATAGTAGTAAGATACTTATAAACTTAGAGTAGGTAAGTAGTAGTAGAATACTTATAAACTTAGAATAAGTAAGTAGTAGTAGAATACTCTTATTATACTATAGTAGTAGAATACTTTTATTATACTATAGTAGTAGAATACTTTATATATACTATAAATACTATAGTAGTAGAATATACTAGATAGTTTATTATACTATAGTAGTAGAATACTTTATATATACTATAAATACTATAGTAGTAAAATATACTAAATATTTTATTATACTATAGTAGTAGAATACTTTGCGTATACTATAAATACTATAGTAGTAGAATATACTATAAATATCTTATTATACTATAGTAGTAGAATACGCTAAATATTCTATTAAGCTATAGTAGTAAAATGCGCTAAATATTTTATTAAGCTATAGTAGTAGAATGTTTATTTTATAAACTTATTTCTTAATTATTATATAAAGAGATATAAAGGTAGTAAGATACTAATAAATTACGTTTTAGAGTCTAATTATATTTTCTTTATATTAATATTTGTACGACAATCACTAAACAGGCCCTAAGAGACGAAGGAGCGCGTGGCGTAGCTCGAGACGGAATTGAGCGCACGTCGAAGGCGGGGCATGTGCGTGGGATTGCCGAAAGCGCTACCGCAGACAGATAGACTTTAGCAAGTCATTCCTTCAAATAGAAGTCTAGACTGCTTCCTGTACATCTTCTTGTCTGACATCTGTCGGGTTGTCGTCGTACACGATGCTGTTTGTCGAGTGCAAGGGCACCCCCTATGAGGTAAGTGTGACGCGTGACGTCATCACTGCCGCCGCGACGAAACGCGACAGCGACCAGGATCACGCTGATCTCGCACAGATTGGCTACCAACACGGTAAAGCCGCAAAATTACAGATTGCTCGTTGCATTGAGTTCTACGCGTGTCTCTTCCTGAAGAACTGCAAGAAGAGATGGCCGCAGGTCCTCCAACACGCGTCGACGTTTGAACAGCGAGCAAAGGCGCAATGGCCAAACTTCCATGAAGAGATGCAAGGCATTGCCGACGGCTCCGGACGCGAGTTGCTAGATATCGTAGCGATAAACGTCCGAACTGAGATCAACTTTGGCCTGTTCAGCGATGGCTGCACTGCCCTCGCGTGGCACACCCAGAACCGGGCATGGTTAGCGCAGAACTGGGATGTATGCAGCACCTCTAGAAGAACACGAAAGCGATGATTGTATGCTGACGGTGCCCAGTGGATGACCGAGCAGCAAGAGAACCTTATTGTTACCAAGATCACACAAGCGAACAAGCCCACTATAGTCCAAGTAACCGAGGCAGGCATAATCGGAAAGATCGGCTTCAACAGCAGCGGCGTAGGCACGCTGTTCAACGCCATAAAAGTTCACGGCGTGGATTCTACCCGAATGCCCGCTCACTTTGGCTTGAGATTGGCACTGGAGAGCACGTCAGTCGACGAAGCAGTACGCAAGCTGGAGAGTTTCGGCATGGCATCTTCAGCCCATATTCTCATAGCTGATGCAAACACGTCCTTGGGCTTAGAATTCACAAAGAGCACTTTTGCGCACGTGTTACCAGACTCTAGCTCAAGGGTCATTCACACGAACCACTTGCTGTTGGAGCACCCTGGCGAAATCGATACTGTATGGCTCAAGGACTCCATCACTAGGGTTGAAACAATGGCAACGAACGTTGGAGCACTGGGCGACGATCCGAGCTGGGAAGACGTGACTCAATTGTTCGCCGACGAGCAGAATGCGCCGGGTGCGATATGTAGGTGTGAGACCGAGGAGACTGGAAGTGGTACCCTGTTCAACATTGTTATGGACTTGAAAAGCAAGAAAGCAGTGCTGAAGATGGGAAGACCAACACAACCAGAGGAAACTCTGAGTCTAGAGCTATAGAGCAGATGTACTGCATACTCGTCTTTATTTGAACAAGATTCCAAACTCTTACACTTCCACAGGAATGCCGGCAGTCAAGTGGATAAAAGCCCATAACTAGGACACGTCAGATGTGCGTACGCTCGCATGAACTGCCTGTGCCACTGCACAATGTGTCAGGAGATCTATATGCTTATCGAAAGTCGTCACACGCGAGACTGATGTAGTTGACTGCGTCTCCAACTTGCCTCTCGAGTAAAGACGTCTTGTGACTACGTAGCCGGTATGTGTATAGGGCAATTCTCGTTCGTGAACGAATATGCAGATACTCTGCGGGTAAATGGCCCGTCCTTCCCCACCGCAGCGTGGGGGCTCAATGCGCTCTGTGTTGGCAGTGCAGCACTCTCGGCGCCGTCGAATCCACCCGACACCTTGGTAGACGCTGGACGTGACCGGGCGACTCCCGTGCCGCGTGCCCCGCATATGGGTACGCGGGAATAAGCCACGGCAAGCTTTGGCGAATGTAACCTCATGATTATCGACTGTGCGCCCAAGACGTGTCCAGTGACGTTTGGTTGCACGCATATTCACACATGTTGAAATCCAGTCAAAGTGTTGTCAAGCTTGATACTCAGCGGAAGTGTAGAGCAACAAAGTACCACTGAAGAGATGTAAACCCGCGACCCAAGGGTATTTCATTAGTCCAAACCGAAAATGCGCAACGATTCCACATGCTAGCTAAGTAAATCAGTACAGTGCTGTAATGTCATCAAGTTGAAAGACGTAAATGCCGATGAGAGAGGAAACGTGATCGAGAAACGCCAAAGAGTACTATAACTCCGGTGTCATGTCCATATTATCATTCAAAGAGAACTCCGCATTCCAATCGGAAGGCGCGAGATTGTAAGAGTACGCACCCAGTGGGTCTGGTGCATCGATCGCCGAGGTGGGGTTGAAGACTGTCCAGAACTGGTAAGCCTCGTCGATCTCTGTAAGTATAGAGGGCGGCACTTGGTAGTCGTAGAGATTGCTCGCATCAGAGACCGTTTGTTGGAGTGTTGGCGGACAATAGCTCGCTCTCTGATTCAGGAATTCAAGGTATTCCTTCTTGACCGGAAGGAGTAGTCGCTCGTACTCTTCGAAACACCTTTTCGCGGCTGCCCATCGCTCTGAGATGGACAAGAAGCATTTCGAAAAGACGTGCATCCATTCTTCAACTTGTTGCCATGAGTATTGGTCCGCAACTTCTTTCGGACAGCGCTGCAAACCTTGCAAGAATATGAGCGCACAATTGAAGACATGATGGCATGGATGGAAGACGTATTTGATCTTTCCCGCTTCTGCCTCAGATTGCTGAAAGTAGCCGTCAGCAACCTTGACGGCATTGAGTAGAGCGATCATCATTTGCTCTTTACTTGGGTTCGGCAGTCGTCGAGAGGTGCGATGCAACAAGGACAAGACGTAAGGGGTTGCGATGTCGGAGTATAAGCGCATCTCAGTCCATCGTGCATTCAAGCTACGATCTTTGTTGGCCTCTGAAGCTGCATATATCTCGCGTTGCCAATCTGACATTGCATTGATAGTGTGTTGTACCCACTCCTCCAACGAGGAGCACTCTTGAGATATAGGGTCTTCATGCCACAAGACGGATATGACGTCAGCTTCGATAAGGCGAAAGCGACAAATGATACGCTGCGTGAATTTCGATAGTCGTCCAGTCGGTGATATGCTAGATTGCGTAATGGCGGTGTCGTCAATCTCCATGGGAAAATGAACATCTATGCGCCCAACCGGAAGACTTGTAGGGCGTAGAAATATGCAGCAGACGCCAACTTCCATCTCCCATGCACACCAAAATATACGTCGTCGCATGTCGCGTTGGTAAACGGAGACTTTAGCATCATTGGGCAGCTCTTGGTGCAATCCGAGGTCAATGACTGCTTGGCTGATGAGACCTGTCATGAGCCATAGATCGGCCATCTTAGGATTCAGGAAGATGTATTGGGTTAGTAGCAGTATAGCTTGTAGTCCAGCAATATCGTTGGTTGCAACCTCTGGAATCCATTGCATGGCGTGTCGAACAAGCTGATATGCAAGGTCGTTTGCCTTCTGCACATTATTCCGTGCGCTTGTTGTTAGTGAGATGGCCATGATGATGCAGACTATGTATCGATTTCGGAACGAGTCTTCATTTGGCGTTGCTGCTTTCTTGTGATAGATGGAGTTGAAAGCAGTTGTCACGTCGTTTCGATGGTAGATGGGGTATTGTGTGATGACGCGATCTAGGTAGTTTTGGAGTAGTTTGTTGGCGCCAACCTCGTCAGGCATGAGGTCATAGAACAGCCCCTTGGTCTGCTGAGGGTTCAAGATGGATCTGGGGTGGTTTTCGTTCAGATCGTTGGAAAGAACAGGTCCCTTTTTCGAAGGCAGCCTCGTGCCTCTGATGACGCACTGTAGGAAGGGCCGAGCTTTGCACACACCAAGGAAAGAAGGCGTGATGTCTTGCATGACCTGGTTGACGAGGCTGTCGGCGAAGGCACATTTCTCTGGACGCCAATTCCCCGGCCTCGAGTCAGATGCGTGAGAATCTGCCGGGGATGACAGAGTAGCACTTGACTGTCCTAGAGATGGCAGCGTCGAGGGCGTGCTGCTTTGGCCCTCGAGCCGCGCGATGTGCGCTTCCAGAAAGTCGGCAATAGAGCGCGGAGCTTCTTGCTGGGTTGAAGAATCGAATCCCACACACTGGACGCTAGCATCTACGCAACGCGTGCAGGCGGGAACCTTGCCATCACACTTGATGGAGTCAGTACATGTATGACGGGGGCAGAGGAAAGCGTCTACCGAGAGTTTACGCTTCCGACAGCGAGCACAGGCCAGCACGCGACGACGGACTTTGGTGCGGTTCTGCATGGCCAACCTCGAGCGTCTGGCGTCTGTACCACGATGGCGCCGTTGTCATGGCGGAGATGAAGGACTTGCTGGCGGTGATGATTCCCGATGGCTGGTGTTCTCGAACGAAGGACGGGATGCTGGCATGTGGGCGGACTGTGGGCACGCGGGATGCAGGCGGCCGGGGTGATCGCTTCTGTGTTGGGACGCCCTAGCCAGATAAGATCGTCGTCGCTCGCCATCCACTCCGCCCAGGCCTCCCATCGCGTCTCCGACCATTGTCGCTGACATGACGACGGCGCGCGATGGATCGTAGTACAGACGACAGCTCTGCTAGACCTTGACCCGTACCTGTCGCCTCCTTGCAAACTGCCCACTCCGATGGCCGCCGCGACCTCGAAGCCCCCCACGCTCGATCTAGATGCTCTGATTCAGGTAACGCCGCCGTCTCCGCAATTCGCCATCGTGCACTTACACTTCCCCAGAGTCTCCCCGCATGCAAGCGATGCCGAGAGTGTCGCCGCGGATGCGATACCTTATTGCCCAAGTGCAGGTACATGGCTTCTCTGTCCCACCCTGCGCGTCCTGCTAACGTTGTCAGGCAATGCACCAAAGCCGGCGTGGAATGCATGTTCTACGACCACGGACGCAATCAGCTGCTGCCGCGAAGGTGAGCAGACGAGGCTTGTCCTCGAACTCGTACTAAGACATGCCCAGCTACATCAGCGAGCTAGTAGATCGTGTGCGCAATTTGTCCAGTGGCCATGGGTCGCCAGCGACATCCGGCGGGCTCACGGACAATGGCGCCTTTGCTACACACGTCAAAACAGAATTCATCGCTTCTGAAGTTCCTCGATACGAACATCACTTCGCCGAAGCGGGAAACAGCTATCGATACCTTGGCGCTGAATCCTGCCTTCTCAAATCCCCCAGACTACACACTGCGCACGAAAATCGTGCCGTGCAGACTGACGAAGAGCTTGACGACTGGCACTACAGCAACAAAGATTCGCCCGAGAAGCAGTATGAGCTGGTGCAACTCTATCTCGAAACTGTGCAACCTATATATCCAATCTTGGATGCATCGCTCCGCTATCTCGGACCTGACGTACCTGGTGACCTGACGGACACCGAGAAATTCTCGTTGTATATGATATATTCCATAGCATGCTACATCCTTCCCAACACTCGTAAAAAGCAACCTCCTGATACTTGCTGGAACCCTAGGGGTAGGCTCACATACCACCAGGCCAATTCCATTAGATACCGGGCCCTTGCCACTCAGTACTTTGCAGATGCTATGGAACACCTCGAGTTAGCAACAATGGAACCAAACATCGACACAATCCGGTCGGTTCTTCTCCTCGCTATCAATAGCTCATTCGACCCAATAGCTGGCAACATTGGCCAGCAGATAGCTCTCGCAGGCCGTCTTGCATTCGATCTCGAGTCGAAAAGAGCGTTACAGGAGCTGGATCCCGACGATGTACAGCTACTGCGAGCCATGCACATGACCATATTCTGTCTTGAGAACCAGATTGCATCTACACTAGATAGACCTGCATTGTTTCCAGAGCCGGTGAGTCTAATAGCTGTGCAACCTTCTGGAGATTATGGCTCATCTATGGCAGGATGAAGAAATGTGTTTCGACAAAGAAAAGCCCGCGGAATACCTCTGCTCATTATATCGCATGCAAAATCGCTTCCGCAAAGGCGACCACATCGCCAAGGAGAACGTCAAGAAGCTGTTACCGCTATTTGACGAGAGAGACGAGCTACTCCCTGTCATACGCATTACCTTACACATAACACATTTGTTGCTGAATCCTTGTTGGGGGAGTGCATGGCATGTGCTGTACGTAATATCCGCATGCCTTGAAGGATGTCAAACTAACCATCACAAACAGAGAGGCTGTAGTGAGTTTCGGCGGCATCCATGTCTTCGTCACGCCACATTGGGTATACCGAGCAGGCACAGTGCTCATACAGAACATGCCGGCAATCTTTGGCGGGAACCTTATCCAGTTGTACTCCAACGCGCTCCTCGTTCTCGAGCTCTCTTCCTGGAGGTGGCCAAGCTCCGCTGCCCTCTCAGCCTCCCTAGTCGATCTCATGCAACACATGAAAACGAAGTATAGACCAGACTGGTCCGACAAACTTCAACAAGGCGACGTAAGAATATGACCTCCTGGCTAGTTGCGACTGCGAGCAAATCCCGTCTTTCATTTCCATCATCCTAATAGACCCCTCAGATGTCCTCTAGTTCCGCCGCGGAGAATATACGACAGACTCAAGCCCGGGGTCAAGGAGACATCGAAATCGTTCATTCCAGGTCCCGAGAATTGCCTCTCACTCCCCAGTCCTAATGTGAGAGATATCTGGATGCTCTCGTCTTATGGAATCATTATACCTTTCGGCGATGCTTGTATCATACGTCGCTGGAGCAGAATATGTTGGGCGATGAAGGGACTAAGGAAAGCTTTGGTCCACCAGGACAACGGGCACGTCTCTGTAACACGCATCATGAAACAATGCACAGAGAAGGGAAATATTCGCAAGATCCATGGGATAAGGTCGGTTGCCGTGGCATGCCATGGACTGGCAGAAGTTAGTGGCGTCCAACTACATGCGACCTATTACTTTGCCAACGAGTTACGAAGTACATGGCTACGTAACGATAAGATGCGTGTCCATACATCTCTCGACCATAACTCTCCGCCAGAGACTACTTCCATTAAGGCTATTGGTCATCTCTATAACGTTCTCTTCCTTCGAACCATTCACGTCGATCTGGATGTAATTTAGTGTTGGATCTTTCGTAACGTTTTACATACTCACATCGATCAAAATGCCGCGCTCACGATAAACTTCCTCCACGGGCAAAGTTTCTTCCTCATATTCAGAGAAGCGCCGCTCAAATTTCTCATCGCTATCGTTGCTATCCCGGGCTCGAGCCGAGTATCTGGCTTTGGCATTCTGTTTGCTGACGCGTAACGATAATACGATGTCTGGTTTTGCATTGGTGTTACTCCCGCTTGCGATGGGCAGATCTTTGGGAAATGGCCAGACGTTCCATGATTCTAGTTGCTCGGTGCTTCGTGGGAATCCATCCACCAGGATGCCGGCCTTGGGTGGTTGTTGGGACAATGCATCTTTGATTGCGCGCGCAATGAAAGGGTTTAACTCTTCTGATGTCAAGAACCCCTGGTTGTCGAGTTTGTCCTGGATAGTCACTGCGAGCGGTGCGTTGACATTTTCACGCATCCAGCTCCGCAGATTGTCGCCGACAGAGTAGTGTACCAGGTTATGGTCTCGAGCTAGGCGCGTACACAGTGTTCCCTTCCCCGCACCAGGTGCGCCTAGTCATGGGTTACTTTGAAGTCTAAAGAGAGAAGCTGAGCAGTATACCTAGTACGAACGCGATAGCAAAGCCGCGAGGGGATTCCTTGGTCTGATCTGAGGCTGCCATGGTACCGATAGCTGCTGGTAATGCGACCACAAGAACTGTACTTCCCATCCGAGGTAGGGAGTGTCGCGGTGGGGCACAGTAAGATTGTGGAAGGTGCTTGGTATGTGCTTCCGGGGCGTTCCACTGATTGTTAGCCTTGATTGCCGTTTGTAGCAAGCGCCCCCACTCAGTATATCAAGGAAGTTGGGATCGAAAGCGATTTCTTGCTGTTCAAGACCCACATTACCCAGGCTCGGAACTTCCTCTATCAGGCCGAACCATCACTGCCTGTATAGAATTTGACGCATCCCGCCCAACTTCCTCTTGTTTCTGAAGACTTTAGTTCTCTTGCAGCGACTATCACTTATCATCCAGGTCGTCTCCGGAAATACCGTTTACGATGGTGCTCCTCTCACTTGTCGCTGAAGTGCCCGCTCTTCGGTACTTTGTCGGGATTGTCCTCGCGACTTGCGCGTACGTTGTCTACAAGTCCACCGCTATCAAGCCCGCCAAAACTCTCACACCCGTATCACTTACTGAAGAGCCCTCTACCAAAGAGCCAGCCGTTCAAACTTCGGTTGTCCACGAGCCCTTGGATCCATCGAAGCCACCAAATGCGCCGGTGTCAGTCAACTACTTCCCTTCTCGGGAGTGCAACTACAAATGCAAATTTTGCTTCCACACCGAGACCAGCTCCTACATCCTGAGCGATGAAAAGGCCAGAGAAGGTCTGAGACTGCTCAGAGATGCTGGCATGCGAAAGCTCAATATCGCGGGTGGAGAGCCATTCCTACACCCCAAGCTTCTCTCAAGTCTGATTCGCTACTGCAAGGAAGACTTGAGCGTCGAAAGCATCAGCATCGTCAGCAACGGTAGCAAAATCACGGAGAAATGGATGCGAGAGAACTCTCAGTGGCTCGACATTCTGGCCATCTCCTGCGACTCATTCGACGCGCAAACGAACGTCAAGATTGGCCGTGGTGACGACGGGAAGAACGTCGCCCGACTGTTCCAAATTGCCGAGTGGTGCCGGGCCTTCAACGTGAAGTTCAAGCTCAACACGGTCGTTAATATACACAACTGGAACGAAGATATGGTTGCCAATATCGAGAAGCTAGCGCCATTCCGATGGAAGGTTTTCCAATGCCTCATCGTGGCAGGCGAGAACGACGACGAGACACGGAAGCGCGATGCAAGGACGTTTCTGGTCACTGACGAACAATGGCGCACCTTCTGCGACCGTCACAAACACCTACCATGCTACGTACCCGAAGACAACAATTCAATGGCCAGCAGCTACCTGTTGCTTGATGAGTACATGCGCTTCATGGACAAGGGCGAGGGCATGATGACGACGAGCGCGTCTATCTTGGATGTTGGTGTTGAGAAGGCCATGCAGCAAATCGTCTGGGACAAGAAGTCCTTCGTAGAGCGTGGCGGAATCTACGACTGGGGTCGGGCAGATATGAAACCGACTAAAGATACAAGCTGCGGCACTGGTCTCAACTTGAAGGAACTGGAGTTCTAGTTCGTTGGAGACGACATGAGCTTGATACTGGGCAATGTGGAAAGGTGGCTACGTATTGTTCACACGGATGTCATTCTGATGCATGAAATAGCTTACACACCCATGGATTACAATGAATGAACTACATTCCCCAGCTAGCTCTTGCGTAACAGTGCCAAATGTCCTCCAGCTGTCACAGTATCTCCTGGTTTCACCAAAACCTTCTCAACCTTTAACTTGCCCGCTTTTGCCAGCGTGTCTGGCGTCTTGACCGCAATCTCCAGCTTCATCGCTTCAAGAATGACGATCTATATCATATTAGCAATGCCAGATGAACAGCCACGCGAAGTCACTTACCACACTCTCATCTCCAATGTCGTCGCCCTCGCTAACTTCCACCTTCCACACATTCGCGTCGACCGGCGCCTCAACCCCAACAATATCCGGATCATCCAGCAGCTTCTCCACGGTCCCTTCGTCAACCTGACTCTCAGCCTTCTCCTTCCTCCAGCGTTCTAAACTCTCGTTCTCGGCTTTCGTCATCTCTTCCTGGGCAACCGCTTGCTTCTCCCTAATCTTCCTGACTTCATCGCTCGTCTTCTCTAGAAGCTCGTTGTGCTGCGCCATATCAAACTCCACGTCTTCGTACTCCCACTGGTACTTTCCAGCACGGAATTTGCCTAGTAGATCATCGAGCTCCTTCTCACTGACCTGGTAGAAGGTCAAGATGTCGAAGTCACGGAAAATCCAAGGCTTAGTGTCGAACCCGGGTTTGTAGGAATAGTAGTCCCAGCATGGTACCGTTCGGCCGGTCATCTGATACCCACCAGGTGAGTCAACGGGATATATCGACATGCAGGAGCCGGCCCATCCAACTGTGCCTTCGGGTGTGAAAACGCGACTTGGGTTCATCTTTGGGGCGGAGAGGCGTTGGCGCGGATCTACGGGCAGCGATACAGTGTTACCACAGAAGAAGCCGACAACTACTGCCATGAATTGGCCCGTGAGGTATATGTCCTTCAGCTGCTGTGGCGTGAAAGCGTTGTTCTTTGCGACAAACGCAAGGTTATCGGGTAGGTACGGTGCGTGAGGCCGCTGGTTAGTCATGTAGCGTTGAGTCGCTTCGTCTTGGAGTTTCGATTCGAATGAGATTGGAAGCTTGAAAACGCGGGTAGGGACTTTGGTGCTTCTCAGGTCGCCGAGATTTGATTCGATGGACTGAAGGTGCGCAATGAGCTCTGGTCGAGGGAGCTTGGCACCGTTGTAGTGGAGGAGAAGCGATGTACAGCAACCCACGGTGTTATACAGGTTAGACTTAATGAGCTCAGGAGTGGAGTCTGAGTGCAATGCGTTCTCCAAAGCAGTGACGCGGCAGCGGTGATTGAGATCGAAATTCTCATTCCCGTATTCGATCAGGATATGGTCATCACCTCCTTGACGATATCTGACTTGTGGAGTGCTATTGTTCTGCTCTTTCTCCCAAATGACCGCCTTTCCAATATCCCCCTCATGGAAGTTGCAGTGTGCACCTTGCATCTTTTCAATGCCTTCGAAGTCGCGTTCGCCGCTGATGGCTTGCTCAACTGAGTTCAAGAAGCTGTCGTTTCTCTTTCTCTTCTTCAGTGCATCATCGAGACCAGCCCTGACATACTTTACAGTATTTCCCGCTTTGAGCTGACCCAGCTTCCACCAGTCGGCTTTAACAACTGTAGTCGAGCTGGTAAATCCTCCGAAGTTCGGGCAGTCCACAGGGAAGATACACGGATCGTCTCCAGTCCAGTTCAAGGTGCCCAGTGGATAGCCGTACTCGATGAGATTGCTTGGATGCGCGCCTCCTTCTCCGCCATCTTTACGGGCCCATTTCGGAACAGGCCCCACCAGACGAATTCCGCTCCGCGATGCATTGTGAGATACCTTCCACTCAGTCTTGTATATCTCCTCGATGAACTTCGGATCGAAGTAGCCTTCGTCGTGGGGTCCAACCATCGCTGTTATTTCCCAGCTTGACTTGTAGATGGGGCGCAGCTTTTCTGGGAGCGAGACGCTAGTGAAAGCGTCTGGAAGCTCTCCCACTGTCTGTAATAAATCGCTTGGTGCCAGCGCCCGGCCCTGGTAGCCTCCAATCGCTACGAGCGGCGATGTCGACTTTGAGCCGAAGTATTCCGCAACAGACGGGAATCCCCCGAAGACTGCGAGATATGAGCGACAACCCCCGCCTGTCGTTTTGCCAATCTTGAGCTTCTGACCAGCTTCGATCTTTACGCTTGTCCACATAGGAAAGGTCTCTTCGTCCAAGAATGCTTCCATAGGAGCTCCACACAGCGCGACAATAGCAGGGCCAACAAATCTCAGTTCTGGTCCACTCAGCGTGAGTTCCAGCGCTTCCTTTGATCGCGGGTTTCCCACGAGCATGTTCGCGATCTGGAATGCGATCGGGTCCATGGGTCCAGAGTGAGGTACACCTTTACCAACTGTTGGTCGCCCGGGAAGATCTTGGATTAAAGTGTATGCTCCTGCCGAAATCACGTCGATGGCTTGAGGCGAGTACTTGAAGTCTGTGAGGAAGCTGGTCATGGTGTTGCCGTTTCTGAAGCGCGAATCGTCCAGTATGTTGGCGAGAAATTCGAGGTTGGTAGGTGGGCCGCAAATGGTAGATTGGGTGAGCAGCTCGCTCATTGACGCGATTGCCTCATCTCTGGATGGAGAATGGACCATGGCTTTCGCTATCAAAGGATCTGGTCGTCGTCAGTAAGGAACTTGCTTACTCTATCAGGGCTCTGATATCAATGCAGGATTCATGTGTCCTGTACAGAGAGGGAGAAAGAGTGTCGTACCATAATTGGGAGTAATGCGAACTCCGGTGAAGACCCACGTGTCGACTCGACTGCCCGGGACATCTTTCCAGGTCACCTTTTGCAGCAGTCCAGGCGAAGGTGCGTAATCTCTTAGTGGATTCTCGGCGTAAACACGAGCTTCGATAGCCGATCCTCTCGGCCCTGAGGGTTGCATAGCTTTCAACGTCTTGCCATCGAGCCCGTGATTGCCTGCTAGTTGCGCATCTGCTTGCTTCAGCATAAGTTCTACCAGGTCGACATCATAGCAAAGCTCCGTGATGCCGTGCTCAACCTGAAGTCGAGTGTTCATCTCCAGAAAGAAGAAATCGCCCGACTTGTCATCGACGAGATACTCGATGGTGCCAGCAGATCCATATTTGATCGACTCGGCAAGGCGTACCGCAGCCTCACCCAGCTTCTTTCGCAGCTCGAGATGCCTCTCTACAAACGGGCTTGGGCATTCTTCAATGACCTTCTGATGTCGTCTTTGGATGGAACATTCGCGTTCGCCGAAGTGGATGGCTTGACCCTGGCCGTTACCGAACACCTGGACTTCAATGTGGTGAGAGGCAGGATAGAAGGCCTCGATGAAAACTCCGGGGTTCTTGAACAGCGTTTCTCCTCTAGATTGCACCATTCGAAAGCCGTCGCGAACCTCTTCGGCGTTGTTGCAAGTGATGAGTCCCATTCCTAAACATCGATGTTAGACGTCGGCGTGTATCTCACATGTTGTTCACGAACGAATATGACGTACCACCACCGCCCCCGGTCGCTTTCAACATGACAGGAAACCCGATGCGCTCGGCTTCCTTTGCAGCCACCTCTTCGTTCTCAACTAGACCTTTCGTCCCAGGTACGATTGGAACATGAGCCTTTTCTGCCAGATCTCGGGCTGTGTGCTTGACTCCAAAGGCGTCAATGGCGTCCGAGGATGGCCCGACCCAGACGAGACCTGCATCACCGACCAGACGCGCGAAATGCGCGTTCTCTGACAGGAATCCATATCCAGGTATGATTGCTTGCGCGCCCCTTTCTTTAGCTATGCGCAGTACGGCTGCCTCATCAGTATATGCAGTCGCGTTGCTTCCTGGTAGCAAAACTGCTTCATCGGCATCTCGGACATGTTGTGACGCGGCGTCGGCTTCTGAATAAATGGCGATGGTCTTGATACCGAGTCTTTTCGCCGTTCTGGTGATGCGCACCTGTACCCGCAGTGTCAGTCGGAGGTTGTTATCGATAACGGGGCAATTCCGCGGCTCCAGCGCCACATACCGCGATCTCGCCTCTATTCGCAATCAACAGAACTCGTAGTTTTTGCATTTCAGACATTGGAGCAAATGGTTCGAGAGCGCAATCATCTCATCCAAATCATTCACGAGCCGGCTCCTTCTATGAGTTCCATAGTTGGAGGCAGGTTGCATGACCCCACCTTTCCGCCATTCCCCTTTCGCGCCGATATCTTACCTCCACCCGTTAGAGCGGAGGCGTTGTCATTGGTGCTTTGCCAAACGCGTAGGCTTTCTCCCGGGGTGTCTCCGGTGATGCAGACGTCACCGCCGACGTTCGAGAGGCGGGGTCGATAACAAGCATCCATGGTTTGGAGCATGACGCTACGCGTGCAGCGCGTTTAACAGCTGTGGGGAAAGTTCGACCATTGCGGGATAACGCCGAGTATGACTTTGGAATGGTATGAAAGCGTGATCTCCGGTCCGAGCGGATTACTCCAACTACTCCAAGTCTCTCCGTCACCACTATACGCGCATCTCGTGACACACCCGCAATACACTTCGTACTCCAACCGTAGTGCTTCACTCTCATCAGCCAGCAAGTCTTTTCGTACGGGGTTCTACGATGCCAGCTATCAAGCATCCTGTAAAGATCAACGTGGATCTGGGTGAAGGATACGGAAACTTCAAATGTGGGCCAGATGATGAGTTAATTCCACTCATCGACCATGCAAACATAGCCTGTGGTTTCCACGCTGGGTAGGTCAAACCCCCATCCATATCTTCAATTTCACTCTACTGACGATGGGTAACCAGGGACCCATTGATTATGCACCAGACAGTATTGGCCTGCAAAAAGCACAACATCAAAATCGGTGCACATCCTGGCCTCCCAGACATTCAAGGCTTCGGCCGACGCGAGATCAAAATGTCGCCGGAAGAACTGACAGCTGCTGTTCGCTACCAAGTCGGCGCGTTGAAAGCGTTTTTGGATGCAGAAGATGTGCCCTTACATCATGTCAAGCCCCATGGCGTATTGTACGGGATGATGTATCGGGACAGGGAAGTGTGCCGTGCAGTTTATGCTGGTGTGCCCAAAGGAACAACAGTATTTGGTCTTGCGGGAACTCTGCACGAAGAGGTTGCGAAAGAGCTTGGATTGCCGTTCGTAGCAGAGCTTTACGGAGATGTCAAGTACAACAAGGACAAGACCTTGGTAATCGACCGTAAGAAGAGGTATGTTGCATGCGTATGCTTCCATCGAGTGCAATGCTGACTGTGTGCAGACCTTGGCTTCCAGAAGAGGCGAGAAAGCACATTCAGAGTCAGGTAGAAACTGCAACTGTCACGGCTGTTACCGGCGAGGAGCTGCAACTTCCTATAGGGGACCACGAGGTCTCGATGTGCTGCCACTCGGATTCGCCTGGGGCTGTGGAGATTGTCAAAGCTGCAAGAGAAATTGTTGATCAGTTCAACAGTAAGCACTTTGGGCAGTCTTGAGTATCGCGCGTTTGTAAATAGTCGGTCTTTCATTGCAAAATCAACGGGAGATATTATAATTTCAAGTTCAAGCATCATTACGGGAGGCTGAGTACAGAATTTGTCTGGCTAACAAGGTATCGAGATGTTACCTTTCGATCCATTCAGTGAAGCTTAATACATACACAACCTTCCGAACACATTGGATTATTTGAAGAGTATTGACATTCTATTCACATTGAACTCCCCTGCCTTTATCCGGCCCCAAGTCATTCAAAAGCCCACGCTCCTATATCATGCATACATTTTCGAAGAAACAAAAGTCCAAACAAATCCAAGCTCTTCCTGTTATATACCAGATATGGGCTGTGAATGCAACAAGACGCCCCATATGCAAGCTGTTCATCGATCTTTCGCACATTTCAATTCCCCATTACGGATGCCAACCATATGGTCTTAGGTGTGCGTGACCGGCCATGGAGCTATAATCGAACAACAAATCGGTCGGTTCGTTATCACGTTTGTAAACGCGGATGGGCTCATCGTGAGTCCGGAGATACCGCTCCACGCTGGTGGTGGATGCTCGGATGTAGGCCTTGTAACTCGACTAGTGCTGTCCATATCGGTTTCTACCGGACCTCCCCGTGTGGAAGCCTCCAGCTATTGTCGAGGCCCTGGATGCGAGCTCCGGCGGCGATGGAGTGACAGCGCCTAACGGCCTTTACTGCACTGCTAGTGCTCTGCAAGTCTATTGTTGTATTATGAATCGCTTGCGTCGCCCATGGTAACGTCGCCAGCGCCCGTATCCTGCACGAGCGGTGAAGTTGCAGGAAGTATGGCGGACCGCGGCCGGTTGTATTCGGCGAGATGATCGGGCATGCTCGCTGGTGTAGAGGATCGGGAGTCGAAGTCCTCTTCGGCAGGGGGCGAGAAGTCCCACACCTAGACGGATTAGTATGTTGTGGTAATAGTAATTGCGTGCTTCAAGCTTACCTCCATGATTGTCCGACCGCCCCTGCTGGCCATTATGACGGCCTTCTCTTCCTCAAACACCACCCTCCAAACGGCCTCGGCAGGGCTGCTTAGCTCTCGGACGGGGACACCGGTCTTTAGATCCCAGACCTTGACGCGACCATCGCTGCCACCGCTGACAATCCTGGTGTTGTCGAATTGTAGACTCGTAACGCTGTTGTCGTGGGCAGCTAGTCGATGAATGGCCTGGTACGTTGCGAGGCTCCACACGCGGACCGAGCCGTCTGATCCACCAGTTACAAGAATGTCGTCACGCATCTGAAGCTGCCCGACAAGCGAGGTGTGGCCCTGTAGTACAGCGAGGCATTTGCTACACGAGAGAGTTAATTTCGATAATGTTGTGGCACGCGAGCGGACTTACCCATCATTGGGATCCCATATCCGGACACTGGTGTCCAGACTGCCTGTTGCAATCTTCTTCCCGTCAAAGGCGATCGCATATATCTGACTAAAGTGGCCAGTGAGTGTGCGCAGGCACTTGCCCTCGGATATGCTCCAAATCTTGGCTGTGGTGTCGTAGCTGCCGGACACAACGATGTCACCGTGTATTTCGAGGCATCGGACGCTAGCCTGGTGACCAATGAGTACATGCTTGCATAGGCCCTTCTTGAGATCCCAGATGCGCAGTGTCGTATCCCTTGAGCCGGATATAGCCGTGTTCGCATCGGACATCTTCAAGCATCGCACAGTCGAAGTATGACCGCGCAGAGTGAACTGGGGAAAGCTGACAACCTCTGTTAGTTGCTATCATGGGGAAGACGGCAGAACAACTTACCCAGTTGCAAGATTCCAGACGCGCACATCGCGATCGCATCCACCGCTGACTAGCAGGTCGCCCCAAGGCACCATAGCCCATACACCCATGACGTGTCCCTGGAGCGTCTTCTGATGGTCGCCGACAGTATCGAAGACGTGGATCTTCGCGTTGTCAAGTGCAACCACAATGTACTTGTTGGTCAGGTGTAGACTGGTTACTACGCCCTGATCCGGAGTAATCTGCCGCGCATCGCACACTCCTCCATTCCGCCACGCCGTCTCAACCATGTACCGCTGCTTGAAATGCGACCGGTATGTGGTTGCTTGTTGCTTTCGTTGTGAAGGTTTCCTCTTCGCGGCTCGGTCCAGGCTCTGCGTCCGCAGACCATCAGCACCGCCGTTGGACGGGCCGACCTCAAGATGTTCTCTCGTAGCGACGTCCTCTACCCTCGGTGCGCGCTCGTCGTTCTGCCACCATGACTTTGAGTCGGTGTCCTCCATCTCGTCGGTTGTGTCGTCTTCCTCAATTCTTTCTTCTCTCGACAGAGCCCTGAAGGAGTACTTCTGGCACAGTAACCGCCAGGCGCTGTCGTCATTGACGAGTTCGCGCCACTTCTTGGATACCTGCGATGCCCGAGCGAGGGTAGTGGGGTCGTCTACACATTCCAGAATCTGTGCGATGTGTCAGCGATCGGGACTATACGGGGAATGTATACAAAACGCACTCTTAAGCAGAGTTCGGTAGGCAGAACCATGAAGGGGTCCTTCTTCAATCTAGGACTGACGAATTCGGCAACAAAGCTGAGCTCCTGGCTGTCGCACAAATTGAGCAGCTCGCCCAGCAGGCGCATCCGCTCGGCTCTGTTCATGTCGCCAAACTGCGCCCGTATGCTCTTGATGTCTCCATCTTCGTGTTCGGCGGCGGTGCTCCAGTCGGGCACCCGCTGGGTCGGTGTCGGACTCGGCGCAGGCGTAGGCGGTGAGGCGGGCGCAGAGGGGAGGAGATTGTGCGGTATCGTCGAGCTCAGGGGGCTGTTGGGTGTGAGTATGGGCCGTGGTGCTCCCGATCGAGACATGCGGCCGGGCTTGCGCGGGTGTGGTGATGTGTACATGGTGGAGCGCGAGGACGAGGCTGTAGCGGTGGCAGAGGCGGCCATGTCGGTGTCAGAGTCTTCAGTCGGCGGCCCTGGGGCATCTCGGTCTTCCCGGACGGGTGTGAAGTAGTCTGACGAGTCCATGACGGCGGTCTTGCAGACTTCGGAAGCGGTATGGCGTTCCCTAGACGGCACGGCGCTCTCTGTGTAGCAGCGAATGGCAGAACGGCAGGGGCGGCGGACGGGTATCGATGTCGTCCAACGGGGCGCAAATATGGCGGCAGTCACGCTGGAACGAAGGGAAGGAGGTCTGCGGAGGTTTCGAGTGGGCAGGCGCGACTGAGTGACGCCGGCGGCCAGCCAAGACATCTCTCAGCCCTGGCAACCTCAGACGTCCATTTCCAAGCTTCACATCACCATCCCTGCATATGCACTTGAGACGACTGAGCCTAGTCTGCATGGTAAATCTCCTGTGCTGCGTCTACGGTCTTGCGTGCAGTCCATAATTAGACGCTCGTCGTCAAACGTCCCAAGGGGTCTGGCGCAGGCCATCATGTTTCATGCCATTGTATTGTCTTTGCGAACGCCAAACCGCCGTGGTTCCTTCGACACCAACAAGCGCAAAACCAATGGCTGAGACCCGCACCCTCGAGTGCTGCGTAGCACAGAGCGGTCCAGTTTTCCTTCCATGTATCTTCAGCCGCCATCACCTGTCACGCAGAGATGCACCGTGTACGCCTTAGGCACAGTACAACACCACCTGAGCACCCATTTGCACGGCGCTTAGAGTCACGAGCCGGCTACGCTATCTCGCCATCACAAGCGACCCTTGTTGCAACTCAATAACTAACATGTCATGGCGGTCACGCCCTGCACCTCCTTTTCCCATTAGAAGACGTGCACGGTTCTTGTCGTAAGAGCTCGATCGATCGCCCTAAGTTCGACATGATGTTTCCAAGGCCCGAACATTCTACCTTGGTACTCTTCGAATCAACCAAACTACAATGCATACTGCTCGGGTTATCTCGTTCCTGGTGATGTAGGCGATCCAAGACAATACTTGGATGGTACATCTCGATTGCGAGCCTACATACAGGTGCTCTCGAATCTTAGGTCCTGGACTGCATGCTAGCACATTTCTTGTGCTCCTCAAGTTCTGTGCGGCAAAAGCACTGCAGACATTGATGAACGCCCCAAATGTAGGTAGGTCCTAGCAAAATGCGAATGGGTGTAGGAGCTCAAGTTGCACCTTGCGTTCTGCTGAGTTATCGTTTGGTTCGTTCAAGGAGCGGTCTCGGGGCGTGATGCGCAAGAAGCTATGCCGCCGAACATCTCCGCTGGGGACCGACATGTGCTTCCCCGTTCGATATCTCTCGATTCGGTCATGTTGCGCACGGTGTCTTTTGGCGTGATGTTCCCGAGGTCTTCGTAGAGGCGGGTGCTTACCTAAAGAAGGCTGGCAGGACGGGCATCGTGCGAGGGAAGCACGCAATTTCCCCGCGACGTCATTGGATCCGACATCGTCGCATTCCCATCAGTTTCCGCGCGACGGGTCCGTCAACGGTCCAGCCCGTTTGTAATCGTGAATATAGCGTCATCATGGTGTCTCTGTACTGTCTCCACCCTCGCATACCTCTGCCCTTGATACGCGCTTCATCTGGGCAATTGCTACAGCCATGAGCGTTCCCCGTAGTTTGTTCGCCAGCGCGCGAGCATCACGAACCGCAACCACTACTCGATGCTTCGCCAAGAGACCATCTCAGACTTCGCTGCTGTTCGCGAGGCAGCAGTCGAACCAAGCTACTAGAAAGCTGCACCAGCAGACACCACGGAAAGCCCAACACGCCGCTGCCGCCCAAGAAGTCGAATCTTCAAACCCCGCCCTATCCTTCCCATGCCTCGACGCGCACGAATCTCGCTCTGCGTCTCTCTCAAGAAAACGAGCGTCCTCAGGGCCCGAGCCCTCGTATACCTCCGGACACACGCTAAACTTCCATTCGACCCAGCCTATTCTGCTCGACTGGGGCGGCATACTGCCAGAGTTCAACATCGCATATGAAACGTGGGGGCAGCTGGACTCCAACAAGAGCAATGCCATCTTGCTGCACACTGGATTATCCGCATCTAGTCATGCCCACAGCACAGAGACGAATACGAAGCCAGGGTGGTGGGAGAAGTTCATTGGGCCTGGGAAGCCTCTAGACACCAACAAGTATTTCGTCATCTGCACAAATGTCATTGGAGGCTGCTACGGCTCGACTGGGCCTTCTTCGATCGACCCCGCGAACGGCGAGCGTTACGCGACTCGATTTCCGATTCTTACAATGGAGGACATGGTACGCGCGCAGTTCCGACTACTGGATAACCTCGGCATACAGAAGCTGTACGCGAGTGTAGGATCGAGCATGGGCGGCATGCAGAGTCTGGCAGCTGGAACGCTTTTCCCGGAACGAGTGGGCCGTCTCGTTAGCATCAGCGGATGTGCGCGCAGCCACCCATACAGTATCGCCATGAGACACACTCAGCGGCAAGGTCAGTACAAACACTCTAGGTCAGCCATGCGCAATCGTTGACGTGCAACTAGTACTCATGATGGACCCCAACTGGGCTCGCGGTTTTTACTATGACGGCATTCCTCCACACGGCGGTATGAAGCTTGCCCGAGAAATCGCTACAGTCACGTATCGGAGTGGTCCCGAATGGGAGCAGCGATTTGGCCGCCGGCGTGCCGATCCTTCGCGACCACCTGCTCTCTGCCCCGACTTCCTCATTGAAACATACCTCGATCATGCGGGAGAAAAATGGTGTCTGGAGTACGATCCAAACAGCTTGCTCTACGTTTCGAAGGCTATGGATCTATTCGATCTGGGACAAGAGCACCGTAACCGCATCAACGAGGTGCGCAAGGCGAACAGCGGTAAAATGCAGGCATACTTGGACGGCCATGATATCACATCCGACACCAGCAGCGACGTCTGCAGTCTGACTTTGCCTGATCAGCCCTATGAGGAGAAGGAGCAGCCCGCCGACATCGATGCTGTAGCTCAGACTGACGGGAACGAACCACCGGCCGACCTCGTGGCAGGTCTGAAGCCACTCGCGAATACTCCAACTCTTGTTCTAGGTGTCGCCAGTGATATTCTTTTCCCTGCTTGGCAGCAAAAGGAAATTGCAACCACACTCAAGCGCACTGGCAACAAGAACGTCACGCACATCGAGCTTGGAGAGGAGAAGAGCTTATTCGGCCATGACACGTTCTTGCTAGATCTTCAGAACGTCGGAGGTGCTGTCCAGAACTTCCTGGGATGAGCGCAGTACTCTTTTTTCTTCGAACAATCACTGATCTACTAGGAGCAGCTATTGAACTTGAAGAATGTGCATTGCAGGCGTTTTGTTGATCCCTCACGAGCGTCGAAATATTTCTATACCAAAGAACCCAATATTGTCTTTGCCCTTATATTGTCACCTACTTTGAGCCAGGGATCTCGCTATTGACATTCAATCCCTTCCACTCTGCGCTCATAGCCTCGCCGACCCACTTGCACTCTGTCAGCCCAATGTGCTCGCGGACGTATAGCTCCAATGTTTTCGCTCCCGGCGCACCTGTGTAAATTCCCAAGGCACCTACGCGGGGAACGTGTAAGCTAGACGCGAGCCGGGTATCCGCTGTTGTCTGCAATGGAATGAGTTGTGTAGCTGTCTCGGATGTGGCCGAAGCAGCAGATGATGGGGAGAGAGCCGACAAGTGGACCAGCGTTGGGAAGTGGGCATGTGCGGGTGATAATGAGGGCTTGGGGTGTGTTAGTATGACCATGCTTAAAGGTCTGAGAGATTCTTTGGAACAGTCTGTCGTCGGGGGTTTTTCTTTGGCCCCATCTAGAGCAGACTCGGGATACGAAACAGGTGCTGTAGTCGGAGCGTTTTCTGCGGCCAAGGCCTCTAGATGCCGAGTGACACTGTTGATGCCAACGAGCAAGTGATTGCCAATTTCCGGTGATGGGGGTGTGTTCTCGGGGCCATCCTCATTTGCCTTGGTGTTACGTTTGCGCTTCTTGCCTTTGGATGGGTGGATATAGGTTCTGCGATGGTCACCTAAAGGCGTAATAAGACTATGGAATTGTTAATGACCGAATTGGGAGAACTTGTGATGCAACTGTCAGAAATCGGCGAGCGCGGGTTCATGAAGCTCCTCTCTGCGTACCTACTTGGATAGCAATTCTAATATGACTTCTTCGTCCTCGCGTGTGATCTCGGGCCTGTACAAATCAGCATAGCTCGTGGGTTGAAGCATAGTACCACCCACCACTGCGTCTCAGAAAATGGCGACGATGTCTTGAACACAGGTTTTGCATTGGCCTTCGCGGTTTGTTTCGTCGCAGGGGCCATGACGAATTGTGTGCTCTCTGACCCTTCTTCCTCGTACCACTGACCGTGGTGATGGTCACGTCGTCAACGTCGAAACAGCAAAAGTAGTTTTCAAGCTGACCGAAGTGCGCCCGAAGCCTTGTCAGTACTCAGTCTAGATAAGTGAGACTTGTAAGGTGGAGTAGACCGGCGTGCCTTGCATTAGAAGGAGGATTTCTCGCTCTTGGACGGATAAGGCTTAGCGCACCCTCGCTAGCGGCGCGCTAGCTCCACAGCGGGAACGAACCAGGATGACGATAGTGGGGTTTCTCAGCTACGCGTCCGAATATCTGAAGCTCTGCCTACCAACTGGAACCGTTTCCTTCGGAGCGCATACCCTCAATTCACTGTGTTGCAGTCGCTGACGCTAATGAGACCCAATCCCCCCGCGTTTTCCCTGCCGCCGCGCGGGGCTATCGGTCACTAAGGCTGGGAGCTGCTGCTGTTGCCTGTACTGGGGAACTGCTTGCCTCTGCCTGGCCTCACCTGCCTGCACGCGTGTTAACAGTCGCCGGCCACGCCTAGTCCTTTCGCAAACAGCACCGCCTGCCCTCTACCGTCATGACCGCGCCGGACAACGACACAGTGCAGCCTGTCGCTGCAGACGAGCCGCCAACCACCGCCTCTGCCTCGCCGCCGCGCCGCGACTCGATTGAAGACGCCGACGCAAGCTTCACCCGCAAACGCCCCCGCCTACACAGCGGGAGCAACAGTCTATGCGCTATGCCTACCGACCCACAAACTCCCGTCAACACCGCCATGTCGCCCTCGGAAAAGCAGGTAGAAATGACAATACGCTCACACCCGCCCTCTTCTCCGGTACACGGTGGAGATGAGGACTACACCAATCCTGACAATTTCCTCGAGGCTGCTTCTCCTACCCCGGGCCAGTCTCCAATACTCATTACTAGTTCCGAGGACGAGCGCGGGAGTCCGCCCATCATGATAATAGACGACGACGATGAAGCAGACGCCTTCTCCGTGCAGGTGGACGCAGAAGATTATTTTCGCCGGTTCCCCTACGCACACCACGGGAGTTACTCCACGGTTGTTCGCGACCTGGCCAACCACGTTCAAGGAGGTAAGTCATGTCTCACATCCACTAAACGCCTGCGATACTAAAATGTTTCAGTTGACAACGACATCGATCCCCACTTCTTTCCCAGCATTTCGCAATGGCTGACCGATCTACCCGAGCCTGGCCCCCAGGTAGACTTACACGGTTTCTATACGAGCAAGGCCATGTTTTGGGACGACCTCGCTGGACTGGTGCACAATTTGCTCTCACGCAGGGCTACGTTTAGCCACCATTTGGATGATCGTCGTGCGGGCGACATGTTCTACGCTTTCCTCAGTGCCTACATCAGGGCATGCTCCCGCCTCCTCCTCGCCGACGTATGGCTACTCTCCCAACCCCGTCCCGGCGAGATATATTCTTTGCCTCTTCTTAGTCAGAAGCATATACGAAACTGGTATACCATTCTTCGCCCGGACAAGGCACCTGCATTCGCTATGGTGAGCAAAGAATATTCTGTCGATGTTCGCAAAATGATCGGATTGTTACAAAAGGATTTTATGGCTGCCAACGGTGCCCAAAATATCCTACGGCTATCCAGCGAGGCCTTCCACCGCGTGCCGTTGAACGTGCAAACCCAGATTGCGTTGGTTGCCGCCCCGGTCCTGACTTCATTGGGCGGCTCGATGTTCCAGGATCCTAGCCCTGCGACTGACCCCAATCGCTCCGAGTTCTGTCGCGGAATATTGCAATTCTTGGAGAAATACATGGACGACCTCTTCGACTTGAGTAGAACCACCGATGCTGTCTCCGCTCGAGACTTGATTCAGTACTTTCACGCGCTATTATTTGAGCTCTGTCTCTGGGATAAGGATATCGAATCGGATCTGGTGGACAAGTTCCTCGACTTCAGGAGCGTAGATTCGCCGACTACTTCTTCTCCGACCGAAGTCGATCGTACTGGACCCGAACACCAGTATCGCGATGAGCCTCAGTACTTTCCAGCTTTAGTCGCCAACGCTTGGAAGTTCAAGCTTCTGCGCCGATACCTCACCAAAGGTAAGATGGATCTACGCGTCATGAGTATAGCTATGATGGATGTTTCCTTGGTAGAGATCTGGAGACAGTACAACAACCCCGATTCGACAGGCGAACACCCCGTCATGCGATATCTAGCCGACTTTCTGCTTTATGGGAACGTCGTTAACTACATTGTCAGCGTCGACTCACACCCGCAACTGATCGCGCGCAGCGGTAACATCGTTGGTTTTCTTGTCGTAACTAGACGTTGGACAGATGACCAAGCGGATGCTATCTGGAACACCGTTGCCAATAGTCCTGACCCTCGTGTCGTTACCGCGACACTGGCCATGCTTAGAGCAATCATGCACATGATGAGGCCTGCAGATCACTTGTACTTTTGTACGAAACTTTATGAATTGCCTATCAGGAGCTACACCGTGGATATTACTCGATTCCTGCGGGAGCTGGGCCCAAAGATCCTGGAGAAAGCATCACCGGAAGATTATGCTGCGAGAGAAGATACTGCTAGGCCATGGAATGTTTGCACCCGCATCATCCGCGACACAATGTGCCAGGCGGATACGGACAAAGACATGTTAGACCTGCTTCACGAGGCTGCTAATTACCTGTCAGCTCTGGCTCCTAATGTCTCTGTTGAAGAGCGCCATTCCATCTACAGAGATTGTGCGGATCACATTTACAGTCATTCGACGAAAGCGACTGGAAGCGCAAAAGTCATCTACGCGCTCGCCGCACCAATCCCTTCTGAAGACGAGAATTTTTTCCAAAAGAATCAGGATGTCACACGCAAGATTCTGGATGAGATCGCATGGTTTGTCGAGACTGAGAGGAATGCCGAATCATCCCTACGTCAACAAACAGCTCTATGTTGCAGATTGGAGCTTCTAGCACTTATGATCTGTTGCGCTGGGTCAGCCATACCCGTTGAGATGTATGAGCAGCTGTGGGACTACACAATCGGTACGCGTGCGCTATCGAACACTACCAGGGATTTGGCATGGGCGCAATTATCCCAGACGCTCAAATTCGCCCCGGACAACAACTACTGCAGACAACTTGTCTCTTCCCATGTGGTACACATGAACACCGGCATTTACACGAATGGCATGTTCGAATTTGTTGCCAACTATAATTTCCCGATGAAGCGGCAGCTCGTGGGGACTGATCAAGGAGAAAAGGGTGTGTTGCAGATCCCCGGTGCAGACGTGCTGTGGTCCATGGTTTTATCCTCACCGGAAGGCACTATTGAGGATCGCGCCGCCCGTCTTCTTGCCAGTCGCTACGTACAGATCAACGAAGCCGATGGCGTTATGCTAGCAGATGTGGAAGCCGCTCATGTCGTTCTAGTGGAAAGATGTATGCAGGAGATGCATTCGGCATGCAGGCTCATACGCGCTCAATCCTCCAATGGAGACTTATCGAATATGGATGTCACTGCAACTGAGAAGATGGTTCTTGAGAATGAAGAGCGTTATCGCAGGATCATTAACTTTCAGAAACTACTGCTGGAGAAGATACGCCACAAACCAGAGTTCAACCGAAGTCGGAGAGCAGATTCCAAAGTCGACGAAACAGACATACCTTACGGTGACGCGATCGCGATCCGGTTTCAGTGCGGCAACGACAGGCAAGTCGTGATGATGGGTGCGGATCATACAGTAAAGGACCTCTACCAAAGATTATGTCACGTATCGGGATACACCAAAATCAACCTTTTCGCAAAGGGTCGGCGGCTCAACATCACTGAGATGTCGAACGAGAAGCTTAATGGCGTCGACTTTGGGGGACAGCTATTAGTACAAAGGGCACCAGACGCAGAAGTCACTCGCCCGATGCCCGGACAGGGTACGGGGTCTTCGGTGTTCGAATCTACCGTACTCAAGCATTTCGACGAACTGTTCTCCTTAATGGACTCTGATGACAACATCAGTCAGATGGTAGGTACCCGTTCGAGATCAAGATGCATTTCACTAACACAAGCAGCTATTCGATTACTTGAGCTTCTTTCCGGCGCGGTATGCTTTTGCAGAGAGCGTCGTGACCGGTGCGGCGCTATCAGAGGAGCTCTTTCCTCCAGGAAAGTTTTATCAGGCGAGATACGCCGCTTTGGCTCTCGAGGCGAGGCTGGCAGAGCAAATCCGTCATGTGCGTTGGTCCGACAATATTTATTGATACAGTTGTACTAACGAGCTAGAAGTCTAATCTGGACGAGAAGTTCCTGGGCCATGCCATACGCCAGTTGAACGAGGCTCTTCTCAATCCTCGGCTCATCAGCGACAACATCTCGAGCTTCCAAGAGCTGCAGCTTGCAGCGGTACTCGTGCATGCTCTGTTGGAGTTCCTTAGAGGTAAGTTTCACACTGGCGTGTCTTATATCACGGTTCATGGCTCATGTTAAGCAGAACGTCCTTCTCCCGCCGCTTCGGCTGCTTACTTCTCAGATGGCGCACAGCTCGGAAACCGCCTTGTGACGATCCTATGCATGGCACTGGAAACAAATGAAGATGCTACCGTAATCCAGGATTGTTACGGCACTATCCTAGAGGCCTCACTCCACTCTCGAGTTATCTGGGAAGCGTTCGTTGAGCATCCTCAAACTCCGCGACTCCACCGGGTTCTACTGTTGAGCGACCCCAGGCAGTCTGTGCGAGAGCATGTCGCTCAGAAGATCACATCCGTCTGCGGCGGCGACCTTCCATCCACATGTCCGATCACTAAAGGCGAGATTGCCACACAATTCTGGGTAGTCATTTCCGAGCTCATTCCGGGCTCATTGTGCGTTCCCGCTCAATCACAGCAACTGTTCAGCATTGCCGAGCAAGTCTTCCGGGCGAAGGACGAGTACAAACGGGACGAACCTTCACTCCGACTTTACCTAACATCTTGGAGCGACCTGCTCTTGGATCACCAACATCAGGAATTTGTCGGCCGGGACGACATCGACCGCGTCGTTTTTGGGCTTACGAAACTCATACTGTGCTGCATACTGTCACTCAAGTCTTTTAAGAAGCCTCTTGGTGCAGGCGACTTGATGGAAAAGATCTTCAGGAAGTACATCTTTACGAAGAGGTAAGTCACGCACATCATTTCCATGTTTCGCTTGTTCGCATTGACCTCACCTCAGTTTTGCATCTTACTCTCTCTTCTTTTAGTCAAGTGACATACTGACATGGCCCAGCTCCTCTACTGCAGTGGTCAGCGCAGCCACTGCTCCCATACTGGAGTCTCACACAAGGCATGAGATGTACGATCTCATGCTTGCACTAGCTGAGGATAGCAGCACGTACAATAGCCTGGTCAAACTTGCAGCAGACGTAGAGACCGAGGAGAATGAGCCAGCAATACCAACGCTTGCAGTCGATCGCTCCTTGGAAATACGCTCTAGCACAGGCTATGTGGGTCTGTACAACCCTCGTGCCATCTGCTACGCGAACTCGCTTCTCACGCAGCTCTTCATGAACCTCAATTTCCGCAAGTTTATTCTCGGTTTGGAGCTTCAGGAAGCCAGTGGCTCTCAAAAACTTCTTCTTGAGACCCAGAGACTGTTCACGAACATGCAGCATTCCTTCCGCAAAGCCGCGGATCCCCGGAGCTTTGCAGCTTGCGTAAGGAACTCAGAACTCATGCCAATAGACATCAGCGTTCAGATGGACGCAGATGAATTCTACAATTCCCTCTTCGATCAGTGGGAACGACAGCTCATCAAGGACGAGCACAAGCAGCAATTTCGCTCATTCTACGGAGGGCAAACCTTGAATCAGATCAAATCCAAGGAATGTGAGCATGTCTCGGAACGATCAGAGCCTTTCTTTGCAATACAATGCGATGTTTTGGGCAAAGCAACGCTACAGGAGAGTCTCCAGGCTTTTGTTAGAGGCGATGTCATGGAAGGCGACAACAAGTACAAGTGCGAGAAGTGCGATGGCAAATACGTCGACGCAGTCAAACGGTGAGTCGCATGTATATTTGGCAAAGCAAGAAGCTGACAAAATCAGGACCTGTTTCAAGGAGGTGCCCGACAACCTCATCTTCCACCTAAAGCGCTTCGAATTCGACCTGGCCGATTTTAGCCGTAGGAAGGTCTACGATTATTTCGAGTTCCCACCGACCATTGACATTAGCGCATACCATGTCGACCATCTCAGTGACCCAAGCAAGCCAAAAGAAGCCGATATGTTCGATCTTGTTGGTGTGCTCGTACACACGGGCACCTGCGAGCACGGTCATTACTATTCTTACATTCGTGAGCGACCTTGTCCCACAGAAATCACGGCACAAACCTGGGTGGAATTTGATGATAGCAGTGTTGGGTCTTTCGACCCAGCAGACATTGCTTACAAAGCTTTCGGAGGCTTCACGGACGATTCATACAACCGCATACCAAAACAATACTCGGCATATATGCTCTTCTATCAACGCCGCACCGCTGTGGATGATGACCAGCGTGAGTGGGTCACTTCTGCAGACGGGAAAACGCTCAAGGTTCCCATGCCGCCAACTCTCCAGAAGGAAGTTGATTTTGCCAACGAGCTGTTTATCCGAGAATATTCCCGCTTCGACCCCAATCATACAAGGTTCGTGCGGCAGCTGCATGCTATGTCACGTACACTCAACCACGGTTCTTGCTCCGAAGGCCACACGCAGGTACGCCATGTTATCTTCAACCTACTAAGTCCGAGACGCTAACTTCCTACAGGAAAAGCACTCCTTGCAGATAGTACTTGCGCATCTAGGGCACATCGTCTGGCGTCATACAAATGCCGATATCTTCTCCGAGACGATACTGCAGCTGCGGCGGTCGGTCCTTCCATGCTCAACCTGCTGCAATATCGTTCTCAAGATACTCGCTACCGACGATATTGCCCTTCTCAACATGCTTCTTCGCTGCATGCATGCTAAAGTGCGGTCCCAGATGCGCAGCTTTTTCATTGACTGTCTCAAAGTCTTGCGAGAGAAAGAGCCCGCTCTGTACGGTCTAGAGGGCGCTGACAACGAGATGGATCTAGAATCTTCCACTCCGACAAACGGTATACTTTCAGAGATTACCGCTAGGTTACGTGCCATTGCAGACGAATCTTACATGGCCGTACGGGGCTGGGATGATTTCTATCTCACGCTGACTCAACTGGCCGAGATGGGCCATCTGGAAACCGGTCTTCTATTGGACCATGGCTTCCTGGTATTCTGCTTGAGGCTACTCTGCATGCACTCGTACGCTAGATTCCAGGACGACCAACCCGATCTCTGGAGAATCATAAGCAAGAAGTCGGGTATCTACAACAGGTTCATTGGATTCGTATCAGCGTTGCTCTCACGCATGAACACGAGTCTGCAACCTCTTCGCCACGAGCACGATCGTCTGTCTACGCTGGATCGGGAGACCTCGAGTTTTCCACTAACATTCCATGAACGACAAGTTCTGTACCATTGGGACAGCGACCTGAAGGCGATCGCGGTTCTAGACAAGGCCTTGGAAATGTTCGATGAGACAAAGTTGGAACACTTCCACCCGGGCGATATTGTCAAATCGATGCTCAATTGGCAGGACCCACAAGTCCAGACTAATCTTTTGAAGAGCATCTACGAGGGTGTCTCCCTCGAAGCCCCTTTCTGCGATTCTTACGTGAAAGCGGCACTCTCGTATTGCGAGAGCTCTCCGATGGTGGACAACGTTTACAAGATCGTGACAACGGTTTCGAAGGCGGTCGCGTCAGCCAGTAGAATGGACGATGACCGTGTACCAGGAGGCTTGGCGGTTCTGGATTTTGTTGGCGGTCTTCTGCAAACAAAGAATGCGGCCATCTTTCAACAAAAGCACCGACACATATTTTTCACATGGATCATCGCGAAAAGCCGCATATGGGCCACTCCTTTGCTGCTACACGCACAAGACAGTGTGCGAAAAGGTGCACATATGCTGGTCTGCGAGCTATACAAGAGCTACGAAGGATGGCCTCTAGATCTGGTGCAAATGAGGTGGAGAGTACTCCGCGAGATGGCCACCGACATGATGGAGCGCATTCTGTACGAGAAGGATCACGGCATGCTCAGACCTCATCTATCTCCTCTCATCGAAACTTGCCGATTTCTCGTTCAGCAGCTCTACGATCTGATCCATAGCGAGGATCCCGAATTGGATCCATACAGAGACGACACCAACGACAGCTCTCGAATTGCACACTGGACTGGAGAGATAGAGCCAAGGCTAGAGACATGGCCACAGGACGATGGCCTATCAGCGGAAGATCTCTATGATCATTCCGACTTTGGTAGTGATTCAGAGACTGACAACATACACGATAACAACATGTAATTGCTGGGTGGCCTTCCGTCCGCCCGCAATTTACCCAGCTCCATCCGCTCATTATCTTCGCTTCTTTGTGGTATGGCGGCGCCAGCAGCGGCCCTTCAGGGAAGAGTTGAGGCTCGCATTGTTACCAGATGAGCGAATCACGATTTCAACGAGATTTCAGGGTGGTGGGGATTGATTCATGGGTTTCATGAGAGCATGAGAGCATATGCAGACGGTTTTTGAGCCCTGCACATTCCGGGTCTTCGACGGAGTCATTGATAGGGATTGATGCTTCATGTGGACTGCAGGTGATGCACCCTGGCATTGGCGTTTTGGCTTCGGTTCTTCATCATTCTTTGCTTTATTGTTCATGCTTGGGCGGCATAGCGTGGTGCTTTGGCGTACTTAGACGGGGGAGTCTGTATATTAAAGACCAGGTATGACGATCACGCTTGACGACCTTCAGCCTCTTCACGACACAGCAAATAACAATGATTATCACGCAAATAATAACATCTTGTTTCTCCAGCGTGAAGCTGCCCGAGCAGTCGAGTAAGTCGCGGACCTTGGTTCGTAAAAAGTCAACGTGAAGAAATTTGGAACGATTTCTCTTCCCCCGCATTTATCACAAAGTTGATTGACATTCAACATAGCAGAACGGGATTTTCATTGCGCTGTTGGCAGCGAAACCCGACAGTTCGCGCGCGGAGGGTCGGGGGTTCATGTATCGATAAGCATCACGCTAGGCTTCGTCAGCGTGGTGGTCGCGCGTCCCACCTGCAGCAGCGACGTCATAGCGAGGTAATTGCGGAAGCTGCGGACAAGCTTTCCAACTATCCAAGCTGTGCGGTCATAACAAGGCGCCCCGGTCGGCTTTTGTGCCTAGGTAGTCTAATCCGATCTCCCGTTCTCTCTTCTAATCAGCGTTCGTCTATCCTTTGTACATATCCTCAATCTCTTCTTCGCGTGCGACAGCATCCTGGGAAGCAGCACGCGACAACGATTATACCAGTCAACCGGCGTGGACACGACGATAGCTACCATACCGCGCGCGAAAACAAGCCCATAAACGCGATTGAAGCGATTGAAATTCGGTAATCACTCACAATGGCCAACAAATTGGACGCGATGAAGCCGCAGAGAAAGATCGAGCTCTTCTCAGGCTCGTACTTTGCGGCGTGTACGATGGGTGGCATAATCGCGTGTGGACCTACACACACTATGGTCACGCCGCTGGATTTGGTAAGTCACATACTTTTGCAGAGAGCGCGTGATGGCATGGGGACTTTACAGGCTGTCAATTAGGCTTCCAGTTGCTAATTAATGTTTTCCAGGTGAAATGCCGCCGTCAAGTCGATTCCAACCTCTACAAGTCCAACTCACAAGCCTGGAAAATGATTTACTCCAAAGAAGGTCTACGGGGCGTCTTCTTCGGCTGGACACCAACCTTCATCGGTTACTCGATGCAAGGTGCTGGAAAGTACGGATTTTACGAGGTATTCAAATACCTGTACGGCGAAAAGCTGGCGCCCGGCGCGCCGCAAACAGTCGTATACCTAGCTGCCTCCGCTTCTGCCGAGTTCCTCGCCGACATCGCGCTATGTCCTATGGAAGCAATCAAGGTCCGCATGCAGACTACCATGCCACCGTTCGCGAACACACTGAGAGAAGGCTGGGCGAAGGTGATCAAGGAGGAGGGTGTTGGTGGTCTATACAAGGGCTTGTACCCATTGTGGGCGCGTCAAATCCCGTACACCATGGTCAAGTTCGCAACATTTGAAGAGACAGTCAAGCAAATCTACGGCTTCTTGGGTAAGCCAAAGGAGTCATACGGGGCTTTGCAGCAAACCGGTGTGAGCTTCCTCGGTGGATATATTGCTGGTGTCGGATGTGCAGTCGTCTCGCATCCCGCAGGTACGTTGAGAACATTGCGTAAAGAATCTAGAGGCGCGAAAATGAGCTAACATATACTAGATGTGATGGTCTCAAAGCTCAACAGCGACCGAAAGGCTGGCGAGGGCGCTGGTCAGGCTATCGGCAGGATATACGGCAAGATCGGTTTCGGCGGCCTTTGGAACGGACTGCCTGTTCGTATATTCATGATTGGTACTTTGACTGCGTTCCAATGGCTCATCTACGATTCCTTCAAGGTCTACCTCGGCGTAAGTTGTTCACCCAAACACGTTCAAGGACATTGTGCTAATTATTTGATAGCTACCCACTACTGGTGGTCACTAAGCACGGCGCAAAATAATTATTACGCGTACGGTGTTTTTGGAGCACAACAGGAGCAAGTAATAACTAATGACGTTAATTATCTTCATCAATTCCTACCTTGTGTAAAGGGCTATACAGGACATTGCTTTCCAAAAGTGTGTCCGTGCACGACTGCCGTGATGTTACTGTTACCGTATGAACTGCTGCCGTATATGCTGGTAGACATTGGCCGAAAAAAGTTTTCATTGTTTGTAGACCTCATGATATCGGGAATTCCATACATTGCCAGTAGCAATTCGACAGGACAGCTCCAAGTACGTGGTACGGAAGTACATGTGGAGATGGACGTAGAAGCATGAAAATGGCGAATCTTAGGACTGTTGCCTCTGTCGTTGACTGAAGGTGTGTAAAGCTGTTGGGGACTTCTGTTACTGAGGCATCACGCATGAAACGATTGGATAAAACGCAAATGGTTCAGTGATCAAAACAGTACATTGGTACTACAACTAAATATGTATAGAGATCCAGCAAACCAGGGTATGCCATCGTCATCGTAGAAAGGAAAGTCGTCCCGAGTATATCGCACTCAATTCATAGTCGCCTTCACTTAAAGCTGCAAGAGACCGTTAGCACATGTCATGAAACTCTAGCTACTACCCAATGATCTAGACTAGACTGACTTGATCGTGGGAGCGATGTTGAGGTCAGGCAGCTCGACGAGCGGGCCGTTGATCTCAGGAAGCTCGGTTTCGGGACTTACGTTGAAGTCGTTGCCGCTGGCGGCTTGGTTGCCGTTTCCAGCGCTGTTTCCGTTGCCGTTACCGTTGCCGGCCTGGTTGTTGTTCTGTGAAGTGGATGTTAGTTAAAAGTCGAGATAGGAGGGGTTGAATAGGTACTTACGCCATTGCCTTGGCCGTTGTTGTTGCCGTTGTTGAGGAGCGAGTTTCCGCTGCCGGCAGAGGCGCCGGTGACAGAGCCAGCAGTGGTGGTGATGCCACCGACAAGGCCGCTGACGGTGCCAGTAACGCTGTTGAGGTCGACCTGGCGCTTGAGGACATCGCCAGTGAGGCCTCCAGTGGCGCCAGCGACGGTACCGGTGACAGGCTGGAGGGTACCAGTGACGGGCTTGAGAGCACCAGTGACGGGCTTAAGCTGGCCAGTGACGGGCTTGAGAGTGCCAGTAACGGAGCCAGTAGAGCCAGTAAGACCGCCGACGAGGCCGTTAGCAGTGCCGGTGACACCACCAAGGTTCAACTGACGCTTGAGAAGATCTCCAGTGAGGCCTCCGGTGGCGCCGGTGACGGGCTTGAGAGTGCCGGTGACGGGCTGGAGTTGACCAGTGACGGGCTTCAGAGCACCAGTGACGGAGCCAGTGGTGCCAGTAACACCACCAACGAGGCCGCCGGCAGTACCAGTGAGACCACCAACGTTCAACTGACGCTTCACGGCATCTCCGGCAGCGGCTGCGACAGGCTTGACAGCATCAGTCACTGGGACGGTGGCGTCGGTAACCGGCTTGACGGTGCCAGTAGCAGTGTTGCCAGTGTTCTGGAGGGCGCCGGTGACTTGGCTGAGGAGGGAGAGGAGCTGGGTCTGGCTCAGCTGGCTGACGTCAAGGCCCTGAGTGACACCACGGCCAACGAGGCCATTGACAACGGGAACACCGTCGGTGATGCCGTCGGTGGTAGGGCCAACAGTGACACCGTTGAGGAGACCACCCTTGCCGTCAGTGACGCCACTGAGGATGGTGCCAGCAACCGGGACGCCGTTGAGGTTGTCAAGAAGCGCCGCACGCTTTCCGTTGTTCAGAATGCTGCTGCCGAGGGGCTTGAGGTTGAAGCTGTTGCCGCTGGCAGCAGAGTTGCCGTTACCAGCCTCGTTGTTGTTGCCGTTGCCATTGCCAGCAGTGTTTCCGTTGCCGTTGTTCTGGCCGTTGCTGTTGCCGTTGCCTTGGATGAGGTTGTCGTTGCCGGCACCGGGGTTGGTGACAGAGCCGAGGGTGCTGGTGACGGAACCAAGAAGGTTGTTGACGCCAGCAACCTGAGGAGTAGGGGCTGCGAGGACCGAGGTGGAGAGAGCAATGATGCTAACGGCGATGGAGGAACGCATTTTGGCGGTTGGAGTTTTGTTGGTGGGTTGGTGGATATTAAGAGGGATAAGTATTATTAGTCTATAGCGAACTGAGCGATTGGCAAAGAACTGAAAGAGTGTGGTAGGTGAGCTGGATGATGATTGTAGGTGGACTGCAGTATGGTTTATATGCCCTCACAGCACCCAGGTACTTTCTGATACACCGAGTCAGCACGTCTAGTCAATCGATACTCTCCTAGACGCTCAGGCCCAAGACAAGCCGCAATCGTCACCGGGGTGGAGAGATCCTACACCAAGCCATACCACGATGAGAAGACTAGAGCTACAGCTTGCCTAGTCATGGCGCACGCATTGGCGATCTTCATGAAAGCATCGCCGATACTGCCGTTGCTGATGAGGCTCTTGCACGTAGACCGCTCTGAAGCTTGTTGGCCTAGCTGAGGAGTAAGATTTGATCCTCTGAGGTATGGCCCAAGAATGCTAGAGGATAAGGGGACTAGTCCCTTATCCTTAGCGCGTCTTTTGAGGTAGATCCCGGCTTTCAAGCTTCCGGAACGCTACTCATGGGCTCGAGTAAGTCAGGTTGCGCAACAGTTGTCAAAGACACGTCTTAGTTCTCGCGGGGGACTCGAAATTGGGGCGAGAATCTGTAGGCGGCAGGACACTGCGGAAGTCAACGGTGATTGTGCTCAGATTGCCGTCTCATCAGGGACTCGCCTCATCCTGCTGGCCATCTGCGAGGTGGTGAGGCTCACGATGCATCTGTCTTGCCTCATCCAGTCTTCTGTGACCCTAGGCTTGCGTTGTATGGATGACTCCCCTGACGATCTGCACCTTCCATGACTTACATTCCAAGACGTCGATCTTGCGTTTTCGGAACATATGGTTCAGCGTCATCGGCAAGTTCTGTCTAGCGCGTCAAGGGCAGCCCAAAGCGGACGCGATGATCGACGCGGCTAACGGAACGAGGGAGATCAGCTCCACTCTTGATTGTCGTTCGAGCTGTAACGGCAGGTATCTCGATGGCCGGCAATACAGCTCGCCGATATCCCACTTTACAGCTTTCCGGTCATCGATGCGAGTGCATTTCCATGTCGTCCCAAGATAGCGGTAATGAACACTTGCCGTTTCGCCTCGTTGTTGGCAAAATCTTGCCGCTTTGCGCCGGTCTCCCATCTCCTTCGTCGATGATCGTCAGCTATCCAAGCTCAGCCAGCGCAGGTACCTTACTGTCCAACATGAACACCTGATCATCAACAAACACTCCAAAACACCGGGTCAGGGGAGAAATGAGCTATCTTGCGCGGAATCCATGCTCCCGGGAGCTGCGCAACCAGGTCACATACTGCTCGCCCTGCATTACCTTTCCTTGGGCCTTCTCTTGGGTCACTGCGACCCCTTAACAAATCATTAAAGTTGCGGAGTTTGCCATGATGAAGCTGAGGCTGCAGGTGTAAGTGTGTGATGAAACGATCCAGGCGTGGTTCTCGACGCAGGGCGGTCAATGCGTTCACGTGCCCACCTGTCCGCACCTTTCTCCGAAACTCTTGTCACTCACCGGCATGAGAAAGGGAAACTCAATCTTCACAGAAAAACATGGCAAGGAATGGATCAGGGATTCAACTTGCCGCAACTTTACGGGAGATGATCCCGCATATTCTATTGTTTTTCGTATCGGAACTTTATGCCGTGCCTGTCTTTGGTTTTTATCATTGATCAGGGACCAAATGTACCAGGATGTCAACAGCCTTGTCAAACTCAGATAACAGCTCATTATACAGCCCTTGTCTTTAGATGGCCTTCCCTTCTTCCTCACTGGTTCCGTATTTTCTCCATGTTTGACACAATACAACCTTCTTCGCCACTTTGCAGAGCAGTTGTCCTTTCGTGGCATCCAGGCTCGTGTGGAGAAAGAGCACGACTATCCCTCTTCAATACCGCCCTGGCTTCAGTCCCGCCAAGACCGCGGTCAGCTTTTACTGACGCTGCTAGGTCAGTAAGGGCTGGCACTATGAGCTGATCAAGGAGACATTGCACCTCTTGCTGCTTACCAGATACCTTCACTACTCGGAACATTCGAGCACCTATGCCATGATGCCATACCGTAAAGATGATGAACCTTGCAGTGTAGCTGCTTTGAGGACACCAGTCAAAATTTCGTAGACTGAAGTTTGAGGAGAATCGGTTTTTTTCGAGCATGGTGACACTAGAGTCATTACCGGTGTTGATGCATTGAGCGAGGAGTTTCTACACAGGGCTCGGGTTAGACGTGGACAAAGTCATGTGCGATGCTTTTGAGGATTCGAAGAGCTTGCTCTGGGCCATGATGAAGGAGTCGCTTGATACAGTGTTGTCAGAACCTGGAAGACAGAGCGCTGAATAAGAGGCTATGCAGCCGACGGAAGATCAAGCTCAAGACGTTGTAGCGATGACAGCCTGTATGAAGGAGGATGCTGAAGATCGAATAGCTATATCGATAACATTGTGTCGAATATACAAATATCGCCCGCCCGAACTCCGGATGTGACTTTTACCCCAGCTGTAGCCATCAGAATATACATACAGATGCAAACATGAGAGACATTCAAACGTGAAGATTACTCAGAGTCGGTAACGCAGCCCTGGCTAGCATCCTTGACAAATCGCGCGTACTTGAAAAGCGTACCCTTCTGGTACTTCAAGGCGGGCGCGGTCCACTTCTTCCGCCTCTCGGCTAGTTCTTGCTCACTGACGCCAATGTTTAGCTCGTTGGACTCGGAGTCAATGGTGATCTCATCGCCATCCTGAACCAAGCCAATGGGGCCACCTTCCTGCGCCTCGGGCACGATGTGACCGATCAAGAAGCCGTGACTACCACCACTGAAGCGGCCGTCTGTGATGAGTGCAACATCCTTGCCGAGACCAGCGCCCATGATGGCGGAGCTAGGCTTCAGCATCTCAGGCATACCGGGGCCGCCCTTGGGACCTTCGTAGCGGATGACAACGACGGTCTTCTCGCCCTTCTTGATCTCACCACGCTCGAGAGCAGTGATGAAGTCATCCTCAGCATCGTAGCACTTGGCCTTGCCGGTAAATTGGGTGCCCTCCTTGCCAGTGATCTTGCCTACGGAGCCTCCGGGGGCAAGGGATCCTCTCAAGATTTGCAAGTGACCAGAGGACTTTAGAGGCTCGCTGAGCGGTCGAATGATCTTCTGCTCGGCGGGGAAATCTCTGACGTTCTCCAAGTTCTCTTTGAGTGTCTTACCAGTCACAGTCATTTGGCTACCATCGAGAAGTCCTTCCTTAAGCAGGAACTTGAGAAGCGACGGGGTGCCACCGATATCGTGAACGTCGGCCATGACGTACTTTCCGGAAGGCTTCAAATCCGCCAACAATGGAATGCGGTCGCTCACGCTCTGGAAGTCGTCAATGGTAAGCTTGAGACCAACAGAGTCAGCGATCGCGATCAAGTGAAGAACAGCGTTGGTTGAGCCACCAGTGATGCTGATGACGACCATGGCGTTCTCAAATGCTTCGCGGGTGAGAATGTCGCTCGGGCGGATGTCCTCCTGGAGCAATTTCTTGATGGCGCCACCCGCTGCCAGACACTCCAGCATCTTCGCCTTGGAGTTCGCCGGGTTCGACGAAGAGCCAGGCAGCGACATGCCCATTGTCTCGATTGCGGTAGCCATTGTGTTTGCTGTGTACATTCCTCCGCAAGCACCCTGCCCGTTGCAGGCGTGCCTGATGATGTCGAACCGCTGGTCTTCGGTGATTTCGCCCGTGATGAATTGGCCGTATGCTTGGAAAGCGGAAACGATGTCGATCTGCTGGTTCTCGAGAGTCTTTGCGCAACCGGGCTGGATGGTACCGCCGTAAACCATGAGGGAAGGCCTGTTCACACGTCCCATGGCCATGATGACACCGGGCATGTTCTTGTCGCAGCCGGGGATGGAGATGTTCGCATCGTACCACTGGCCACCCATGACTGTCTCGATGGAGTCTGCGATGATCTCGCGCGACTGCAGCGAGTAGCGCATGCCCTTTGTGCCCATGGAGATGCCGTCGCTAACGCCGATGGTGTTGAACTGCATGCCCAGCAGTCCCGCCCGCTCGACGCCCTCCTTGACCTTGTGGTTCAGGTCCATCAGGTGCATGTTGCACGGGTTGCCCGAGTACCAGACGGACGAGATGCCGACCTGGGCCTTGTTCATGTCCGTCTCGCTCATGCCGGTGGCGTACAGCATAGCCTGCGAGGCGCCCTGCGACTTGGGCTGGGTGATGTGCTTGCTGACCGAATTGAGCTCATTGTCGGCTTTGGCGGTGCGGATGGCGGAGCTGGAAAGCGCACGTCTGCAAGCAATTAGACTGGCGGGTCGGACGTGTGGTGGACTTGGGGACATACGCTGCGTGCCATTGCGGCCGCGGGGAGCACCTTGCGCGCGCGAGAGCACCTCCAAAGCGTGCGAGAGACATGGTGGCGGGCTGGCTGCTCCTTCCGTGGCGGCTGGCTGTTCCTGATAATTTATCGATGCGAGCTCGGAGGCCGCGGGGACGGACGCTTCTCCGACTCCAGGGCGTTGCATCATCTCGTTGCTCATTGGTCACTCTCTTCTCCCCACAACAGCGGCCACCTCTTCACCCCCGCCATTGTGATTTCTATCAATGACTCCGTTTAAGCCTTCTTAGCTCTTGGCCTTGCATGGCGAGACGATCGTTCCTGATCCAGCCGTCGCAACGTCTACCTCAACTGGCAATCGAAGGTGCATTCATGTCGGCGCACGATGAATCATTTGCGACTACCCATTCACTCGTCAGAAATCTGGTATCTATTTGCTCGTCTATTGATGTAGAGACACGATCACCCGAGTGAATAATGGTGAATACGTATTGTTCAACGATGTCCTATTGTCACAGTCTGTAGCCCGTCACATCGCTCAAGCTAACATCATGGACATTCAAGTCTCAGTCGTACCTACTATATGGATTTCCTATGGCAGTCTCCTCTTCTGTTTCTATACAATATACTGTCCGAATCCGCTTTGATAATACTTGCATCACGAAATGAGGCTTTTCCTTCTTTACTGTCTCTTATTTCCTTGCCTTGCGCAGGCCGCGAGTCAGGTCTATACAGGCTTCAACTACGGTGCTTTCTGGGGTCTGGAAGAAAATGCCAAACTGAAAGCAGACTTTCTCGATGGCTTCAACCTGGCCCAAAACCTGACTACCGACATACCCTTCGATAGTGCCCGCCTGTTTACTTGCAGAGCAGCGAAAACCCTCGACGAGCCGACCGAAGCTTTCGATGCCGCTGTTGCCTCCAAAACCAACCTGCTATTGGGTTTCTGGATAACGCCAGCGCAGAAGGGCGGTTCACCTGATGAGAACGTCAAAAACGAGATGGCCGCACTGGAGAAAGGGTTTAAGAAGCACGGCCAAGCTCTTTCCGATCTTATCATTGGACTCTCTGTGGGCAACGAGGATGTATACCGTGCCGAGGCGACTCAAGAAGTTGGTGTTACCGCAACGGTTGTTGGGCAGACGATAGCCAAGGTGAAGGAAAGCATCGCTTCCTCGTCGTTCGCCCAGTACATGAAGGACAAACCAATCGGCCACGTCGATACCGCGCAATATGCCGTGGTGGATAACGCAGACTTCATCGGCATGACTGCATACCCATACTGGAACAAAGACAGTATCGGAACAGCGAGTACAAGCTTTCAAGGCTCCCTCGAGGGAGTCAAGCAGCGCGCAGGTAACAGACCGGTTTGGATCGCGGAAATGGGCTGGCCTTTTACCGATTCCGAGCAACACGGCGCTGCAGTTGCCGGTATAGACGAGCTCCAGAAGTTCTGGAGCGAGGTTGGCTGTGCTGTGTTTGGGAAGTACACTACTTTCTGGTTCGAGTTACTCAAAGACACTACATCGGATCAGAAGGCCGATTGGAGTGTCATTGATCCAAGCTCTCGACAGTCAAGAATCAAGAACATGAGCTGCGGAAACCCTCAGCCTAAGCCACCCGCTGAAGCTCCAGCTAGCTCAGCAGCGTCATCTACGTCTATTGCAACATCACCTTCAGAGACACTCAGCTCTGGGTCGCCAATCATTCCGAGTGCCATGCCTACGTCATCACCTGCTGTATCGTCGACAATCGAATCAAATAAAGTACACGTAACGGTGACCGGCACGACTTCTGTGACTCCGCAGCCTATCACACCATCGGTAGTAGCTCCCGGCGGTCCATCGCTCGTGACTGTAATAGTTACCTTGACGAGCATCACCACTGTAACAGCACAGCCTTCAATGACCACAATAGCGAGCGCGAACCGATCAACAGCCCAAAATGATGCCGTCAGCTTCCTCGGTATGTCTTAATCCAACGCAAATCTTTCCAAAGCTAAACTTTCCCAGCACAAGACCAGCCAGCAACAGGCCGCAGCACCGTCACCGTGAAGACCACAGCAACAACTGTCGTCTTTGCCAAAACCACAGCGATTGCTGCTCTGAATAACATACCCGCCGACGTCAACTGGTGCATCACAGTTGCTGACATAAACCGAGATGGAAGTCCTATACCCGTCGCAGGTGGGCCTGCAGGGTCAGAGGGAGACTGCGTCCCCCCTCCAACCTTTCAAGGATACCCGTACGCAGCAGCAGGAGAAGTCGTGACACCACCAGGGATACCGAGTGGGACAGGCTGGTGCGTTGTCATGGCTGACATCGATAACAATGGTCGTTCTGTACCTGTCGATGCCGGGCCTGTTGGAGCAGACGGCGAGTGTACTGTTCCGCCCATGTACAGTGGACTGTCCGCGACAGCTACGTTGATTGACCACTTCAAGACATCTGAACCGGCGAAGGTCTCTCTGAAGCCTACCTCTTTGACAGTAGAGTTCTCCTTACTCTCAAGCAACAATGTACCAGCTACTTCCGGTACTCCATCACCCAGTAAGTCACTCGATCAACTTGATGTCTTGACCCTTTCTGACCACATACATAGCTTCCGCAGTGAATTCAGAATATGAACGTCGCCGGCGTCGATCTGTAGTATCGTCCACAACAGATACCACAGCATCCACCTCAGTATCTGCTACAATTACAGAATCAGCATCGCCTCTACCAACTCCTACCCATTCCATCACTTCAGTCAGCCTACCCCCGGGCCCATCCGGCGCAACACTCTCAGAGTTCAATTGGCCTACGCCGACGGCTCGAGTAGAAGCCAGGATGAGCATCGAAGGTAGAGATGAGGTGTTGCTCACGCGACGTGGCTGGAACTCCTTTTGGGGGAATTTCGGTTCTGGGTTCAAGAAAATTGGAAACAAGATCAAGAATGCATTCCACCACTGATGTCGTTTGTCTTTTATCATACATTATGGAAGATTGTTCAAAGCTGTTATAAGAGGCGTGCAAGATATTGGATAATTTCTAGTGTACTTCATACCATGTCTCAAGTAGCTTAGAATACAATAGTAATACGTCGAATGCGCCGCCCACGAGATTTTTTTATAAGGCGCACATTAGTACATCATTAATTGAATCAAGACAGGGAAAGTCGCATCACGATTGCCCTTGCCATCGCCTTCGGGACAACACTTGGGTGTCTTGCTAGGGTGCAGCTCGCAATCACAGAGGAAGAAACACAAAACTCTCGAAGTGAAATAGTCATTCATCAACCGTCGTATTGACGGCAGGTTTGTTTGTTTGTTCATTCATGTGATATCTCATCTCTCGTGCCAGCTAACATAAGTTTTCCGTAACCGTAAAGAACCCGAGATAGTCCACCATATTACACCTGACAGACTCCGAATTCGCACTTTTGCGGATAACCCGATAACCTAAAACGACTAAGATGCTGAAGGCGCTTGCCCATATCTTTCTATCAAGGTAAATGGTAGATGTCGATGGGCCAGAAACTTCGATACACAAATCCACAGCGCAATGCCATGTCTGACGCGACTTGCCGAGGATGACGCGCGTCTAAGCAGCAGCCGCTACCTAGGCGGCGGGAGTAGAGGTGGCAGCGGGGGTAGAGGTGGCGGGAGGGTTCTCAACGACCTTGTCGGTCTCGTTGGCGGCAGCGGTCTCGGTGAGGGAAGCCTCGCCATCGGCGGCCGCGTCGGGAGCGTCGTCCTCCTTACCGGGGGAGTCGATCGCGACCTTAACTGCGATCTCACGACCCTCGATTTCCTTGCCGTTCATCTCGGAGCAAGCCTTTTGCTGGAGCTCCTCAGAGCCGAGGGTAACGAAACCGAAACCACGGCCCTTGCGGGGCTCACCGCGGGCCTGGAGCTTCTTGACCATGAAGCGGGGGATGGGGCGGAGGGCGATCTTGGCCTGGGTGGGGGAGTAGTCCTTGAAGATCTCAAGAAGCTGATTCACCAGTTAGCACGTGCTGTAAAAAAGGGATGTGCAAACTTACCCTGTCCTCCTTCAGGTCGTACGGCAGGTTCGCAACCATGACCTTTGTCTTGGAGGGAACACCGTCCTCGGGAGGACCGCGCTGCTTGCGTTCACGGGGCCCCTGGGGAGCAGACTTGTCGGCGCCCTTCTTTGCGGTAAGCGCTTCGTTCGTAGTTTCGGTTAGGGGAGCAACTTGGCCGGGTACATTTGTAGGGGTGGAGTCGGAAGGAGCCTCGTTGGAGAGCTCGACCTGCTCGGCGCCTTCAGCATCGGCCTGGTACAGAACTTGATTAGCTTGTGAAGACAGGCGGTGGGGTGCGGAGGTACTTACAGCGCGTCCGCCGCGTCCAGCACGGCCGCCACGGCCACGTCCGCGACCGCGTCCACGGGTGGAAGTACGGCGACGGGCCTCGCCAGTGTTGCCCTCGGCTCCGCTGCCGGCGCCCTCAGCGTGGGCCTCGGGAGTGCGGGCAAGCTGGATGGAGACCTTGCGGTCGAGGATGGCCTTGCCGTTGAGCTCGGCGATGGCACGCTCAGCCTCGGACGGGGTCGAGAGGGCAACGAAGGCGTAGCCGACGGGGCGCGAGGTGCGTGGGTTGGTGGGGATGGTCGTGGACTCGCTGCACCACGTGTTAGCTTGGACGAGTTGCGTCATGCGGAGAAACAGGGTCCACCTACACCAGGTAGTCCTTGAAGAATTCCTTCAACTCCCCCTCGGTGGTCGCGTACGCGAGGTTTCCAATGTAAAGTCGCCTGCCCTCAGCGGCGCTCGCACGCACAGCCTCGTCCTCGGCTGCGGTGGGCTGTTGAGCGCCAGTGCTCTCCGTGGCGGTGGGAGCGTTGTTGTCGTTGAGGGAGGTGGTGGCCATCTGGGCGGTGACACTGTCGACAGGTGCGGACATGATTGCTGAAGTTTGGGTGGTTGACGAACACGAGTGATAGACCGGGCGTGTAAGAGGTTGACGAAACTTGGAGTCCTAGTAGACCGGTAAAGGTAACCTTGAACAGTAGTGGTGGTTGGTGGGTGATGGGATTGCCGAACCGCCTGCTGGTGGAACTGTTGACGAGGGGGGTGTGGAGTGGGTAGCTACGAGCCCGGGGAAGGTTGAGAGAGGATTGGGTTGATGGGGTGCGTGGTTGGTCTCTGTTGTTGACTTGATGGGGGAGAGAGAGGGCAGGCCTCGACCAGGCAGATTATTTTGAAGAGCGCAGCCATGGGGCTTGGCCGCATCCGGTAACGGAAGCGGCCCCTGCGCACAGTCGAGGGCCCACTTGCCTGAGAGCAGCGACCAGGAGTGCATGGATAGGGGAAACGGCGACTAGGCGGCCGCTGAGCGCATGGACGGGTTCGCCCCAGCACAAGCAGCGAGGACAGTCACTCTCTCTCACCCATTGCACGCACATGTGTGCATGCTCTGGTGCGACTGCAGTGCCTGCACGCGACGCCCACCACTGCTTAGCTAAGCGCGACGCCACAGCTCGCCCTAGCGCCACAGTCGACCTCGACCTTGGCTGCATGGCGCTCCAGCTTCACCTCCGCCCCACCGCCCACTGCCGCTAGAAGCATGAAAAAGACCCGCCTGCCGTTGACGTGTCCGCTAGTGCACCGCTTCTTCATGCACTGGATCCGGGGGCCCTGCCATTCAATTTTCCCATCCTCGAGTCCTGTCCCGGCTAGCCTGCCTCACCGCAATCTGATTGCTGATTTACCGCCATGGCAGGTGCACTGCAAGCGCGCCGCGCACTGGTCGTCTACGGCTCGGAAACAGGGAACGCGCAGGATGTGGCTGAGGAGATGGGAAGGGTCGCTGAGCGACTGAGATTCCACACGGAAGTCGCTGAGCTCAACGCCATCACTCTTGTATGTCAGTGGCGGTGTCGCGTGCAAGGAGCGATGGTTGACTGTCGGTAGAGACAACTGCTGCAACACGATGTCGTTCTCATCGCCATTTCCACTACGGGCCAGGGTGACCTGCCACCCAATAGCCAGAAGTTTTGGAAAGCCATCCGAAGTGCTCGGCTGCGACCAGGATGCCTGCAACAGATGAGATTTGCATCCTTTGGTCTTGGTGATACTTCCTATCCAAAGTACAACTGGGCGCATCGCAAGCTCTACAATCGGCTCATCCAACTAGGAGCGCAGCCAGTCTGCGATCGCGGAGAGTCGGACGAGCAACATCCAGAGGGGTATGTCAACACGATTATCGCGACTGCAGATTCTCTTTCCATTTCCTGATGCATCGTCTCATGTTGCCTGTCAAACTGCGTATGCAGCAAAACTTGTGCCATCATTGCAATTACAGCGCATGTCTGACTATTCCAAAGTATCGACGGATCTTTCCTCCCATGGTCGACGAAACTGCGCCAACATCTCCTTGACTCTTACCCTCTCGCTGATGGTGTCGAGCCGATACCAGACGATGTTCTACTAGACCCGAAATGGCTGCTTGCGCCTGCCGTCGATGATACAACATCTTCATCGAACACCAATAATGTACCTGTATCGAATGGCGATGCGACGGATGTTCCCCCATTAGATCTCCTGAAGATAGGTGGCGGACTGACTGCGAAGATCGCAAGCAATGAGAGAGTCACTCCAACAAATCATTGGCAGGATGTACGGCATATCAAGTTCGAGATACCAGAGACACATCCCTACGGTCCAGGCGATGTACTCACAATATACCCCAAGAACTTCCCGTCGGATGTATCGCAGTTCATTGAGTGTATGGGCTGGACTTCCGAGGCTGATATACCACTTCGCTTCGTACCTTCGTCGCCTTCAACGCCCCCAGACACCACCCTGCCGGTCCGAAATCTGGAGCCAGGTAGTCTAATAACCCTACGGCAGCTATTGACTAACCATCTCGACATCATCGCCATACCACGGAGGTCGTTTTTCGCCCAGCTCGCGCACTACACGAACGACGAGTTTCACAAGGCAAGATTACTTGAGTTTACCGACCCCCAGTATCTTGACGAGCTCTACGACTACACTACACGCCCGCGCCGCAGCATATTAGAGGTATTACAGGAGTTTGAGTCTGTCAAAATACCCTGGCAGCGCGTTTGCAGCATCATCCCTGCATTGCGTGGTCGCCAGTTCAGCATCGCAAGCGCAATGAATCCTGACGCAGAGGCGGAGAATAGCACAAAGATTGAGCTCTTGATCGCGATTGTAAAGTACAAGACTGTCATTAAAAGAATCAGGCAGGGTGTTGCTACGCGATATATTGCTTCACTCACTCCAGGACAGGAGATCACAGTCACTCTTTCGCGAGGCGGACTGGGTGTAGGAAGAGAGGAAATTGATAGACCGGTCGTGATGATTGGACCAGGCACAGGTGTAGCTCCCATGCGTTCTCTGATATACCAACGTATACTATGGCGCGAGGAGCATAAGAAGCTACAAAACGGCCACGCGCAGCAAGATGAAGGGAGTATAAAGGATCTTCTCTTTTTCGGCTGTCGTAACGCTGAATCAGACTACTTCTTCAAGGACGAGTGGGCGCAGCTTCAATCCTCTGGTGTGCCCCTAGAAGTTTTCGCGGCGTTCTCCCGAGACCAGGTCAGTGCCCAGCTCCACCCTGTTCAAGTCTACGCTAACGATATGACAGCGTCAAAAGGTTTACGTCCAAGATCTCATTCGGCAGCAATCCTCCCTCGTTTTCTCCCACCTCTTCCATAAATCCGGCATCCTATACATTTGCGGGTCATCGGGCAAGATGCCCCAGGCAGTGCGCGAAGCGCTCATCGAAGCTTTTCAAGAACATGGGAATATGGACAGGGAGGGCGCAGAGGATTATCTCGTGAGTATGGAAAAGAGTGGTAGATATCGCCAAGAGACGTGGTAGACATGTGGATGACGTTATACATATATTTTCGATCTCCTGCTCTCCAATTAGCCTATCACTCAATCTATGGCCCGTATCTCGAATATGCCAAGTGTCGATCTTATTTCAATGAAGCGCTAATCGTACTGGCGAAATTGGACGCATCGCCAGTTGACTTATGAGTGACGATGCAGCAGATTACATCTTCAGGCATGGTAGGCTTATGCGGGGCGAACGCTTACGGTGCCACAAGCATTCTGCGTGGCGAGATTACGACACATCATTCGTACTATATGCCGGTGAGACATCGATATTATGGGCATTGCGGTCACCGATCGGATTTAAAACAGGTCGACCTTGGCGAAAAAGAGATGCGAAGTGTTGACAGAAACATCGGCGAGGTTAGTCAAGCTACCTAGATGAATATTTGTTTTGAGCTGGCGATTCCGGCTCTATCACCTCTCTACTCATAGATATAGCAAAAAGGCCCAGCAAGCGTACTGGAAGCCTCTCTTATCGTCATGTTAGGAAAGCCCAAATAGTCGCCGAATGTCATAACATCATCCAACGTCGCATTCCTCGTCGGCGGGGTGTTCAGAAACGTAAGCGTTCCAGCAATAGTAAACCGCCTATCTTCCAAATTCTGGTTCTGCCAGATCCACCAAGTCCGGTCAATCTGGGCGTGATGATGCCAGAAGTATGGGTCAGACGGGGAGTTGTAGAAGTCTGAGCCCGCGTCACCGGCGATTGTCTGATGGCCACCAAGGTGAACGCGAAGTTTTCCAGGAGAAGGGTTTTGGAGCGTGTCTTGGAAAGCGGAGATGTTGGCGCTGGCTGTGATTAGGTCGGCGACATCAGCGTCGGTGGTTTCCGAGGATGAGCGTGTATTGATGTCGCGCCTGATGCATCTAGGGTTGTAGCCTAGACCATTTGGAGATGGGTTTGGCGGTACGGTGCTGTCGAGAGAGGATACTGGTCCGATATGCATCTTCCAGCTAGATTGCCGTCAGTATTGCGGACATGATTAAGGCATCTGATGAACGACGACCTACTCTTTGAAGGGCCCAGAGGCAACACAACCACCTCCATTGCCGGGTGGAACTTCCACGAAGCATCGGTTTGGGTTAGGTACACAGCTGCCATTACGACCGGGAACATATACCCCATCTCCAGAGATACTCGTGTCGCTTCCATCGAGGAGAGGGGATGCGGCGGGGTTATCAGCCCACAACGCCCAGTTGTAATATGGAAGATAACCCTTGTATCCGCACTCATTACGCAGAGTCTGCTCCCATGCCCACATAAAGTAGCGGTGCCACGACAAGAAGTTGCCCTTGTCGATGTTAGTTATTCTGATGAGGCGTCTTAGGGGTTGACGAAGAATACGTTTCCGTGCGTGTACTGTGTCAGCAGGATATGGGTGACCACAAAGTCATCGTAACGACTTATCGCACCAGAGGCAACAGCAGCTGGAGTTCTCGCCTTCGTCTTTCCCATACAGTGAACAGCTTCGATGTAGTTCAGCTTCTCCGCACGCTTCAGCATAGACCTGTGGGGTATGAGTGACATCCTTCCTGTTGTTTGCATGAGCATACCATTCACGGCGCCGAGCGGCTGTACTTGAGGTACAGTTCCTGGTGTAGCTATCGGGGTGTTTGGCCGCATCAAGCCATAGTTGATCAAGCCCGTGTTTGGCTAACGCATCGGTCTGAGGAGCTTGTGCTACGGTGCTTCCGACGGAGAGCAGAAAAGCAAACATAAACCTCATGGCGAGGTAAAAGCTTGGTTGAAACTTAAGTCAGTACCTCGTAGACGGCAATTGCGAGATGCCATGACTCTTTATACTTAGCATGCGGTTACACCAGAACATGCGAGCCCGGCATAAGTGCACTTGTTCATGCGGGCGCATAGTTAGTGTAGAACACGCTTGCAGTCACAGGCTTTCATTATTAATATCGCATATCCAGATTCTATCAGGGTTGTTCGGACCAGCATTTGATGAGTAGTTTGCATGCCAGAGGCTTCCAGCTTGCGTATGCATGCATCTGATGGTGGCGAAGGACCACACGTTATAGGAAGGTGCGGGAACTGTACAACAAATGCGTTGAGACAAAGATGGTGCGAAACGGGCTGTACTTGTGAGCGAAAATTTCGTGAGGTTCTGCCCGTCTGGAGGATCCTGCCGATGAAAGAGTCTGTATGGGCGGGTGATAGATGTTGTTCATCCAAAGATCCGGGCAATGAAGTGCATCGGGCTCCGGCATTGAGAGCTTACCTAGGTACGGTAAGATGCTGCAAAGGTAATAGTTTGTACGACATGGGCGTATGTACGCCTTGCTTGGCACTGAGATCGATGCGTAAAGTCGCCATGTGGCGCGTCTCCGGGAAATGAAGGGTCCCGAGGTCGCCCTGGTGATGTCGAAGCTGGCCACCATCTACGTGTGCGTGTATGTTTCCAGTGCTTTTGAAGAGCTCGCCAGGAGGCGGCCAGCTGCTTACCAGTGCGTTGTGAAGGAGCATTGAAGCTTTGAATGCCTAGATAGCGTGACCTCGGGGCCCCTGCAGATCAAGCCGCTGTCCGCGGAACCGGAGGGGAGGCGGCTCGTGCGCGCCATCTCAGCGCCACCATCCCGCTGTCATCTACCTAGGTACCTCCCATCGTCTTAGCAGCGATTTCGCATGCATACTACGCTGGCGGTAACATGCAAACCTGTCTAGACCTTCGCCCAACGGATCTGCCATACATATCGCAACGATGGACCTTCCTGCACTAGCACCGCGCCTGAATTTGGGCGCACCTGCACTTCCCGACGAATTGATCCTTCTCATCCTAGATGAGCTGGATGCAGATGATTACTTGACATTACGCGCTCTGAATGCGACGAGTTGGCGATTTCATCGCCTCACACTAGACCGGCTATATCGAAGATTTCCAGGTTGCGCCCCGGAGCAATTCCTGCGTACCATAACGCTGTCTCATTCAGCCCACTGTCATGAACTCACAAACTATGTCAAAGAGGTGGTGTGGTATCAGGATTATTGGAGCCGACCATGCAGACGCCGATGTCTGCCTTTAGGCGACAGGCATGCCGTTGCCAACAAACTCAGAAGCTCTGGGGCCATCTTGGACACCACGGATATCTCTACCGACCTACCAACCCGCTTCATAGGTTTTGCTTCTGATCACGAAGTGCATTGGTGGTACCTGGAGTTCTTTTTGTTCTTCACGCCTAAAGTTGAAAAGATCACCGTACACGATGTATGGCAGTGGGACGACCACTCTTACTGGTTCAAGACTTTGGCTGCCAATCCAGCTCACTTCGGGAATATTCGATCAATCACTCTGCTGGGTCCTCTACGTCTAAAAAGTATTGTACCCCTTCTGACTTTGCCCTCCATACAAACCTTGGAGCTTACTCAGGCCGTCGATATGCGTCGAGAGCCTGGCAGGACTTTCCCCTGGGACGATGACGGCGAAGCCCACGTTGATCGGTGGCTGGCTAACGGCTCATCTCTCGAACGCTTGGTTATAAGAGAATCAGACTTTCACTTCCCTTCGGTAATGATCATTCTCGAAAAGCTTAACAAACTCAAGACTTTTACCTACGAGCACGTCACCCATGAAATGAAATGGCGTCCTGGGATACCGCCAGCTATTTTCTCATGGATCGGAAATATCGGATGGGGTCCAAATATCTTTCTCGAGAACCTACGTCTACGAGTGGATTCGGTGGTGACGGAAACGGAGCTGTCATCGCTATGTTATCATGTTACCGGACCTACACTCCCGAGACTCCGTACTCTGGATATTGGTCCTTGCAATATTGAAACATTCAGTCAATCGGAGTCCCCACACCCTGAAGACCTACATCCTATAGCGAGAAAGATTGTCAAAACCTTTCCAGACACTCTCGAACTTCTGCGGCTTCAGTGGACTTATGAGCTAGGCCAAGAATCCAAGCTACAATTCCTCATCGGCATCTTGTCACATTTGGTCGAAGCCGCTGCTTCTTCGGCGTCCAGATTGAAACAGATCTATATCACCTGGCCTGCACTGGCAGGCTGGTTTCCCCTCCCGGACGAGCTTAAGGTTCTGAAGCGGGTATATGAACGTTCAGGAATGCAATTCGATGTAGTCTACGAAGATATCGAGGGACAGGAGCCGCTGGCTATCAAAGAAGATGTAGAGTCTGATTGGCTCTGGGTACACAAAACAGACGCTTTTGCGGCTCATTGCTTTTAGAAAGTCCAACCCACAACCGCATGAAGCTGGGCAAAATTGCATTCTTGTACGACTGCTGCAGGCGGCTAGGATACTTCTAAGAGCTTTGTGGGGTTTGAGTCGCTTGTATATCGGTGTAATGTTAGCAGATGATTCGCCATTATTGTCAACACGTGCTTGACCGGTCTAACTGCCGCTAAGGATTAGCGTCCCAACGCGGGGAAGCTCGTGTGCCATGCCACCATATCTAAAGACCACCTTACTTTTAAATTTGAGTGAAATACCTCTTGCATGATGCATCTCAAGTCTAAGCCGCTTGTATGACCCATCTGCGGCAGTGTCGTTCGCGCATGCTACCCTCCAGCCACCATGTCGATCACTGTACCATCTTTGTGTCCCTTCGATGCTCTGCCCAACGAAATGGTTATGAGCATCATCGAGCGCATTCCAAATGAGAACGCTAAGGACATATGTCACCTTAGTCTGAGCAGCCGGCGGATGTATACGCTTTCGCTCGATCATTTATACGGAAACCTTTTCGTACGACGTCCTTGGCCACTACTACGTACGCTATGTGCAAATCCAGAGCTTGGAAATCGAGTCCGAAACCTCACATGGAAGCACGGTTTCGACGATCACGACGATACTGAGGAGAACCGAGCTGTTTTCCTTATATGCATTAGGATTATGGGGCTACCAGAGAAGGACAGATTAATGTCTAATGCTAGTGGCACACGACGCGATGACGAATTTCTCGAAATACTTCTCATGTTCACCCCGAATGTCGATACACTTGTCGTCGCAGACAAAGCCTTCTGGCCAGATGACAAATACTGGTTCACGACTATAGCGAACCATTCGGATCGTTTCATACACCTAAGGAGCATCAACATACACGGTCCGCTGTCGTTAGAAGCCATTGCATACATTTTCCTCCTTCCTTCACTCCACGATTTTACCGCTTCGGACTTAGTGCTCCTCGATCAGAACAACAAACGCCCGGCTTGGGACCAAGACATTCCGATTCAGACTGTGCTAGATCCCGCATCTTCTCAAGTCCAGGAAATCACGCTGAAACGATCCGTTGTGGAGGTGCCGACGCTGAGATACTTCACCGAAGCTTGCAGGAATTTGAAGAGTTTCTCCTACGAACAAGACATCAATAATGGTAATAGCAGGACTATACGAACTCTGTGTAAGGCATACGCTGACTTCGCATCTTCTCCTTGGCAGATCAACGCGGCATATACTCTCCAAGCCTCTTGACCAAGTTTAGCGAGCTTGCGGGAGCGTTCATACACAATCGCGCCACGATTGAGCGTCTCTCCATCCGGGGCGACCAACAAATGCTTTGTCAGGGGCACGTGCTGCAGATAGCACGCCTGGCTTCGAATATGACAAGTCTTCGCTCGTTGGATATGGGTTTGATAACACACGACGACGAGCCGATTAATTGTACTTCCGATTTCGTTGCGAAACTAGTCCATCATCTTCCACCATCACTGGAAGAGGTGAGCTTTGAGATTGACTGGCAAGAACACTGGGGTTCAAAGGGGTGGGAGGGCCCGACAGAGATGCTGCGCCATCTCGCTGAGATGGCTTCTCCGAAGCTGTCTCTGAAGAGAGTTGCTGTAGTAGACTGGCCACCTTTCTTGGGTCACTTCCCGCCAGATTTCGCGAAGCTACACCAGTGCTTTGCCGATCGCAACATAGACTTCGTATCAATTCCCGCTCATATTGAGGGGCCGGATCCTCTGCAATTGCTGGACTACGTAGAGCCAGGATGGGTGTTTGTGCAGGTAGCGGATGCGGAGTACGCGTAATCTAATTTGTGTGCGCGACGCTGCGAAAACAAAGGCGCTTTAGCTTAGTCTTCATGTCCTGGTCGTGATTTCTGGTGATTGACGCGTGAAATTCGTTTGCAGGATTGGTGGGTGGTGAAGGGCTGAACGCGCTGGTGAGGGATTAGCGTGTTGGGCGCCCGATGACTCGCGTATAAGGCTGCGATGTACGTCATGTTCAACCTACAACGCGCCCCTCCGAATCTTCTGCTCACGATCGCATACCACCTACCACACTTGACCAACACTCTCGAAAATTTACAATGGCCCAAAAAGGAGACCATCTATTGCAGCGCCCTCTCTATGGTAAGATACCTGCTCCCCCAGTGCACACGGAACTAACATCCGCAGTGTTTGATCTTCCCGAAGAGCTATTAGCCACACTCACTCTCAAGGATCAGCCTGAGCAGCCATTAGAACAGATACCGATCCCAACACCTGTAGCGGCGAGCGACTCTCCTGATACCGCCGAAGACGAGAGCAGCAGCCCGGCAAAGGCCACATCGTGCAACCTCTGTGGGCTCAGCTTCGCATCCCTTGCAGACCAGCGCGCTCATGTCCGATCCGACCTCCATGGATACAACCTGAAGCAAAAGATAAAAGGCGCAAAGCCTGTAGGCGAGGCCGAGTTCGAGAAGCTCATCGGAGATCTGGACGAGAGCATATCAGGGTCTGAGTCATCGGAATCCGACGACGATGAAGATGAAGAAGGGGCGAAGGCAAAGGACTCGACATTAAGCGCACTTTTGAAGAAGCAGGCCAAGATTTCGGATCCGGAATTCGAGGATTTTGCCTCAAGGAAGAAGCAGAGAGGTTCTGGCAAGCCTCCGCTGATATGGTTCTCGTCACCCTCGATACCCGAAAATATGTCGCTGGGCGTCTATCGCGCGATCTTCTCGAATGCGGAGCAGGAGGACGAGTCACATATCCTGGATACTATACGCGCAAAACAGCTATCCCCAAAGCAGCCTCCCAAGATCAAGGCGAATGAGGGTGGTGTCCCACTACCAGGCACACACATTGGGCCGCATTTTTTTCTCTGTATGATAGGCGGTGGTCATTTCGCTGCAATGATAGTGGCGCTGGCACCAAAGACAGGGAAGAACCACACAGGATTCGATGAGCGTTCGGCAACTGTAATTGCGCATAAGACCTTCCACAGATACACTACACGACGGAAACAGGGAGGTTCGCAATCAGCGAACGATAACGCAAAGGGCAACGCACACTCGGCCGGTTCATCCATTCGTCGCTATAACGAGACCGCACTCGTTGCCGAAGTCCGCGAGCTACTCTCTAGCTGGAAAAGCATGATCGATAATGCAGAATTGATCTTTGTCCGCGCGACCGGCGCGACGAATAGGAGAACTCTGTTTGGTCCGTATGAAGGACAGGTTCTCCGTCACAATGACCCACGCAACCGAGGCTTTCCCTTCAGTACACGGCGAGCGACGCAGAAAGAGCTGATGCGTTCATTTGTTGAGCTTACTCGAGTAAAGCAGAGTACCATTGATGAAGCAGCGCTTGCTGCTCTTAATAATTCTCAGAAGGAAGCTGCGGCCACCGCACCCGCTCCAGCGAAACCCAAGCCCAAAAAGTTGACGAAGGAAGAAGAGGCAGCGACATTACACACGTCCCAGGTTATACCGATAATCAAGCGTTCTAAAGTTCCCGCGCTTCTAAACTACCTCAAGACGAATGAAGTTTCACCAAACTTCCAGTTTCTCCCGACCAACCATCACACACCGACACCACTACATCTTGCTGCAGCCCTGAATTCTGCTCCTATCATCCTCGCGCTCATCACGAAGGCCGGGGCCGATCCGACTGTGATGAACGATGAAGCGCGAACTCCTTTCACGCTGACTGGTGACCGTGCAGCTCGTGACGCATTTCGCGTCGCACGCTCAGAGCTCGGAGAGTCTGCCTGGGATTGGGAGAAGGCCGGTATACCTGCAGCCATCACCAAAGCCGAGGCCGACAAGCGAGACGCTCAAGAGAAGACCGAGAAGGCTGCTGAGAGTAAGGCTGAAGCTGATCGACGGAAGGCTGAGACCGAACGTGTGCGGAAAGAGAGTGAGGCCGAGGAAATCAGGAAAAAGGAGCAGAGGTTGGGGAAGGGCAAGTCGTTGGGTGCACTACCTGTCAAGACTGGAGCAGACTTGAGAGAGGAAGAGATGAGGGGGCTAACGCCCGAAGCAAGAGCTAGGATGGAAAGAGAACGGCGTGCTAGGGCTGCTGAAGAAAGACTGAAGCGGATGCAACGTTGAGATCGTTTCCAACAATGTCACCTGATCTTATGCCATTCGATGTCAGCACGAGAATAGTAGCATTTGACTGGGGAGGATCACGCGTAGAAAGCGTCCAAAGGGCTTCAGCAATGCGACAAGGACACTCCGCATGTGAGAGCGAGGAAGAAGGAAGACGTTCAACAAGGGTATTCTAATGAATAGCTTGGAAACAGCGGACCGTGCGGAGGGACAGAAGGGGGCAAATGATATCATGAGCAGTAGTGAAGGGAAACGAGAGACTCATGGCCCGAACACATGACGCTATCAGGGCCCATGGACTATTTCAGTCTTGATATGTATAGTTCTTCGGTAGCTGTAACAACACCTGCACCTGTACCCATCACCCATTCTTCACTATGTCAACCAGCGCTCAAGCCCTCCCTGGCGTACCAACGCCCCTCTACCTAGCCATACGCGTTATAACCGATGCAGCTTATCAGCCTGTAATCAATCTATGCGCTATCACCTACGCCGACGAGCCATCAGGATGGGAACGAGAAGATGACATCCAGCCCGAACCGCTCTTTGACCAAAACGGCAACCAAATACAAAGATACAAATGGATCTACGCCTCTGCTCTTTTCGCGCTAGCTCCCTACACTCGCCATATGAAGATCACCGTACGCTGCTGGGACGACCCTGACTCAGATATACGCGTAAATATCATCGCAGCTGATGAGCACAAACACCTCGCCGAAAAGATTGTGCAAGAAGACATCGACCACTTCATTGACACGGAAATACGTAAACCAGACGGCCAAAAGCCGCGCCTGGTACACGAGATGACCGGTGTGGCCTTCCGTGCAGCAATCGTAGATCCAGTGACTGGACGGAGGTTCGCTTGGTCTTTACTGGAGCTGAATACGTCTAACCACAGCGCTCATCCTGTGGGTAGGCGCACTCTGCAGGAAGAACAGGAGCTGGAGAGAGAGAGGCTACAGGACGTGGAGGAGGAGGAGTTCGGGCGTGTGGAGGAAGGCAAGAAGGAGAGACTGGAACTTCATGGCGGGTTGGACTTGGTCGAGGTAGACATGGGGCTGAAGGAAGAGGAGGTGCAGATAAAGGCGGAACCGAGGGTCAAAACTGAAAAAGTGAAGATGGAAGCGAAGATGAAGGAAGTCAAGATGGAGAAACGGGAGTAGGTGACGGGCGCGAGAGGAAGACACGATAATATGGTACCGAGATTGAAGTCTATGAGCGAGTGGTCTCAGATCTTAGGATGCTCATGCAAGAGCCAAGTAACCTACATGAACGAGTTTTACAAAATTACATTGTTGTCCAAATCACCATGTCCCAAGATCTATGGCTTCGATCTTAATGCCCAATGACGTCATCGCTCTTTGCAAACTTCCCTCCCAAACACCATCTCGTACTACAACAGCTGCCACCACCAATCGCAACCCGCCCCAAAATGTCTTCCACAGACGCCCACGAACAGGAAATCGATGCGCGATCCCGCTCCGCACTCGCCTCAACACGGCGCAATCTACGCTACCTCTACGACCCCAAGACCGCGCCCAACGCCGTATCCTCACGCCGCACGCGCGCACTCCTCCGCGTCCTCCGTTCCGGCGTGATATTCGCGTTCTGGAAACTCGTCCGATATGCGAAATACGTTGCGATCGGGTCACTGGTCGCGACGATAGGTGCTGGAGCTTTTGGCACAGTGGTTAGTGGGGCGGGGTTCGTGTTGGCGCCGACGGGCATTGCGGGCACGATCTTCGCGGCGACGGTTTGGGGCATTGGGAGGTTTGCTGTTAAGAAGGTTAAGAAGAGGTGGGGTGTAGGACAGGAATTGGAGGATGAGGAGGAAGAGACATGGCAGGATAGGAGGTATGCGGCGCAAAGGGTGGATTTCGGAGCGGAGGCTATGCCTTGGTGAGGAAGATGATCGACTTTGTGCGAGAAGGGAGGGTCTTGCGATGGACTTGCGAAGATAAGGACAAGAAAGAGAGCGCAGCGTATTGGCCTCGGATTGTTAGGCCTGAGCATGAGATTTCTCAACACCCCGAGTCCTGACAACGACACCGACCTCTCGTCCAAATAAGACTTTCCGATTTCCTACGTCTCTGTTTTCGCTACCAAGAATACCACGAGCTCGCTTCATCATCAGTATCGACGCAATCGCTACAAAAGATCCTGCATCCGGAGCGGCTCTTTTCGACCTCCATGGACCTTGACCCGCATCATGAATATTGCTAGCACAACTCACCCATCGCGCTATAGCGGCGCACGATTCTCACAGATGACGGCCAAATACAGCATTCCCAACACTTCTACATCCAACACATACATCTTCGCCCTCGAAACGATTGTGTCCTTGGTGTAACCACGTCCATCTCATACAGCACCTTCTCGAACTTGCTTGCTACGACTGACGATTCGTCATAGCAGAAGCTGCGTGGAAAGGGGAGCAGTGCGTCAAGACTAGATTGAACAAGAGAAACACTTGCTTGTAAAGTCTCGAGACGGCCACTGGTGAATTACAGGAGGGCGAGGTGGGTGTATGGAATGAGGCGGGGTGGGGCCGACGAGCCTGAGAGGGTCAAGAACAGGGTGGTTGGTGCAAAGGCGGGGCAGCGGGTGCAGGAGCATGGCGATGGTGATATGGAGGCTACATGAGCATTTTAAATCAAGCGCATGCCAGACTAGAACCCGACTATCAAGTGCATAGGACGTGGTGTGATCAAGATTTGGTATCATTCCAGAACGGTACATAAAACTAATTCGACAACATCGCTCTAAAACAAGTAAGATAGCTTGGTGCGAGACCAGCCTGTGTGGAACGCCACAATATGCAACCCATATCCTTCTCCTTCTAATGGCCGTGTGAATGTGCGTGTCCTATTTGCGTGATAAGCGGGAGTAGCATGCCAATCATGACGATACTTATGTCGCCCTTGGACATGTTGCTGTTACCGGGATATGCGTCCATGTAACCGTTCGCAGTGGGGTCTTCGTGCGGGTGTTGAGAGGCTGTGGCCTCAGACATGGAGTGCATGGCGACATACCTGCGTCAGGTTAGTAAATCAGAAAGCGGTAGGGCGGATCTGTGGACTTACAAAAATGTTCCACCAGAGAAGCACAATACCCAGCCAGTCGCCCATGTTAAGCCTTCATCACCACCCAGGTGGTTGCGTCCGAACATGTGTACGATGGTCCAAGTAGCCAAAGCGCCTGCTGGCGCTGCTAAACTGAAGAAAGCGAGATGTGTCCGCGCCTTTCGTTTTGAAAGCCCTTGTTTGAGAAGAACAGAAGTGAGACCAAATGCTGCAGGGGCCTTGTGCAGCATGATGGCAAAGAATATGACGAGCGACAGAGATGTGGACTCGGCTGTAGAAGAGGCACCTAGCGCGATTCCGTCGGCGCATGCGTGAACGATGAGACCGATTGTGGCTGCTGGTGTCTTTTTTGTAGGTGGGGGAGGCAGACCAGGCGTTGCGAGAGGCGTCACTGCAGCGCTCTGCATGCCCATGCCGTTGAGACTCAATGAAGATGAGTTGTGCGGCCCACGTGCCAGGTTTGATAACGAAATGTGCATTGGCTGGTACTTTGGTTTCGCGGAAGCCAGGGCTTCTGGCAGATGTTCGACCAGGAACATGAGAATGTAACCTAGTATCAGTGCAACGCCGATGTATGCATGTGGGCTGGGCCCGTCTTCGTGGCCAGCTTCAGCATGCCCGTGGGCTGGTTCGTCGTCTTCCGGTGCGTGCACGCGAGTGTGTCCCTCTTTGTGGCCTTCTGTCGAGTCGTCGTCTCCACCTTTTTGCGGGTGAGCATCCTCCGCAGGCTTCTCCTTCTCCTTGCTGTCCTTGATCTTCTTCAACTGCATATCGATGGCAGCTTTGTCGCTAGTCATGTCGACGGCGCCCGGCGCCTTGACCGCTCCTCCAGTGAGCGAGTTCGTGGCGACATCATCTGCTCTCTTCCAAGTCGGGAACTTGGGTGGGTGAGGTATCTCTTTTTGCAGGCTCACGACCGAGGGGATGGTAGGTTGAACACTCCGCGCACTGTGCGCATGCGCCTTGCTTCCAGCGCTGTACATGGTCTCGATGCCTTCGGGTATGATAACGATCAGGGAGGTGCCTACTAGCACACCAGTGCCGAGGAGGGTGATGATGCGCAATTGGCGGGTGGAGAGGTTAAAGGAGAGCGGGAGGATGCCGGCAAGGAAGGAGCTGTGCATGTTAGAATTCGCTCCTGTACATTGCAGAGATCAGAGACGCACGCAATACCCATAACCGTGCTCAAGGCGAGCAGCATAAACAGGCCGTCCCACATGATTGCAGCGTGTGTAGAGTCGTCCCCTAAGCGGATTTACGAAGAAAAGACGCGCCCGGTACACAGAAAAGGGAAAAGGGTGGTAAGACGTTCAATCGACGCTATCCATGCCGCGAGGAGTCGGCCGTCGCAGGGTAGTCGGGGTGGTGGTGGTGTTGGCGGTGAGGGCTGGCGTGTTGTGAGGCTGATGTGGACAAGTTGGTCGTATAGCGCAACTTTCTTGAGGCTTGGGAGTAGGGGCGGGAGCGACGACGTAGGGCTGCGCTAAAACGCGTCTCCCGTCGCGCTAGCTGCTCCCTTCACTTTGCGCGCTGCTCGTCCATCATCTAGTTGCTACACGCGACTGCCACCGCCCCACCCACGTCGCGAAGAGACTCCGCGTCAATCAAGCGCATAGTTCAGATTACACGGTACTGCACAAACGCCGTCGTCATGGAGCTCGATCTGGATGATTGTAAGTTGCGCCATGGGAGCTGCGCGAAGGTGTAGCAAGAGCAGCGTCGGCGTAACTTTGCTAACATCGTGTAGGGGTCACCAACTCAAACGAGTGCTTCAACATCAACCTCTACCGCACGTCCAACGCGGAAGGCCCCAAACGCATCTACGACGACTCCTTCCACCCCAGCTACACATACACCGTCATCGAAGAGAACGAGACCATCGCGGGGTACAAGAACCCCAGCATCGAGCTAGACTTCCGCGCAAACGACCTCAAGCCGAATCTGAAGATCTCATTCGACCAGGAACTCGACCTCAAGAAGATCTCCCCAGACTTGAATCAGATCGATCTATCACCAGAGCTGTTTCGCGAGTTCCTCCCCGAGTCGATCGACGATGCTGCCGGTGCTGCGTCTTCAGACTGGAAACCACCGGGCGAGTGCATGAAGACCTTCAGCCTATACGGCAAACAGTACGAGATATGGAAGGCCTCCATGACGGATCCCGATGCTAGGCGCATCTGGTTGAATATGAGAATCCTGACACTGCTGTTCATCGAGGGCGCGACAATAGACGGTTTGGATGACGAAGAGACGCTCGACCGATGGACGCTATACCTTCTATACGACGTGACGCCCTTGTCAGATTCACAACTTTCTCCTTACACATTCGCCGGCTTCTCCACGTCATATCGCGCCTGGGTCTTTCCTACGTTCGAGATCGCTCGTGCCACAAAGCAACTGCCATCACCCGCCGATAGCAACGACGGCACTGCGGGCAAATATACGCCACCTCGTTTGACGCAAGACCCCGAGACGTTCCTCTTCACCAATAAGCTCAACCTCCTCGAGACGCCATCAAGGGAGCGCATCTCCCAGTTTCTCATTATCCCTCCATATCAAGGTCAATCGCTCGGAAGCCGCTTGTACGACACCATCTTCCAGGAGTTGGTGAGCAAGCCCTTCATCTTCGAGATACCAGTTGAAGATCCGAGCGAAGCTTTCGATGCTATGCGGGATTACAGCGACATCACCTATCTTCGTACATTACCCGCCTTTCAAGAACTGTCAATTGCTTCCAATCTGCCTCCTGAATCCCTAAGGAAGGACTCACCAATTCCGCGGGACCAGATCCTTGGCAACGGTAAAGACCTTGAAGCACTTCGGGTGGAAACCAAAATCGTGAGCAGACAATTTTACAGGATGATCGAGCTCCATTTGTTGTCGACTATCCCACCAAACAACCGAAACCGGGCGCGAATCACAAGGAAAGCAAAGTCCAGCAACGAAAACGATCGAAGATACTACTTCTGGCGGTTGGCGCTGAAGCACCGTATCTACAGCCAGAATGCAGACGCGCTAGACCAGATGGAAGATGTCGCTGAACGTGTAGAGAAGCTCGAGTCTGCAGTCGACTCACAGCAGGAGGAGTTTGAAGAGCGTCTTGAAGAGCTGGAGAAGCGCCAGAGTCGCGTGGCCGATGAAGCGTCCATGCCCGCAGTCGGCGCGAGAAGCAAGCGGAAGAGAGCAGTTGTCGTTGATGACGATGAGGATGACGAGTGGGAAGACATGGATGAAGTATCAGTGGCCAGCTCAAAGAGGATGCGGTCGTGAAGGGGATAGCTCTTTTCGTGGTAGGGTGTTTGAGTAAGCGCAGGAGCGATCGGGGATGGTTAGCGCATCTTCATTGTGGGCTGCCCTGAAGCCTGTCCAAAAGGTCTGGTTCATGATCATAGTTTAGGTAGTATACCCAATAGCACGTCCATTCTCACTAGACCGGCGATTGCAACCTAATCTCCGCGCGGGGCAGAGCTACCCCACGCCCAAATTTTGGAATCCAAACCTTGAGCTGGATCGCATCGACGCAGCGCAGTAATATCCGTACTGAATCTTCGCGTCGAGTTTTCGATTCGCCCAAATACAAGATGCCGGACCGCCAATACAACCTCACCGTCCTGATCTCAGGCAACGGGTCAAACCTCCAAGCCCTCATCGACGCATGCGCATCTGGCGCTCTACCCAACACGCGCATAACTCACGTTATATCCAAGTACTTCCGCCCCGAGATCAGCCTTGTTGTACAATCAAACTAACGAACTACACCAGCCGCATAAAAGCATACGGTCTCGAACGCGCCGCCAAAGCCTCCATACCCACAACCTACCACAACCTCAAGTCCTACAAAGACAAGCATCCCAACGCGCTCGACACCGCCCGCGAAGAATACGATGCGGAACTAGCCAAAATCATCCTCGAAGGCCAACACCCCCGTCCCGATCTCATCGTCTGCGCAGGCTGGATGCACATCGTCACCCCGTCCTTCCTCTCGCCCATCGCGGCCGCCGGCATCAAGATAATAAACCTGCACCCGGCTCTACCGGGCGAGTTCGCGGGCGCGCATGCGATTGATCGCGCGTGGAAGGCGGGTCAAGAGGAAGGGCTAAAGCGGACGGGCGTTATGATACATGAGGTTATTGCCGAGGTGGATGCTGGAGATGCGATTGTTACGCAGGAGGTGGAGTTGAGGGAAGGAGAGAGTCTGGATGCGTTGGAGGAGAGGATTCATGCGGTTGAGCATGGGTTGATTGTTGAGGGGGCTAGGAGGGTGCTTGAGGGGTTGGGTAAGAAGTGAGGGGGGGCGGAAAGAGACGGTGGGTAGGGGGGAGGAGAGATAGGATGATATGATACCCAGAATGAATGATGTAAATACATGTTTGTATATTTTTGGCACGCTTGGTGGCGACTGTCGGGTGGGTGGGTTGCCAATATAAGTTGAAGCATCGTCGTGATGCTTTACTAACGCGACAGGGGACATGATGCGAATATAACAAAGACCCACTGTCTTTTCAATAGTATTGCAAACATCTCACTGTCATCTCGAGTAGTCAAATTAGAACATCACGAGAGCTCGTTAGCCCATGGCTAATCTCAGGACAAGAGCAGCAAGAACGGGGTTGTTGACAAAGAGACAGATGTTTTTTGTAGCCCAGCTAGACCACACAAAGTCTATTCTTTTCCAAGCCGTTTCTAGAAATCGCTATTCTGCTTTCTTCAACTTCCTTCATGCCCATCATCGCATACAGCAAAAGGTAGCCTCTTTGACCTCCGACGTGAGGTCATGCGCAAGGCAAGTAACCGAAAAAATGTAGCATAGATGGTCAGCGACCGTGAAGCAGACATGATTACGAACTTGCTGTATTTTGACCCTAGTTCCTGTACGCATGAACCCCGCTACCGCTGTACTTCTCAGATGAACCCAAACCATACCTCTTACTTATACCTAAGACTTCTTCTTTCCTATCCTAGGTTGGCGATGTGGATGTGTATCGTGACTTTGGAAGGGTTGGCGATGGATGATACAATTGACGGTAGGGCGTAAGAGAGTTTGACGATCAGTGACAGAGCGGTTGAGTGGAGCGCACGGGGTAAGAGCAGATGTAGTATTTGCCAGTAGAGATAACGTTCATTTCACAGATTTAGATCGTATGAGCTAACGACTATGTGTGACAGAACGTGCACAAGTAGATTTCGTGGCATACTACTCGATCGCAAGAAACATGATGTGCACGCCGTAAGACCTTGTCAATGTGCTCTCAATGCATGCATATCGGGTTGCTACGGTATGCAAGCCAAGGTTTAATCATCCTTTTTGAGATAGTTGACCAGGTCAACCATTTCGGCCTGCGACATGGCTGAGCTCATAGCTTTGTATGCCTCGTATAAGATCCAGAGTGGAAAGACGACCCACAGACCGTTGAAGAAAGCGAGGTAAAGCCAGCTGATACGTGTTAGTCAGAGCCTAGTTCTGCTCGACGTAGACCGTATGGGAAAACCTGAATGAACGGAAGAAAGATAATACAGCCGGCTTGTTGAGGCATACTGGTGGCGTGGTTCGTGCGGATATCGCGTTGTGGTCGAGAGATGAGAAGTGGGTCCGCGGGAGCGGCGCATCCGCCCGACAGCGCATATGCAGGACCAGCACATCACCTCCGTACGCCAGGAACGAAACATGAACGCGTGTGAAAGCCCATACTTTGTGTGCAGAGTCGAGGAAGGGTTACACAAGGAAGATGAAGTGGACGTTCGCAGCCATGTAGCGGACCAGACATGCGAGCCAGGCCTCATCCAACTGTCGAAGAAAACATAGTCAGGTAGACTGAGAAACGCAACATGAATCTGAAACATCACTTACAGGTACATCCAGTTGCTGGTGTCGAGATTGGGGCTTCCGGTCAGCCACTCAGGCGCGAAAGTCATCCAGCCTAATGTAGCGGTGAACCACGTGTCAGCCACATACTCGCAACAACGCAGTGTTGTTTCGTCTCAACAATCCTCGGGCCGGGCCCACATCTCGCCTCACCAATTATGATGGCTTCCACAATTTGCACATGCTCTGTATCCACAGGAACGTGGTAATGAAAGTGTTGTGACTCACCTCCGTATATCTCCCCTGTGGCCAGGACTATCATCCAAAACCACTTCCTCAACGCACCCTTCTTCTCGTCTTTGGTGAGGAGATAGCATATCCAGCATGCCAAAGGCCCAGCCACGAACACAGTCAGAATCTCGAGAGCCACGACCGTTAGATCCGTACCACCCCATCGCTTATCTGCCTTCGCATACTCCTGCCACAGTCGACTGAATGGACCGGTCCCGTAGTTCGCCCCGTACAGAAGATCCTGCCTGCCCAGCCAATACACATCCGGGGGAGTAAAGAGAGTGATATGGGGGTGATTGCGTGATGCAGCGGAAAAAGAGGTGGGCAACGAATATGTGACGAAGAAGCAGTTGTAAAGAAAGGAGCCTTCAAAGACGAAGTGGATCAGAGCATCGAAGAGATGCCAGATGAAAAGTACGCGTGTTTTGAGGACGGTAGTCTTGGGTAGGACTTTTATCGATGCACCGTAAGCGCCACCGAGGAGAGCGAGTACAGCCAAGAGCGATATCACCGTCGTCGCGTCGATTTCGGGACCGGAGCGCGGGACAGGCGGAGGTACAACGGGAGGCGGCGGAGGCACCTTTTTGCTACCGAAGAAAGACATTGTGCCACGTAAAAGGCGGAGGACACGGGACCACGAAGTGGCTCGGTTAGGGCACAACTTAGTTGTGTCGTGGATGAATACGCGCTCGGCTGCAGTTGTGGAAGATAATTCGGGATTCCAGGAACGCTAGCGAGCTTAGACCACGGTCACATGGCTGGGGAAGTCACGATCCAGAACCAATAGCTTCACAATTTCGCGGTACGGACCATGCTCACGGGGTACATCAAGGTGGATATATCGTGAAATCGCGGTAAGTGTTTTATGCCATGTTTTTGCATTTACTGGTATTTAGGCTGGCTGGCCCACAGCTTCCGACAACCTCCAACCCGCGACTTCCCAACCAAAAAAAAAAAAACGATCAGATTCCCAAGCGCCGCATACGAACGGATACTACAACGCACAAGTGATGATACAGTCGACACAATTTAGACAACGACGTTTTCGCATTCTCTGCCTCCCCTACCGCCTATATACGAGGATCGGATCAACGAGTCCTAATGATACTGGAAAAAGCGCTCCAAAATGCAAAACAAACACAAGCTTTTGCGAACCCACAGATCAGGAGCGACCGTCAACAAACGCCGAAACCAGAGTGGGGACGCTCATAGAGCATTACAACCAATCTATGGTATGAGAAAGGATGAGGAAAGGATAAAGATGTCCGAGGAACTCCATAGTGAGACCCAATGTGCGCCGGTATAAAAGACATGCAAGAGAGCCGACAGGAAGATGCTGCAAAGGAGCCGTCCGGATTATGCTGAATACGACGATCGTCTCTAACAAGAGATCGTGAGGAACGCCAATCGCTGGCCCACAACAACGTTTCGTACCGTAGTGAAGAAGATTCGTGAGCGCTCAGTAACCGGCGGACCAGGAACGTCCGCTCCACTCGTCCGATCAATCAGGTCGTAAGCGTGATTCGTGTCCAAAGAGATTCGTTACGCGGAAAAGCAAAAGCCCCGCAAGTTCAGGTAGCGTAATGGCACCTTAAACGCAAGCCTGAGGAGTTTGGCTGCGCTCGTTGAAGGCACCACTTGGCATGCCGTAGCCATACTGATACTGAGGGGTGTATTGATCCTCGGGTGAGTATCCGGTAAGGGGACCGGGCGAGGTTTGATGAGAGATGAAGGGTGATGATCTTCGAGAAGGGACAAGGTCGTTCGCACCATCGACCATAAGCGGCATGGCAGGCGAGGGAGGACTACTTGTTGCCGAAGACTGATTACTTCCAGTAGTTTGGTTGAGCACGTAATCCAGAGCTCCGTCTCCATGGGCGGTCTTCGTAGAAGGCGTTGTGACATTCGGAGAAGTTTTGCCAGTGGGAGTGCCAAACTGGATGCGAGTCAGTTTCCGTCTAGGCCATGCTACCAGGGTGCTGAGGTGGAGGTTGAGAACGTACAAAGCAGAATTTCTGGATCAACTCGTTGTACTCGGCAGACTGAAGATCGGGCTTCTCCAGTGTCAAAGAGTCAGGTCGAGTACCGGGAACCGGAGCAGTAGTGGCAGGCGCCTGGATGGTAGGAGCCGGGCGGTCGAAGTAACCATTGTTCATCTTGCCCTGGGTGTTCACCTTGAGTCCGCTGCGATCACCGAGCGCCGTTTGGGCGGTGGAAAGAGCAGCCGTCAATGAGGCACCGAAGTCGTAGCGAGATGCGAAAGCCTGGGCAACTTGCGGCCGGGTGGAGGCCTGCGCGGTGTGCAGGCTGACACGCTTGCTCCTGGGCTTGAGCTTGATGGAGGAGTTTGGGGATTCGGCAATGATGGCACGACCGCTGCCAAACTGAAACCTGATCTCGTTATCGTGGCCAAAGTCGTCGTCGAAGGAGGCAGCAGGCATAGACCGTGGGCGAGGTGCCAATGGTGAATGACGGCTGCGAGGCACAGCGCCTAGACTGGCAGTCGGGCGCTTGCTCTCGCGCTGCTTGACCTTCTTGGAGAAGTCGACCTGGTAGTTCATTGAGTTGTTGTTGTCCCAGTACTCCTGGCCGTTAACCTGGTACCGAACACACAGCAGCAGAGTCTTGGACTCGAGGTTCGCCTGATCAGCCAACTTGATGTTGAAGTTGAATCGGTCGTAGCCATCCTCCTTTTGCTTCTTGCGAACATCCTGGTTGAACTCTGCAACCACTTCAGACGTTGTCTTCCAGTAGTCGAGTGTGAATCGGGCCACAACGAACTTGTGGAAAGACAGGTTAGCCACGGCGATGTTGCCCACCAAGGTTTGGTGGTCAGACGCCAGGAAGATTCGCTCCACGCGAACAGGTGCTGTTTGCCTCTCGTGTGTCTCTTGCGAAGGGAAGTTCATCAGCTTGATATCCCACTCCGGTGTCTTGGATCGCGAGTCCTCTCCGAAGGGGTACTCGCTCTCACTGTCGTATGTCTCGACAGGCGAAGAGCCAGCGCTGACAGCGATGGGACGATCGACCTGAAGGAAGTGCCTGACTTGCTCTATGTCCTCGTTGAAGTGGACGGCTTTAGAGTAAGTGGGAGTACCAGGCATGCTTGAAGGGCGACGACGGGACGGGGGGCGAAGGGCAGGCTTGACCAGCTCGCCAGACTTCTTGCGAAGTAGCGGCGGTTTTATCCGCAGCTCCTCGTCCTCGGCATCGCTGCCATCTGATGAGCTGACGATTGTGTCTGTGTTGATGGGGTGGATCATGTGCTGGGACAGCATGATCTCACTGGAGGATCGCGAGTGGGCAATCTTGCGTGCTTCCGCGGACAGCGTGCGCGCCAGGGTGACGGGAGGCTGCGGCCGTTGCTGCTTTACATTCTCGGTTATCTCGCGAGTGGGCGAAGGTATCCGCTTTTGGTCGATGTGTTGCAGTGCCTGTTGGAGTTCGCGGAGGTCGCCGATGTTGCGGCCACGGTCTTCATCGTCCGAGGAATCAGGAGGAGTCGTGATCGCACCTGAGGGAATCAGAAGATCGTTCACAGGAGGAGGAGACGGGCGGAGGCTACCGTTAGCTGAAGGGCCCTGGCGGCTGGCGTCAGACCTGATGTCTACGCTGCCGTTTCCTTGTTGGCCATTGGCAGCGGTATTGTCGTCCGTTACCGTTGACGGCGAGCGGCGGGACTTGGCCAGGTATGAGGTGGATGAGACGGAGCGGGGCAGCGACGGCCGTTGCGATGTTGCTGGCGAGCGGGGAGGCTGGTCGACGTAGGAGTGGTTCCGGCTCAAGGTGGGACTGTTAGTCTTTGATGAGGCCGGCGACCGCTGGGAGGGAGGTGTGTAAGGCATTCGGTCGGCTCCGTGGGGTTGAGGCGGCGGGTCGAACGGGTGGTGGTGGAGGGCCGTTCACAGTGTCGGGAGCATTAAAAGAATTATATAGCGGGCAGTCTGCACCGGAAGCGTCAGCGAGTGTACGGCCACGAGGGGGAACGACGATCTCGTGAGGCACCGGGTGATGGGGGCCACGAGAGGCTGTCGAGTGGGCCGACTTACAGATATAGGTGAAAGAACGGCTTGCAAAGCTCGCTCTGGGCGGAAGCGGGTAGGGAAGGGTGCGACGCGGGCGTTGACAGCTAGCAAAAGCTGCAATGACGTCGAATTGGCAGAGATGCTCGATCTGGGGAGGCTCTCGAGAAGTGCGAGGCTTTCGAAGGACCGAAAGGATGCAGTATGATGCGAGGCCGGGGCTTCCGTATAAGCAGCAGCGGCGCTCGTACGATGCAGCGCTGGGGAAGGGACCGTGGGCGAGGCGGCGGTGGAGTGAGGAGACGGTAGGGCCGTGTGTCAAACCAAGAAGCACCTGTTGGCTGCAGCAGTCCTATTAAAAGGGTCTCGTAGCTGCGATGGGCCCGGAAGTGCTGAGGAGGAGGGATGGAGAAGAGTGTTGAGGGCGGTAGCGCTGAAGACGTGCAGGGCCGCGACTATTGGGGAATCGTTGAACCAGGATGCAAGCGAAATCGAGGCCTGGCGCTCGGACGCCCGCAGGGATGCGACAGGGAGCTGCACCACCAATGCACAGGTGGGTCAAGGCCTTTTAGCTCCACCCCAACAGACCGGGGCACCACCAAGGATTTTCACACGCAGCCAAGCGGCAGCAACCGGTTCTGACTACTGCGGCGAGAGGCCAACGGGAGCGGAGGCCAGCGCTGAGAGCTGCTGAGGGGCGAAGACACGCCGTTGCTGCGTGGCCGACGGCGGCGAGGCGAACGAGGTACTTGGGGCTACAAGCTGCCACCCATAGCTACACTATCGTGGTGGCGCTGGGCGGGATTAGCTGATGCCTTCTCTGCGTTATCTCCCGACCGACACCAAGCGAACACGGCCTTGCCTGGCACGGCCACAGGTCGAAACGGTGGACCAGCAGCCGGCTCTATTGCACACTGTCTGTCGCAGCTATATCGCACACAGCCGCTGTTCGCTCGGAGACGCACGCCGCGCGCTGTCTGCTATCCATCCAGCTCAACAGACATGGCCTGACACCAACAAGACCGAGCAAGCAGCCGTGGGGGGCGCGTCGTATCCAGCGCCTGCCAAATCTACCCCCATCACTCGATCTGAGGCCAGACGACGTCGGCTCGGATGGTTCGCAATTTGCCAGCCGTTGCCAGGCAGTTGCTGGTCTCAGAAGCAAGCAAGCAACGCTCAAGCCACGCGAACAGGGCCCTCAGCGACGTGCTCGGGCACGTGCCATGTTCAAGCGAGGCCGGGCTGATGTCATTGCTATCGCAACGAACCCATGGACTGTTTGCGTGCGAACGGCCGTGTTTCCCACCCCATCTACACGTCGCAACATGGCGATGCTCCAAACTGCGGCGCGTGAAGTTGTGCGGTACCTGAGCGATCTGAGCGATAAGGGTACGGCTTTGCAATCCGCCCGCCCTCCCATGAAAATTTCCCCTCCGCGATGCTCAACTCAGCGAGATCGCCGGTGCCGCTTGCCGTTTGAGAAAGGGCGGTCGGGCCAATGCCAATCACATTTCGTAGGAGAAGGGGAAGCCTAGTGGCCATCCCGGTCGCAGTTCTCTGGCCCCTGCGGCGAGTGGCTGCTCGCGGCGACCTCTCACGACATCTTCGCAGTTATTGTTGTGATTACTGCTTCGCCGTCTGACCGTGCTCTGCTGCAGCCCGCGGGACTACTGTACCCCAAGTTCGTCAACGTGAGAATGGCGGGGCCTGCGCGCACGTCTTGCACTTGTCGCGCGACAAACTGAAACCACGTCGCTGCGGTGTCGCTGACAGATCGGTCCAGCATGGCCGCCATTTCGAAACGCATTCCATTGGCCATGAAGAACACCGGCTTCACAGCTTCCCCGCATTATCACCACCAGCCCAGACGAGCCTCGTATGCAGCTAAGCCATTCGCAAAAGCATGTACGTGTCGTGGATGAGCTGATCTCCTGGAGCATTGTTCCGCGCAAAGGGTTCCCTGATCTGGCGCGCCTACGCGTCGCCGTTGGACCTCTACTGCGCTCGTGGGCTGAGTACAGGCGGCCTCGTCTCAAACCCGGCGCTGTAGTCCAGTGGCTGAGCGCCTAATTTGTTTTTGCAGCCCTCAGATGAGCAGACCCATTGAGCCTCGCCCCACGGCCTCTCTTACAATTTGAACCACGGTTCTTATCTTGCTGGAGATTGCTGTCTATTGAAAGCTAACACTGGCTAAACCTTGGCTGCAAATGGACGTGGGCAAGGCGGAACACGGATCGCGGCACAATCACGCACATGTGTAGTACTAAATCAGGCTTTCGCCAGGCCCTTTGTCGGAGATCAGGATTTCGATGCTGCTCGCGAGCTTATTTCGATAATTTCCATCCTGCCCAGCTTGAAACGTTGCTTTCGGGAGGTCGCGACGTCGCGAAGCTGGCCAGACCGAGGCCCACTGGGCACGCTAGCCCCCATGCCCACTGGTCGCCTGCAGTGACCCACATGGAGTCATGTCAGAATGTGGCAGAATGCAGTCATCGCTGCCACTCAAAGCCCGCGGAGGAGCCGCCTTCTGTCACCGCCCGACAGGGCCCCCGCCATGTTATCATCGATTTCCTCCAGTTTGTCGATCTCCGCACGCTCATCGAGCGGGGCTTGGACCAGTTCCGCCTCGAACTAACCCGCTTTCCGCTGCCCTCCGCGACACAGCAATCGCGACAATGCGACGGAGTTTGAGCAGCGCATGGCTGGGCACGGCTGTGCCTGTATCATGTCCAGCAAGTATCAAGGTATTAAACGCGAGCGGCCCAGCAAAGGATACGCGGCTCGTTGCTGTCGCTTTCGTCTCGCCCGTCAAGATGATGTCTAGCCTGCCCCGCGCAGCGTCGGATGGATGCAGTCCCGCAAGCCGCACACTGGCCTACCAACTCCTGGAAAATGCACTGTCACCGTCACGCTGACCCAGGCGGGTCCCAAGTTTGGCCGGTTTCGCTGGCATGTCAAGCGAGACGTCAATCTATCGCAGGACCACCTTGATGGGATCTTAACCGTGGTACGCGACAGATGTCCACAAAGAACCCGAGTGGAATTCCCCGATACTTTACTACGTACTCGATAGAGGAGCTTCTATCGCGAAGATCCACTAGCAAACGCTCTGTGCGAAAACGGGGCTGCCTGCGTTGGGCGCGTAACGCCAGACTGCGATGTTGCCAACTTTCATCACCGCTACCCAAAGCCGGATACAGTGATGCGATTGAGTTCCAGTGCCCACTTGTCAATGTGTCACTCACGACGGCAGCCATTCAGGAGTAATGCCACGTACCACCGGGCATGTCACGGACTGCAAAGACTAACAATTGCATCCCCACTCAGACGGCATTTTGCTCCCACTTCTAACTCATAAGCAAGATCACGATGCGTGACGTCAACATCGACCCTCCGATGACTCTCGTGAAGCGAAAAATTGGGCTTCCCACTCCTTCCGCGTACTGCGCGCAGGATCACCCTGCCTTTCGATACAGCCTAGAACCTCGATGCTTGTCAGCGCTTGTTCTTGCAAGACCTTCACCGCTACTTCTCCCTCTATTTTCATCAATTCGTCTTTTACATCCACTCAAAATCCGCTCATTACTGGGTATTGTTCCAGATACGGACACAACCATAGTCTGATGACTTGAAGTCGAGCCAGGGAGAGAGCCGTCGCATCCGTGCAGTGGGAAGTGGGAGACGTCTCCCCGTCCGTGCCCCACCCCACGATCTCTTAACTCACGGGCCGAAAGACAAAGCTGTCCTCCGACAAAACTGCCAGCAAAGGCCCGATGATGATCGTGATCGTCAACTTTGTTCGTACTTCGCAGGGACTCCATACAAATGCTGATGCCGAGTCAAGCTGGCGTAGCAGATCGAGAGATGGAGGGCATGATCGCATTCAACAGTTTGACAAGTGAGAAATTCGCCGATGACTGTAGTGCTAGCCTCAGGTCCTAGTGCGCTGTCAACTGCCTTGTGCTAGAGCTGCGAACGTCGTGCACGTGGCCGGAGGATACCTAGGCACCTGAACGATTATGGTAGTGGGAGCTATGTCTTGTACCGAACATCACCACAGAATTGTCGCATCATTAACACGCTGTATCTGCAGAGCAAGCGTCTCGATCGGTCGCGTTGTCATTTTAAAGATCCAGGATCCGAAGACGCAGGGCAAAAAGGCGACATCATTTGTGCAGGACGTACCGTAGTCTCCCACTCTCATACTACAAGCTTGAAGATCTTAAGCATGCTCACATCATCGTTCCACTAATAGTACAACGACATCAGATTATATCATCTGAAGTTCGGGACGATGACCTTGAGAGTCCGCCAATGGATAAGTCGGCTTAGGCATACATTCCGACGTCCGGGTGGCTTATGCTGTGTAACCATGTCTATCTGAGAGGTGTGTTTGCGAGCAGATAAAGTAGGCCGCAACGCATTGCGCGACACCTCTGCGATGGAACCAACTCCATCAGAGTTTCAGATCATAAGGCAAACCTTAGACGCATATTGAAACGATACCCAAGTGGTCCTACCCAAGCATGAACTGACCTAATTAGGGCGTCCGAGATGATGCGAAAACTTGAAAACGGACTCGCCGGTGTCCTCATCTTTCGATAACGGTTATCTCGGCATCGTTACATTACGCGAAGTATGTAAGATTGTTCTAGCCGTCCTCATCTGACATTGCACAGATTATCCTATCAGTGCAGCCTCCACCTCTGTATTCACACCCCCGACAAGATGCGCTACTACCTGTCTCCAAGCTCACCTGACACGTTCCTGTACGCGACCTCATCTCCACCGCCCCGTCTCCTCACCTGCCGTACGCAGACATGTGATTGCTGATAACGCTTCCAAGGCCAACCCCATAGGCGTAGGGCAGTTTCGCCCGTTGCCTGTCACCTCTTGCATGAACACAACGCGCCTAGATGTTACACCTGCATGATCTATGCATGCCTTCCCCTCACTCCCAACAAAAGCACTCCGCCCCAGTCGGCTGTCCTCCATACATTCGAGGCATGTGTGTACTATACAGCGGGTTGCCTCATCTGACCAAAACTACACAAACAGCGTAATGGCTGGGAAAGAGGCGCTTCTATGGGGCCATCTCTTCTGTCTCATGTATTGTGTGAGGGTGTGAGGATGGTCGGCGATAGGCCGACCGGTAGAGCGTGATGCGGGGTCGCACTTTCTGTATTCGACCTCTGTGGTGCTAGATAACGCAGCAATGCGGCTTGTGGGTACATTTTGGGACCGACATGACAAGTGAGCTGCCCTGACCGTTCTAGCGAAGGTCGTCGAGTGCTTTGAGCATCTTTGCCCAACTCCCGCGAACATGCAATCTAGAGTGTGCAGGCGCAATCATCATGTGTACATGTAGTCGGTCAGCCACAGTACTGTTTGATCCGGAAGGTAAGTCACATGTCTATCATGATATAAACGATTCTAGACGCTGTCGCATCGGCAAGCCCTGTCAATACAGGCTGCTCGGCATTTTAGAGCACTGTTTGTGACCCAGTTCGTGCCACACCACTGGATACGAGCGGCCTGCGAACTGTGGCGAATGCAGCGGGAAGGATTCGCTCAACGAACAAGGAATGCGTAGGCGCTTACGACTTATCTGAGCGTGGCGTAAGGCATGCAATGTATGATATCATTCTTGAAAATCTTCGCAACCTCAGAAGCAGTCCAAGACTGAATGGGACGATATAGTGTTGTGACCTTTGCCATACCAGCCGTATAGCTGTGTGGAGAACAAAGTTCAATGCTGCGCCGTAGCGATCAGCAAAGTTGGCTGTGGCTGACGACATCCTTGTCAGTCTCCAAGCGAGCATGAGGGGCAGAGTTTTTGAGTCAAGAGATGACGGAGCTAGAGCATAAGGATGCTAGCGCGCAAGGCTGCGATATTCTTAGCAACTCGCATGAATCCTTTTTCCATCATCAATTCGCATCATCAAAACCTACGATAATACACTGCAACCACATGCTGCAGTTCTCTCAGTATTATCAATCACCTCCGACGTCGGAAGGAGCACGAAAGCTGACACATCAGATCTGTACGATATCAGTCGAATGAGAATCTCACCGTTGTTGAGCCGCAACGGTGTGCTTGTGGCTTGCCCTATCATCGTCGCATCCTTGTCTTGGCTACGACATCTTCGGTGCGGCAAATTCCCAACAGACACACCACTGCGCTTATCTACCCACCACCGTTGTCACATCTATGAGCATACGCACCACGTTGGCCACCATCCGGTCAGAACGAGCGTCTAGCAGCAGATTAACGTTAGTCAGTAGCATGGGCGGCTGTAGGTAATCTAGGCAGGGTCCACGGAGCCTCCCTTTACCCTGTCGCCTTGAAAGCAGGGTCTAGGTGTTTTATGGAGTATACTCCGGATCTTGTGGCGTTCTGAATGGGGTCGAGGTAGGCGCGATATGGTGTGTTGAGAGATTGCGTGCTACGCGATGCTAGATGGCGGATGAGCTTATTCTGCGGACCGTTGGGATGCTACTGTAGGAGCTCATGTGGGGAGAGGAGGGTTGGGATCGATTCTCCGTGGAGCAAAGGTTGGAGGATGGTGTGAACGGTGGGCGTCACATGCAGCTCTGGCGAGAATCTGTGCGCCTGGGGCAAGAGATGCGGAGATTGTCGATTGCGGGGAGCGAGCGGTGAAGGATCCACGGTACACAGCGATGGCTCCGACCGTTTGACGGTGACTATGGGCGTTGATCGTCAAGAGCACGGAGTAAGATGTTTGCGGATCCTCAATTGATGGGCGATAAACAGCAACCTCGACCGTATTCCAAGCCAGTCTCGCGTTCTCCGCGGTCCGAAAACATCTCGAAAGTCCGAAGGCCGCCATCATACGTCCGTACCACGGTTCCTCGTGTATTACAGCATTACTGACCCTGCGGCTCAGCTCTATCCGAAAAAATCAAGGGTCCAATCTCCGTCCTTGGAACCCCAGGGTCCGATCAACGCCTAGGCTTTGACATATGCAAACTTCTCACCCACTCGACCTCCCGCATACTCAAATACTCGAGACGACGACATGTGAAGTCCATCGGACGTCTCCGGCCATGACATCAAACCCTTGATCGTTGGCCCACTACACGCACTACCGTATGACTTACTCCATTCTCCACCGTGGCTCTCCACACGACAACTGCGTTGAGCACAGGACATTCAGTTGACAGTTGGGCTCTGCACTCCAGTCTCCACACTTGTAGCGAGAAAGCCGACGAAACTCATTTTCCTGCGTGGGTGAGCGAGCCCCGCATTGGGCCGTGGACTAGGTCTTTAGCACAATTGCTGCAAACTCGAACTGTTGAGAGTGGGTCTCCCATCCCATCACGTCCACCCCTTACTTACCCTATCCCACCATCTCTCTTCTCTTACAAGCCACGCGTTGAGTGTTCCATATTTCCTGATCCGACTTCTCGCTTGTGCACCAATAGATGGCGGATGTGTAGCGCGACGTAGTGAAGCGCCTCGCTCAGCCCCGCGGAAAATCACATTGACCCCCCGGCTATAGTTATGGCCGATGATTCATTCAGTTCGACGTCGGACGCAAAATAGGTGGGCGCTGTGGAGACGATGGATGGGGAGTCACTCGGCGGAAGCTAAGGCTGCGTGAGGAAGCCTTCCGATGCTCGCGGGACGGAGATGATAGTTGTAGAGGCGCGATGGGCGCGATGCAACGGGTGGATATTGGTCGGGAGGTTTCACGGTGGTGAAGATCGTGTCGCAACTGTTGAATACAGTATACTAGCGATGAGTAACAGTGGGACATGGGAGAGGAGCAATTTGCACGTTGGGATCCTAGAGGGCTCTAGAGGTAAGCGGAGTATGTTGCATCTGGATGGTACGTATTTCTGTATCGGAGAGTATCATTTCTAAGCGCACAATCTTGCCAAAGCTTCTCTCCCAGCGTGTAAGGTCTTCCCGCCTCGCCCTACGCAAATTCATTCTCCTTCTTCAACAAAGACACCGTAGGCAGTGTCACGTTCGCAGTTGGTATGACTGGTAGAGTGAAGTTGGCAATTGGCGAACCGGTGAGGGTAGGAAAGTTTGTCACGACTGGTGGATTGGGACCCAATTCACATGGGTGAGGTCCAGGACGAGGCGTAGGTTGGAAGAGGTTGCTGCACTGCGAGGTGTTAGTATAGCGCCTTCATCTCAGGGAGAACGTGAGTCACTTACTATGCGTGTTGGTGTTGGACATCCACCCACGGCTTGCATGTAACAGCCGTACGAGAAGTTCTCTTCGAAATGGCAGCTCTGGTGCTTGTGTTAGACCAACCATAATATGCTGAATCCATCGTCTCATGTAAGTCAACCTACCTGTAGTGCATCAGTTGCCCAGCATGGGTACCTAGCTGTCGCTAATTGACACTGGCATTTCTTCGTAAAGATTGGGATTGGCTCCCAATGAGGTGGCCTTTTCGACGAACTCAACTCTGGGTCTTCATCGTCGTCGTCGTCTGAGCTGGGGTCACTCGTCGGGAAAGCTGTGACTGGGATGTTCAGCGAAGTGGAATCTGGCGTGGCAGTAGTCGATGTCGGTAGGATTGCTGAGAGTGAAATGAGAGTTGCTCCTGGAGCGATCGAAATGTCTGTAGCTTGGGGATATGGAACTGCTAAAGCCAGTGCTGCCAGAGCACTGATCAAAACGAAGGTGCGCATTCTGGTAACTTGTTGCTGGTTTTTGGTCAATCGCAGAAGTGACTGGTGAATGGCAAGGCTGTGAAGTCTTGGTTGTATCATTGAGCCTCTTCATTCTATGTAACCGTTACCGCTTCACGGGGCCTCTCAGAACCATATTGTTTTACGATGCTCTTTAGATTGCGATTGTCAAGGTTCGCCTCGCAGTGGTATGCTATTGCTCAGATCAAGTCTTCTTCCATCAACTTGCGACAAAAGTTGCAGTCGCGTCCGTTGTGAAGCTATACATAGCAGCAAAATCTGCGCCTGTATTTACCAGCGCGTATTCCATGGTGTGGCTACTTTACCGTGATTGTGAAGTGCCGAAGGCCGCGCGGCTGATTGGCTCCTTCTATGCGTCTTAATCTGAACTCGATATACCCTTACATCGGGATAAATGGCCTAAATTGGAGGATTCATGGCAGCCAAAACCGAACATGGACGTTGGACGGCACACCCTCTACCAGACATTCCGACCATAGGACCTCCACGGATATGCAGCCGCCTTATCAAGGTGATCGTCAATAATTGATGTCGTAGTGGGAAGACCCGAAGAATCCATAATGCGTCATGTGGCTGCAGTATGATCTCTTCTCATGCCTCAGAGGCGCCCAAGGATTTGATATGACGAAAGACGAGGCCGTTCCTTGAATCGGTTGAACGAATCCTTTGACAAGCGGGAAGGCTCAGCCCATGTATGTGGCGTACACCTCATGCAAAGCTTGGCTCGAAGCAGCCTCCTGGCGTGCGACGACCCGTTTAGGACGTCCTGATGGAGTGTTGGTGCTCCCACCCTGTCCTCAACATGTGGAAGCATGCGTCGCAAGCTGCACTTTGCTGATCAGGGTCCGAACGGTCTCGGCCGCTTGTGTCTTGGAAATGAGGGGTCCAGGTCCGTCGTTTGGATGTTGTTTCCCTAAAACCCATGTAAGCTTGTGAAGTGTGGCCTGGTGTGCTGAGGTGCCGTGATATGCACTCCGCCATCAGCATGGAGCGGAGACGAACTGTGGAGACACATCCACCGTTCAATGTTGTGAATATGCCTGGTGGAGTGATGTGCGAATTTGCAAACCTTGAACGTTGCGCTTTGCTAATAGATTTTGTTATCGGTGCGAACCAAGGATTGGCGATACAAGAGGTACATGGAGGTACTTCGAGATACTTGGTGGGTCGGCATCCCTCACGCCAGCCTGCCCCAGCACACCTGGGCATCTTGTGTAACACAGGCTACGCACGGGTTAGCCTCTGATAACATATATTGCCACTTGGTGTTGAGATCGAGAAAATTCAGCGGTGGATAACGCGAAGCTGACTAGATTTTTTTTGCAAATCAGTCAGTGGAATTGAAGGTTGTGCAATCGTGGGCACAGCAGCATCAGCATCTGAGTGCAACTTAGTAATCGAGGCATGTGATTTGGCGGCAGACGCTCGGGCCTATGACGAAGTTCGCGATGCCGAACTTCACGAACTGCCAAACGTCGGTCAGGTCGTCGCGTCAACCATTGCACACGATCTTGTAAGCATGTTACTTTCGTAGCACACCAATGACATGACACATCAGAGGCAATAGCTGACATTCGTTTCATAGCCCCTCATACCGTAACAATGGCACCATCCAGGGCTATTCTTCTTCGCCGCATAGCCTCCGCAGCCACAGCGCCATGCTTACGACCGAGTTCGCGTCTCCTCACATCGTCTACCTCTGCACTATGTAGAACACAACAGTCGTCAGTCTTGCGATCGAGCCTATCACGACAGTCACATTTGCCCACGCTATGCACGCGATCATATTCGCAGTCAGCCAGCGCGGCGCCTGAAGCACCGGATTACCTCAACGAGGCAGAATTACACGTCTTCAACAAGATCAAAGCGGAGTTGGAGCCCGTGAAGCTGGAGGTATGTAATGCTTCCCCGCTTTCTCGCTTTCTCGCTTGGATATGCGTATGTGCGGAGTTGGGAGCGCTATGCGTTGACCACACCGATCGCACGACCGACTACTGCACCGCGAGCATGCACGTCATATCAGTATTGCGGGGTATATTGCAAGTCTGGACGCACATCAGATGTCGAAGTATTAGCAACACGTCTGCAGAATATGAGTGTGCTTCGGTTAGTGAACGAACAATCGCTGACATGTAGGGCACAGGTACAAGATATTAGCGGCGGCTGCGGGTCCATGTATGCCATCCAGATCGAGTCCCCTAAGTTCAAAGGCTTGACGGTCATCAAGCAACACAAGATGGTCAATGAAGTGCTGAAAGACGAAATCAAGAGCTGGCATGGTGTACAGCTTAGGACAAAGGCTGCTTGATCGCGGCTCGAATACGGATTGTATATATGCTGTACGACTAATGTATACTTGATAGTTATGAGATGGAGCTTTATGAACAATGTGTCGGACGCCTTGGCTGTGACTCGTTAGTCACTTGACAGTCTATCGCAGCTGCCTTGCTTCGCATGCTGCGATCCAGGCCGAAGTAAACGACCACTTTGGGAACTGAGGGCACGTTCAATTACGATTTTGAACACCAAAAGCTAAAAACAACGAAGGAGTAGGCAAGCTTGTCGATCTAGGGGCTCAGCGAAGGCAGGCTTAGCAGAGGAAAATACCATAGCTCCTAAGCTCTTATTGTAGGTCATGATATCAGACAAAAGCGCCAATAACCTTCGACTCTGATTGAACCTAGATACTAAGTACAGAAGAAAGCCTGAGAGCCATATGCACCGTCCTCTTTTCCCTGGATATCACTCCTCGTCGTCGGTATCATAGCAATTGCCGATGTCTAGTACGTCTCCATCTACTCGAAGATCAGAATATTGGCTAGATGAGTGGTACGCAGCAGCGTCAATCCATGAACTTACAAGTCTCAACCTCTCCCGACCAATTGCACATGACCAGCCGGCAACCAGTGTAGTCTGACACCTCAGCGTCAGGAAATCTCGCTCTAAGTTGGCCTGGTGCATCGACACTGTGATTGGGGTAGTTCACACAATTATTACTCGCATCCACCCCTTCATCATGTCTCTCAAATCCAAACAGCCGGATGGTTCTCAATTCTGGGCAAGCCTCAGAGTCGAGTAACTCAGGAAGCACTATTTTGACAAATCGATCGTAAGAAGGGCCATTCGCACATTCTCTCATATACGACTGTGGAGGTAGATGTATGGAATCAGTGTATGTTTCACATGCGTCAATACGTTACAGACTTACCTTGTTACTATGGCTATCTCCCGTGTTCTCTTCGGCGACGGGTCGTTGATCCAGGATAAGGTGTTGCAGCGTCTTTCGTGTCGCTCTAAACAGAGCGCTCCACTCCCTAAGAACTCGCTCGTCGGAGGGCGTAGAATAGTACATCATTCTTTGCTCGTACTCGGTACCAACTCCAGGCTTGCAAAGATGTAGTGTCTTGAGACTTACCAGTCTCGATATGCTTTCAGGAACCAGGCATGCAAGAGCACGAGCGGTAACATATTCTGGCCACCACAAGTCCACCTCTACGACTTTCGTACACCCTCCTTCCGTCATCTCTTCTACATAATCAAATATCTGATCCTCTGGTATAGCATTCTCGGAATCCGGCCAGCCTATTGGACGATCCAAGACGGCCAAATGAAGTTCCTCGATCCGATCAGGTTCCGTGAGAAGCCATCTGACAAATTCCTCGGGGAAATAACCACGCAATTTGAGCGTCTTCAAGTTTTGCAATGCCGGCAGCTGTACCTTGGATTCATCCAACCCTGAATTTGGTTTCCAATAACACGAGATCTCTAGATGCTCCAAATTCACAAAATGTGCAAAGCTTCGGGCCATGCTATTGGGTGCGGTGAAATGCGTCGGCAAACAGAGCCATCGCACCAACGCGCCTAGTTCTTTCTTCCTCTCTTCGACCAGCCTTTCCCCTGGTTTTTCACCACTCGAGAATACATTGAGAAACTTCTCGCCTTGAATGAGCGCCTTCTGAGCTGACTGGTATTGCGTGTTGCTTCGAGGACCGGTATTATAATGCGGCGTCATGCGACTTGTAGCTTCTTCGATTCGGAGCGCGTTGTGTGCGGTTTGCGTATGGAAGCCTGGGCGGTGCATCTCAATGATGGTCCAGAGAATGGGTTGTACAGCAGAGCGGTAGGCTTTGGAGACGCGTACCATTGCACATAGGTCTCTGCTACAGAGGTGTTCCGTTATACATGCGAAGACATCGGTCGATACTTGTTCCATTGGAAACGGCATTCTTGCGTGATGGCGGTGAGGGGCCTTAGAAGTCAAGGGATATCACCCAGTTGTCCAGCTCAATAATAGGAACAGGAAGCAAACAAGGGTGGTGCAAGTAAGGTAAAGAAGTCAGTGTCTTAGAGTAAAGTACAACAACACTACATCAGTGGAAAGCTTTGCGCGGTAGAGATTGCTGTGAAGCTACCTAGGTACCACGCCACATGAACTACCACGCCGCATCAACGTCAACAAGAGCGTCACTCGGAGTGCATACAGGGACTAGCGCTTATGCCGAGCCATGTATAGGATCTCGTTCCTGCCCAGCACAATACGCTAAGCTAAATGCGGTGTAGACCTGGTTGTCTGGTTGTTGAGTCGGCATTGCGAGCAACAGTCAACGGAGGAGATACTGATTGAGAACCGGATATTGAATACACAGGAGTGCTCCTAAATTCGTGATGTAAGACGCAAAAAATGGCCGTAGTGTTCGTAATGATCTGGTGTTCCTCGCGCGTACGATCCGCTGAAACATCGACAATATATTCTTCTTAACTTCAAAATCTTGCACATACGACCATAGGATCTTGAGAGCAAGGCTTCCCGTTCGCTCAGCCATATTTAAGCAAGATACCGGCGGACTAGTACTCGGGTGGGTGACCACCGGGGAATCCCCGCTGTTGTATGTTTTTGGAGTTTTAACAGATCTTTTTTTGCATGTGGGGCGGCCGGCGCATGGATGTTTCTGATTTTTTTGCTCTTCTTTCTAACTAGCCAACTGTTCTTAGTCTGGTCTTATCGTGCCCAGATCGAGATAAACTGCCTGTTTACGTACTATATGTAAGACAAGAACGAAGTCTCAATACCTGGGAGTGCTACCTTTTGCGCACAGCACTGTCTCACTACCTATCAACCTATAGATGTAGCTTTCAGCAATGAACTCTTTCTCTTGAACATCTTGAATAGTTTGGTCCAGCTCTTAAGCATAGGGCTTGAGCATCAAAGGAGCGTTTCTTGTAGAAATACCCTTGAACATTGCCCATCTTCTCCTCGTGTTCGCGTTCATCCCTTTCAACTTCATCAAGCAAGGATCGCAGGCCATCATCGTGTTGAATGTCGACGAGTTCGAATCGAACAAGGAGGGCGACCTATATTCCAGGCATCTGTCAGTCGCTGGAGCCGCACGGAAACTGCTTAAACTTACAATGATGAATCTAGGCAGCAGCAGGAGACGGTAGGGCAAACAATAACAGGGAACGATCTGACCAAATCCCATTCATGTGTCAATATTGAAGGAACATCACGTCATGAGCCAGCCGGCGCCGGAAAGCGCTCCAGGGCTGATGTAGATGGAGAGGTGACACGTTCCTAGCGTGTTCGGCAGCGCGCTGGGCGTGCTCCGCGAACCGGTCCGTCGGGCTTACTTGGCCCCTGATTCCCCCGACCCATCACAACTGCATTCCTCCAGGCATAATAATCACTGACTCATGTTGCTATCCAAAGTGTACTGCGCAATGTAATGGCATTTTTAATGACGATAAAGCGTGTGTATATATCTACAAGAATTCAAGCCGCAAGGCTTTTTGACCCCCCTACTTTGCTAGCGCAATTCTTCAAGCGCTCTCAACGGTGATGCTAGCAGATCCGGAGCTCTGGTAGCCCTCAGTAGCGAGGATCATGTAGTTGTGCGTACCAAGCTTCTGTCCGTACTTGGCCCAGGCATCGAAGTGGTTCTTGACGGTGATGGTACCACCGACGCGCTTGCTAGTCCTGACGGACCAGTACTGCTGGAAAGTAGCAGTGCCGTCAATGGAAGGCTGGTTGGTGCGGGTGGTCTGGAGGATGTCGTATGTGCCACCGTCAGTGGTAACGGAACCCTTCTTCTGAGCAGCAGAAGAGGGGTTGTAAGAGCCGTAGGTCTCGACGATGTAGTACTCGACGAGCGGGTTGCGAGTCCATCCGTAAAGAGAGACGTAGGAGTTTACGTTGGCAGCGTTCCAGGTACCAGAGTACTTGACCACCTTGTCAGGCGAGCCGGGGTTCCTAACGAAGAGAGTTAGCAGAGTGGAGAGCGTGGGTTCTGAGGGTGCCTTACCATCCCTTGCCAGCAACGAAGTTACCAACGTTGGACCACTGGACATCGTACTTTCCGGCAGCGCCGTTGTTGTAGGTGACCTGGCCTTGGTTGTCGGTCCAGAATGAGTAGAAGTAACCGTTGTTGGTGCCTTCGCCTGGCTGGGTGGCGCGAGCAGTCAAGTTGGCAGACTCTTCCTGAGCACGAGCATCGAGGATGAGGCCGAGGGGCGAGGCGAGAGCCGCAGTGGCGCTACCGAGAGCGAGAATGATAGAAGAGAAGGCAACCATTGTGTTGATTCAAGTTGGAGATGCTTGGTGTCCTTCTTTCGAGGACAGTTGGGACTCTTATATACCAGTGGATGCGTTGTACCGTGCTGATCATTACCAGGGACCGCCGGTGAACTGCGGCTGCGGATCGAGGGAGCCTTACAAATTGGAGGGCACCTGCCGGGCAGGCGCACCTGGCGTATACCAGCCGTAGTAACTGTGGAGTGCATGGGAGCATGTCTACGTCCCGTCGCCGTGTGTGGAGCCGTGTCCTAAAAACAAGATCGAACCACCGGGTATTCAGGGTCTGAACGTAATGGTTGGACAGCTGTAGAGGCGTAGTTTTGAAACTCGAAACATTCATTTCCGCTGGAGATGCGTTCTGTGTGGACCTGTCATGCTATAGGCCCGATATACTGTGGTGCGACAAGAGTGGAGCGGAAAACGTCTTGGCCAGTCGAGAAACATGTTGACCCGCTGCGTTCTGGATTGATCCTCCGTATCTTCGAAAACCATCTTATCGTCGCATTGCTGTACCTGAACGTGTGCATGTTGATTTGCACAAGCTTTTGCATCCTGATTAAGCTCAGTCAAGCACCGCGCCAACCCACGATGCATGCAGTCAAGCCACTTTATTTCCGCATCATCAACTTATTTGCATTTTATCCAGCTGGGCATGCGGCATGCTCAGATGACCATAGGTGATATATTCACCGATGGTGTTGGCAAAAGCATTTGGTCTGGGACCAAGCATTTAGCCGGTCACTTAGCATTGTCAGCGCATTTGTAGCGAAGATCGTCGTGCTTAACTGTCTCAGCCGGGTTGCTTCGTCATGGATACATTGCGCCAAGATCTTTCCAAGATTCTTGGAAGCCGGAGATTAACATTTTGAAAGTACGGTGACATGATGCCAAGAAGTGAGGCAACGATGTAGTACGATTGATATTAATCTGGTGCCGAGACCGATATTCATTGATGGGTATGCCGGCTGACAGATGGGACTACACAATGTGCTCCCTTGGGTATCTCGGAATGAAGAAAGTATGACGAAGGAAGATGCCGGCTGTTGAGGTCCGCATCCAGATCAACGTCGGTCGTTCCACAGTCGATCGATAACCTGGAAAACCGCCGTGATCAACTTCATAGTCTCGGAGTCAATATGCTGTCCAAATCGCTGCTGCATCTTGTCGGGATGCCAGCGCACGCGCTCCGCCTTCAGTAGTGACGCAGGGTCCTCCTTCCACGTCTTTGTAGTCCGGAAAAAGCGCTCTATTTCCTCCTTGGAGACGTGATTCGCTCTGCCAGACACTACGGGCCATGGGATCATATCGCGGACCTTCGCATCTGTCTCCTTATCCAGACCTTGGGCATTCTTCAGGCTGTCCCATTTGGCCGTGTAACTTTCCCATGCAGCCTCTGCCTCCTTCGCTTTCTTCCGCTCCTCGCCCCGACGCAGGCTCTCTTCCATGCGGCGACGCATGCTCTCTCTTTCTGCTTCCTCCCGCTCGAGTTCCTCATCAAGCTGACTGCGTTGCGCTTTTCGTTTTTGACGCGCCCGTTCTTTCGCCTCGCGTTCTTCCACAATGTGCTGGTGGCTCTTCTCCCACATCTTCGTACGCACAAAGTCAGCATACTCCTCTTCCGTCATACGCTCCAGCTTTCCATCGGGGCCGGGTTTTGTGTCGGGATATATGTGTACGGGCTGGCCATATACACCTTCCCAGTACGCCGCACCTTCATCGTCGGCAAGCGCATCGAACAGCGACTCGCGGAAAGCGTCATCGGGAGCTGGGCCTGGAGAGCCTGTACCTAGATCCTCTAAGTTGTCGTATAATGATTCGCGGTGACGGTAATCAGGGTCGTAGTAGGCGCCGTCTCGTGTGGATGTCGGGTGACGATCTTGGTCGGAAGAGCGATGCTTGTGCTTATGTTTGCGCCTCGAGTCGCGGTGGCTGCGCCGTTCTTCGCTGGTCCGATCCGACCTGTGTCTCTTGGAAGTATGGTCATCGGTATCTTCGTCCTTGCTTTCGCTTTTGTGACGCTTTGAGCGATGTTTGGACCCAGACTTGAAGTGAAATCGTGACGCTTTGGCCGTGGTGTAGAGGCTCTCCGCCGGTGGATCGCTAGCCTGCTCCTCCATGATGAGGACTATGGTGGTTTAATCGACATTCATGCATGAGTGATATTTGTACAAGGTGTGCGGGTTGACGTGTCTGCAGTCATTGCGAACCAAGGGACGTGAATTGCGGAGAAGGCGCGGAGGTGTCGATGATTTCACTGGTCGCGCGCGCCTTGGCATGCGACGGCCCAATTCGCGGTCGCGACTCTGACACCATCCCAACTCAACATCAACATGTCATTCAAATTCGGACTCAATGTGAAGAACAAGGGCGCGAATCCACTCGCGAAATCGGCCGCCAAGCCTTCTCTGGGGAAGAAGAAGAAGCCGCTGTTCGACGAAGAGGAGGAAGATGTGAAAGGCAAATCCAAAGCGGCTGACGGCGCCCAGGAAATCGGCGAGCTAAACTTCGAAGACACTCTGGCCGCTACCTCATCAGAACCCTCGAAACCAGCGCACTCAAAACCAAAGAAAGGCCAGCCTCCAGCTCCTCCGTCCAAGAAACCTAAGCCGAAAGAAGATGATCCCACCGCCATCGCGTACTCCGCCAGCGCTGCAGAAGCCGAGAAACGCGCACAAGAAGCTTTAGAAGCCGACGCCACCATATACGACTATGATGCTGCATACGACGCGCTCCACGCGGTCAGCGCCGCCAAAAAAGCTGCTGAACGCGACAGCGCCGCGGAACGGAAACCCAAGTACATGGATGCGCTCTTCGAATCCGCCGAGCAACGTAAGAAGGACCAACTACGGGCACGCGACAAATTACTCCAGCGCGAACGTGAAGCCGAAGGCGACGAGTTTGCGGACAAGGAGAAGTTTGTGACCGGCGCATACAAAGCCCAACAAGAAGAGACGCGAAAGGCCGAAGAAGAAGAGAAGAAGCGGCAAGAGGCGGAGGAAGAGAAAAAGAAGAAGTTTGGTATGCAGGGCTTCCACAAACAGATGCTCGCGGAACAGGAACGACGGCATCAGGAGGCTATGGAGGCAGCGGCGCAAGCACTGAAGGATGGTGTGAAGCCCGTTGTTGAGGAGGGAGAGAGGGAAAAGACAGACGCTGAGATTGTCGAAGAGCTACGTAAACAGGGCAAGAACGTCATACTCAACGAGGATGGGCAGATCGCGGACAAACGCCAGCTCCTCTCAGCAGGCCTCAACATCATCGCGAAACCCAAGCCCGCTTCCTCTGCGTCTGCCACTGCATCTGCTGCAAACCAAACCCAATCAGCATGGACGAAACCCAAACCCGGCAAGAATGCACAACGCGAACGCCAGACCCAGATGGTAGCCGAGCAGATTGAAGCGGCGAACAAGCGGAAAGCAGATGAAGAAGCTGAGGAACAAGCGAAACTGGAGCATACACGCAAGAGTCAGAAGACAGAGAAGGACATCAGTAGTGCCAAGGAGAGGTATCTGCAGAGGAAGAGAGAGAAGGAGGCTGCTGCTAAAGCTGCGGCTGGGAAGTGAAGTAGCGTTGTGATACCCAATATATATTGACTTGTGCGATTCTAATCAAGTAGTCTGAAGTCATCGTAGCCTCCTAAAGACCCATACACCAGTAACACGCAATAGCAAGGAGGCCGGGAACGTACTGTCATAATGCATCAAACACCAAAGCAACACTCAATCCTTCCGCGCCCCGTCATCCACCTCGTGATCTCACCTATACCACTCAAAAAACCAAATCCCATTGGCTCTCATCCACAAGCCTCCATCATCCCGTGAGCCTCTATGTCTGTTCGATAACACGCGGCTCTCGGCGAATTGCACCAGAAACGGTTCGATGGGTTCGACCAGGTTAGAGCTTCACATCATTCGGCCATCCTGCAGTCGATGGAAAAGGAAAGTGCCTGTCTTTCGACTGCTTCAAACATGCGAAAAGCCATCATAATGGCGGTGAAGTTGACCTGATCGATTCAGGAAATGTTGGCGAATTCCGTTAGGTATTCTTCCACAACGGGGATGTCGCTTGTTCAATCCCCAAGCTGGAAGCAAGGTACCATTGTCCGCTGACGCGTCTGATCTTGTGTTTGGCGCATGTGACCGAGAGTGACGGTAGGACTGCGGCGATCGGCGAGGACCACTAATACTATGGTATACTCTAAAACTACAGCGTGGGGTTATGTAACGAAATCGAGATGAGGACGAAAAGAAGTTGTAAGTAAGATGTAACGGAGGAAGTGCGAATACCTCATCATTCGGCCCACCAGATACAGTAGCAGAAAAGAAATCAGTACCTGGGGCTGTGTGGCAGCGCCATCGGCTCTGAGAAGCCAAATAAATCATGTTCTACTCATGTGTTGTTTCCCAAGAAAGATGGATATGCCCCGCAATATTACCAGCCGTATCGATTGCCTGCTTCTCTCTTGTTGCGAGCACCGGCAGCAAAGTGGTCCTCCAGTGCATCTTTCTGAGTCGTCGCGACGTTGACCAGGCTGCGAAGACTATTCTTTCCAGTTCCAGATATAGATTTGAGCGGGTTATGCTGTACTGATTCGCCCTGTTGTCGCAGCTTCTCATTATGCGCATACTCCATATCTGTGTTGAAATCCTGGATTTTGGCGCCAGAGAAGTCCGGACCACCGCGTCCTTTCTTGCCGAATAATTGTCGGCGCTCTGCTTCTGACAAGTTCAACTCGGATGCGATATTGGTGAGGTTGTTCGGATCCTGTCCACCGGTTGAGGGAGGAGGGTGTTGTGTATACTGATTTGCTGGGGGCATGTCATAGACGGCCTCTGCCATGGCGACTTCCCCTCCCTCTTCTGCACCATAGAGTAGTGGCTGATAGTTCCCATCAGCCGTCTCTTTAGGAGCGCTTTCTGCTTCGTTGGAGACGCTAAAGAGAGAGACCTTGGGTTTGCGCGGCTTGGTTTCAGGAGGTGGTAGTTGCGATTGCGGCGTAGATGTGCTTGTGCTTGTGCTTGTGCTTGTCGCGGTGCTCGTCTCGTTCGTTGCGGCTGCTGGTCGAGGTGCTGTGGGTTTTTTCTTCTTTCCCTTGCCGACAGACATAGGTACAAAACGTGGCGTCGCTGGCTTAGGTACCTGCTGTGGCTCAGTTTCCACCTTCATCCCATGTTCCGCTATCTGAGGCTTGGTTTCTGTCTTTGTCTCGGATTTGGGTGTTGGCAAGTTGAGCATTGCGCGAAAGTCTTCCCTCTTCATAGGTTCCTTCTTTATCGGGTTGCCAGTCTCGTCATACTCCTCAGCCTCCACTTTCGACTCCCTCTTGAACGCAGGCTCTGCGCCAGTCTTTAGATTTATTCCAGATGCGAGTCCTTTCCCCAGCCCTCTGCTTCCCGTCTTTGAACCCTCGGATGCTGTGATGGCGTTTACGTTTGGTTTCTTGGGCGCGGGTAGCATTGCGTTGAAGCCACCAAATGACGAGCCCCCGCCCAGACGCGGCTTCTTCGACGGTGGCGCATCATCTTGGATGTCGTCTTTCTCCGATCGCGGCTGCGACGCGCCTGGGAGGTTGACCTTGATCCGTCCTGGGTTGGAGCGATCGACGACTTTTTGGAAGGCGGGTTTCGCAGTGGGTTTCGCGACTATTTTCGGCGCGGACGGCGCTTCGCCATCAGATTCTGAATCGGAATAGCCGGCGAGTAAGTTCATCGTGGCTGGGTCGCGCTCGTCAAGAGGTTTGTGTTGGGCGCAAGAAGTCGGAAAGTTGACAATGATCTCACTGCACGCGCGCCTGGACAAGGGCCGATGCCAAGCCAGGGTCCAGGGCACGCATTCACATCCCCACATGCGTCACTGCGGCCTCGCTGCATGGCTTCATGATACCCTTTCAGCTGGTCTGAGCATACCCTTCTGTTACGAGACTATGATACCTTGACCTTCCCACCATGTCGCTCCTTCAGAACGAAGAGTAAGCCCACCTGCCCCCGTGGCGCACGCCGCAGCTAACTTGGGCAGCTTTGTGCTATATCAGCTTCGAACCGCGTACCTCTCCTCGATCAAAGACGGCGTAGGCGAACGATTGATCAATGTAGACTCGAGCGTCCTGAACAACCCCGCATTTCGCGCCGCAGGCTGGGTTCCCAATGCCGCCGACATCAAGCGCACCTACTCCCCACCCATACCCACCGCGATCACTTCGGAATACTTCCAGGCCCCGCGGTCAGCTGGCCTGAAGTCGCCAGAGGGCTTTGGCGAAGATGACGACGAGGGTGGCATGGTCACTGGAGGGGCAAGCAACGACACGGTCGGGCCTACGCTCAATGCGAAACGGAGGCGGAGGAAGGAACAGCTGGAAGAAGATGATAGCAGTGACTTGAGCGACGAGAGCGACGACGATGACGATGCGCAGAGGTAGCTGATCATCACGCGCTCCATGGACTGAACTGACGGATTGCTAGACCAGCCAACCAGATCAAGTTCACCAAGATGCCGCTACGGACGCGCTCAGGATCGTCGCCCATGCCTGGATCAGCCCTACGCAATGAGCTGGCAGAAGCTGGAGAAGGCCCTTCACTTATGATCACGTCTCCATCACGGCCGCCGGACGACGTATTGCGAAGAGGATCATTGGGCACCGTAGAGGTGGGCAAAACCCGACCAAGAAGGGACACCATAACTAGCAGTGAGATGTCTTCGGAGAACGAGTTTGACAATTCGTCATTCAGAAAGAGAAGAGTCAACCCGCGCAAAGCCGCAGGTGCGAGCCAAATGCTTTCCAAGCGCATCGAAGAAGACTCAGGGGAGGCTGGCGGCGCACGCGCACGCGCACGCCTGGAAGCTCTGGACGAAGGAGATGAATCAGATGACTCCCTCACATCCGAATTCTCTGGCTCCGACGATAGCGCGTCTCTCATCGGTGCAGGAGGTGATCCTCTGGACTCCTCTCCCGCAGGTGGCGACCTTCCCACCATGCCGGGCTTGACGCCTTTCCAAAACATGTCACCGAAGAAGAAGAAGGAGCCAATCGCACCAACATTACAAGCACTGCCACCGCCGCGACCCATCAGTTTCGTACTACCAGTGAGCGCGTTGACCCAAGCACTACGAGCCAAGGAGCAGAAGCCATCGAATCCGCTACAGCGCTTTGCCATGTGGAACGCTGCTAGCGAAGCTCAGCAGAATCCTTTATACATCAAACTTTACTGTCCATTCTCTTCGAAACCTTCAAAGCCTGTCGAGCTGCTGATTCGGAAGTTCAGTGACAAAGGCGAGGGTCCTACTGTCGCGGAAGCAATCGGGTATGCACTACATCGATATCAGGAAGAGAAGCTGGAACCGCCGCTATCGCCCGAACAGATGAATGTCAACCGTTGGGTCATGCGCATGTACGATGACGGCGAGGTTGACGACGAGTTCCCACCTTTGACCAGGAACAAGCCGTTGAAAGACTTCGCTTCGAACAACGCCCGTGGCATGCGACCTCGAGCACGAGATAAGCCATGGGACGAGTTCGCACTTGTTGAGGCATCTCAACGAGAGTTTGGCGAGAACGAGAAGCTCACCCCTATCTACAGTCAGGAAGCAGCTAGTGCAGTCGCGTCGCAAACCGATGGTCCTGACGAGAAGGAAGAGAAGAAGCCCCTCAAGCCTCTTCCAAGTCGCGCGAAAAGCTTCAGGAATCCCATCACCGGCCCTTCTTTTGCGCCCACTGCGACGCGCAAAGACACCAGTAACCTTGCCGACGTACCAAAAGTCCCACAAACACATGCTGCTAGCCGCACTGGAGCCCCCAAGACAGTCAATGTCCACTTCACCGACGAGAATTTCAACACAAAACACTTCAACATACCCTGCACCACTGACACTTACATTGCTGATATCTTCGATCAAGTATGCCACGACTTGCGCTTAGAGAAAGCTTTGTATATCCTCAAAGTTAGCGGCAGCACTACGGTAGCGCCACCTGACCGCACTGTAGAGGCTCTAGACACGCGTATGGATCTGGATCTTGTGCGTCGCCGTTTCGTTGGCGACGGTGTCTACGGGCTTTCGGGATCGCCAGGGTCATCATCACCCAATGCACCACTCATCATCAGTACCGGTGGCGCGCCAAAGAAGACAAAGAAGGGCGACCGAACCAACGCCGCTGTCTCTGGCCAAGGTCTCATCCACCCACTCGCCAGGAACGGCGACTCCGGTGCTCTGGCTCTCACAGCAACGAACTACTACCGCCGCTATGCCGTCCTTCGCAAACAGCCCATGTCCTTTGCCTCTTCAACATCTCGCATCATTGCTCTTGATAATGAGTACATTCATATTATGCCCGGTGAGTCCAAGACAGGAGCGCGAGGCGGCTTTGGTGTTGAAGGCCAGGGCAAGACGACCACAGTGCATTTCAGCAGTGTGGTCGGTAGCAAGGTCAGCAAGAAGCATCCCAAGATGTTCCGGGTCATCGTCTTCAAGGAGCGCGAGACGAAGCGATATGACTTTGAAGCTCAGAGTACCAACGAGGCAGTGGAGATCGTCCGGGAGATCAAGAACGGTGTTGAGAGATTCTCGCAAGGCATCGTATGATTATGACGCCGTACAGCTGGACTATGGTATGCATGGCTTTTGTCTTCTTGATATCAGATTTGGGAGGGATGTGATGGCGTTCTACCCAATGTGGATTTTCGAGCGTGGGTGGTTTTAAAATGGCGTTTGACATGCAATTGCAACTTTGGTCTGCTCAAGGGAAGATACCTCAAATACATAGATATCCTGCTGATGTACATATGAATTCAACCTCTCGTCTGCGGCAGATCTGACGATGTTTGCAAAGCCATGCTCAAGACTACGCGTCACGTTTGAGACTCAAAATTGTGAGACCTCGTAGAACATATACGCACGAAGTGAAGCGTGTCTGTGTGAGAATTTGAGATTGAGAAAAGGCTTGGAAATGATGAGCCTTTCTCAGGACCTCCACAATGGACAATGGCTATCAAAGCTCAGCCCTGCGATCGCTCTTTCCTTCCGTCCGCGCACAGATAGTCTCTTGTATATTAAAACATGCATGACAGGAAATAACGTCTCCGAGAAGCAGTAACGTCAAGAGTGACATATCGAACGGTCCATTTCATTATATACATTTCCAAAAGATTCAACTTCTGCCCCATGACCTTCTCTCCAGTGCCCTACATACCCCAACTGAACTCATCTGCACCATTCGCCCACATACCAAAGATCTGAATAGGGAACTTATCCGCAATGTATTGGTATCCAGCAGGGCCAGGATGAAGATAATCACCCGAGTCATACAACGGGTTGAGCTGACTGGGAATATTGGGGTCGGCAAGGAACTGGTCGAAATCCACAACGGCATCGAAAACGCCCGACGTGCGGATGAATGTGTTGATGCGCTGACGTGTCTTTTCGCGCTCGGGATCGGAGTAGGGTTGCTGGGTGAAATTGGCTGGCGCGCTGAAAGGTGTAATAGTGGCGCCGAAGACGGGGATGCCGTGGGCGTGGATGAGGGTCACCATTTGTTCGTATGCCTGAGTCAGGCCTTGGTAGACTTGTTCTTGTGCTTCAGGCGTTGTCGCTGCGGTTCCAATATCGTTTACTCCTTCGAAAATCATGGCGTATTTGACACCCGGATGGGCGAGGACGTCGCGGTCGATGCGACCGAAAGCGTTGGGACCGAGACCGTCGGCTAGAATGCGATTTCCGCCTGCAGCCAAGTTACCGGCTGAGATGTACTTGGTGGAGGGGTTCTTCTGGAGACGTGCGAGGAGGAGGTCGGGCCACCTGTTGTTCTGGTTGGTTGTAGATCCACGGCCGTCGGTGATCGAGTCGCCGACGATGAGGAGGGAGCCGACGCGTGGTTGCACCCAAGCTTCGATGGAGGAGAGGAAGTACCAATGCGCCACGGATTGTGTCGTAGAGTTGCTAATGTCTAGACTAGCCGAGGAGACTGCGTTGCCAAACTGGAACCAGCTGGTTGTTCTGGAACCGGGGTGACTGGTGATGCTGTTGGTGGTTTGTCCGTTTGCAAGGTACATAGTGACGGTGATGATCTGCTGCGCCTTGATTTCGAAGTTGATGGGGTCGGACACTGCGAGTGCGCCATTTGGCACGCTAATACCATCCTTGCCTCCGAATGTTACTTTCTGGACGGTCTTGGGTTGAATCTGGTGGATGCCAGCGGTCTGGTTCAACGGAAGCGCGACTGTCACAGCGGTGATGGGAAGATTGGAGCCGCCAAACACGTTGGAGAATTTGAGACGGATTTGCTTGGCCGAAGTGGTCATGTACAGAGTCTGTCGAACTGTCGAGTTCACGAAGACTGCGCCTGTCTGGTTCTATATGATGTGTTAGTACAGAATCATTGAAGATTTGATAGGTGTACGTACGAATGGAGCTGGAGGCAGGTTCGCAGGCTCGGTGAGCTGTGGCATTGATGCCCATGCATCGACCCAGTGGCCATTGGAAGGATTAGGTCGAGTGGTGTGCTTGTCGGAAACCCTCTTCTCAACCTCAATGGCATGGCCTTGAACGGACACTGCAATGCCCACAAGGAGCACTGCTAACCTGGAGAAAATCATGCTGGTTCAATTCTCAATCGAAGGTTCAGAGAACGACAATCCTGCAGAGGAAAAGCGCTGGGGCTCATGCATGATTAATACTACATCGTGTACGGGCCCCAAATCACGGAGGTAGGGAAAGAAGAGAGGCTAAGCAGGAACACGAGCATAGATCTGGTATGGCGCAGGAACCGATCTACAGGCTGTCCTGAAAGAGTATCTGGGGTGCCGTTAGCATGTGGGGATTTGCGGAGATGGTCGGGTAAATTGCGCGGGTGGAGGAAACCTGGTTGGTGGGCGCATTTCCTGCTTCGCCTTTTACCCATCGGCTGCAAAACCGCGTAAACTGCAATCGTGACGTTACTGCGCGCTATTCGGGCCGCGGGCACAATTGTTCCGTTAGCGACAGGAATGGGGGAAGAAGAAGCGAGTGGGAAGAATCATGCATCCGTATTCATTGGTATCGTGGCCCATGCAACAACAAAATAACGCCGCCCATGCAATGCCCGGGAGATAGTTAACGCCTGACAACCTGAAGGATCGTCTTGATATGTCGTACCCGGCTGTGAAATGGAGTCAGCCAGACGTGCGACTGCAGAAAGAAAACTATGGCGCCCATCCATGAGAGACGGCAACCGTGTATCTGATCATGGCTAGGTGGGTGCCAGAAGGTGGAAACCTGGCGACATGAGCTCCCCCTAATATCGAGAAGACGTCGAGGTCCGTCACTACCGGCGCGCTCAGACTCAAAAGTCGTCATCGCTCTCTGCCTTCTTCTTTTTCCGGCTTGTCGTCTTCTTCTTCTTGCCATCCACGTCCATGTCGCCCTCACTCTTCTCGGGCGCGTCGGCGACCTTGGACACGATCTCGTTGAGGAAGTCGAAGCGGTCGGTCTTGGTGATGGCTTGCTTGAGGTGGATGGAGCCGACGCGCTTGGAGTTGCGCGCTTTGGCTTCGGCGGCGGCTTTGGTGACGAGGGAGATCATGAAGAGCTCGAGCGCTTTCGCTGTGGAGAGTCAGCCATGGTGGAGAAAGCGCCGCGCGGGCAGTACGTACAAACAACAACGGGCGTGACCTGGGCGACCTTGCCGACATCGTCGTCGGCCTGCATGATGCGCTTTATGCGGGCGACGGGGAAGTGGTTCTTGATGGTGATGTTGTCCGTGTTGGGCGTGTCTGCCCCGCCTACGCCATTGCTCGCGTCTGGCATGGCGGGCACTGACGCGTCGGGCAAGTAGTCTGCATCCTGCATGCTCTCCTCCTTCTTGACGCCGCGAGGCATACGAGGCGGTGGCGCAGGGTCGCTCTGCAGCGGCGGATCGGTCGTGGGCGGTGGGAGGGCGGCGCGACGTTGTCGAGGGGGCCGCGGTGTCCTGGATGCTGGGGGTGAGTCGCTGTAGGCTGCTCGGCGTAGTACGAGCAAGATAAATCTGGCGACGGTGGAGCCCACCTGCCGTCCATTGGCTGGCGTGGGGCCCGTGCTCATGGCGCCTCTGCGACAAAACCACACGTTTGTTCCAAGCTCCTCTCTCCAGCCTCGTCACGTCCATCGTTCCGTCCAGGGGCGATGGATGCGCGTCGCCAGCAGTGGATGACGACACGAGCACGCCAGAGACCTCTCCGCCTTGTACAAACAGCATCGTGGTGCCTGCTCCGGTTCGCAACGACGAAACCCGCCCCCAGTCGCCTGAGGCCGTGGTTGATCGGCGCGCCGGCGGCAGGAGTCGCTGATGGTGTAATTACTTGATCTAATCTGACACTCTGCCGCGCTTCTTTGTTGACGAGGCGTCTTGACCTGACCACACTTCGGCCAGTCTGTCGCGTCCCCGGGCTTCGCAAGCCGATGCTAGGCGTCGCATATACACAATACACATACCATACACCTCACACGCCTCATGTGTCTTTTGTGATGCTGCCATCCCTCTTGTGCCCCTCTCTACCCGGGCCTTCTCTCAGCCATGTCTCTGCGAGGCCGTTCTTCGGGTCGTCTTCAGGGTAGCCTCGCTGCCGCCTGACGTCCAGAACCGCCTGCCGTATCCTCCGCGTGCACTCTTTGCGTATGCTGACGGCCTCGTCGGAGTACTTCAGGGCGTCGTTGAGAACACCGACTTGCAGTTTTCCTCCCTTCCTCTCCTCGTTTGCGCGCATCTGTTTCCAGCGTGCGCGCAAGTCGCCGAATACCTCCTCAGCATCCAGCTTCTCACCAAACGTCACCCTAACGTTCTGGAACGGCCGTGGTATAAAGCGCGGGAAGGTGCGTGTCTCGTGCATGATATTGTCGAAGCCTTCAATGAAGATGGGGACGATGTCGGGCATCGGCTCACTCTCAAGTACCAATCGAGATACTCCCCACTTGAAGTAGCGCATGATCCTGTCTTCCGTCTGGTGTATCATGCCTTCAGGGAAGATGTGCACCCACGCATGCCGCCGATTCAGGTATGCCGAGGGCGCAGGAAACGTGTCTTGTCCGTTTGTAGAGAATGTGAGGTGGCCGTCGGTAAAAGGATCGATGAGGTCTGGGCTCTTGAGCGATGTGGTAGGCTTTTCTGGTGGTTCTTGCTCGTAGAACGGGCCGTGTGAGAGAAGACGGATCGCTTGCGTTACGGTGGGTTGGAATAGGCCGCCGAATTGGGAATGCGCCGAACGATGTGTGGGTAGAACCTGTCCAAAGGTAAAGAATGTCGACAGTCCTCTACTAGGGCGTCAGCCGAGCTTTCTGTGCATTCCAGAGGTGACATACTTGTTGGTGAAGCATAGATCATAACTACCTAATCCCCAGCGCAGATTGTCCGGGGTAAATATGTAGGCGAGTGGTAGTATACCCCATAGTATGGGATCATCCATTCTGTATAGATTGTGTGAGCGCAGTCCATCCATGACGATTCGGAGATTATGGCAAACGTACGTACACGGAGATGTGGTTCGAGACTGCACGCTCGTCAGTACTGGGCATTTCCTGGATTCTTGATAGTACAAGCACTTACCAGTTATGAGGCCTCGTTGCCTACTCGCTGGATCCTCTCTTTCATCCAATAGTTTCAGGAAGCCCTCCATTCCGTGCGTCTCAACCTTGCTCAGGCCATTCAGGAATCCTTTGCACAAGAGCCCGACAGCGCCCATGGTGAAGGCCGACGCGGCGCGCCATGGCCCGCTGGGGGCCCCCGGCTGCTCCTCTGGTCGCATTGGTGTAGGCGTGGGGTTGAGGGCGACATGTGAAGATTTCGCGCTCAATAGCTGGATGCCGCGGCCCACCAACGTCACTGCCACCTGGGCAGGGACCGGCATTTTGGCGACAGTACTAGCGCGATTGCGGCCTGCACGTGCGCCAAGTGGCTCCAGGGCTGGCTCTTCCGTTTCAACACGCCTTCTTCCATCACCACAGCAAGAGCTCGACACTGTACCAGACTAGACTTGGACTTGCGGGCCTTGTGCATCATCTCCAGAGCTTGTTCACGGAATCCCATAGCAGGGCTAGGCACTGTTGCCCGGACCGGTACACCTACTGAGTCCATCACGAAAAGTCGCGTCTCGGTTTGCGAATCTTGAATGCTGAACATAACCCAACATGCCGCCCCCAAAGACTATCTTCACATCATACGAGCGGAATGCCCTCAAAGACCGATGGGGCTCGCAGGCTACGCGTCTGACCCGTGACTCATTTCTACCTTTTGGCTCCTGCCAGCTATGTCTCCTTCCTTCAGTAGACCCAGTGTGCTGTTCACAAGGCGATCTGTTCTGTCGCGAGTGCGCCATGACCAATCTTCTGGCGCAACGAAAGGAAATGAAGCGACTAGAGAAGCTGAACGAGCGCCAGAAGTTGGAGGACGAGGATCAAAAGCTGCGAGAAGAGGAGGAAGCGCGGCTGCTGGCAGTCGAGGAATTCGAAGCTGTTCAGATGGGGCTTTCGGTCAAAGCAGGTGCATCAGCACGAGTCGTTGGAAGGCAAAGCAGCAAGATCATGGTCGAAGAAGAGCAGGATGCCAAGGCTGGAGAGGCCAGAGGCACGAAACGCAAGTTCGAAATTGACCAAGAGGAACTCAAGCGCATCGCACACGAAGAGCAGAGCAAAGCAAAACGCACATTCGACGCCGAGCGCAAAGCAGCCAAGGGTCATCTCCCCAGCTTTTGGGTTCCCGGCGAGACACCCGACCAACACCACAAAAGCGCAGAGAAGGCGAAACAAACGCCTGTATGCCCGTCAAGCCACCCAGACCAACCTCACAGCCTGTCGCTGAAGAGCTTAACGAGCGTTAACTTCCACGAAGAAAAGTCCTCCGAGACGGGAAAATCGGCTCGCACATGTCCCAGCTGCCAGAAAGCGCTCTCAAACAGTACGAAAGCTATGCTCGCTATACCTTGTGGTCACGTCCTATGCAAACCATGCGTTGATAAGTTTCTCCGGCCAGAGCATCGGCATCAGCGAGATGCACATGATCAAGGACCGGAGCCCGAGACTGTTCATTGCTATGTATGCGATGCAGATCTTACGACAGTTCCAGACGCCAAGGAAGGCAAGAAGAAGAAAAAGGACAACGAGAAGGAAAAGGCGCCCAAGCCTGGACTTGTGGAGATAAGGAGTGAAGGTACCGGGTTTGCAAGTGGTGGAAAGGCGATGGTCAAGAGAGAAGGAGTGGCATTTCAAGTATAACAAGTCTTTTCTGATCGACCGAAGTACGGGCGCGATGACGAAAGGCCAGCCACCATAGACTGCCAGTGCTTGAATGGTAGACCTCACGGTGTACACACACTTCCAATATCTCTGCTTTGTGAAACTAATTGCTGGACAATGGCAATCACATACTCCACGATCGTATTCGAAGTTCTTTTTAGACGGCGGCGGGATTACGAAATTATGCAGCAAGAGCTCGGAAGACAACACCGTATTGGACTTTGATCGGGCGTCATGTACTCAGCACTCACCGTTCTCGAACGCGATGGCCATCTTCCGGGCAAAAAGTTACATGTTCATCACACCCAATACGCAAATTCGGAGTAGACACACAGCTAAGTGCAGCGTGTTTCAATCTCGCTGCCATTATATGAACGGAGCTTAGTGTACTCAGTTACCTGGGAGACTGGTAGGAAATTACCCAATTGTGCAAGGGCTAGAAAGCCACGCCGCTGTGCTGGGTCTCCATTATCGGTAATTTCCTTGCATCTCCCAACTCTGGGCATTATTGTTTCAAACGCGATCGATATGTTGTCAGGCAGTCTCGCCAATGATGCGCTGCTGCTGGTGTGTAGGTATGTTTGCGCCGTTTCACCGTGTGCGGGAAAGACCTCATCACCCACTCACAAGCCCCACTCTAGCGTGATTGCCAATACAGTCAGGGTCGATGTGCAGGATGAGCCGACTGTCCCCTATCAAGAACGACGGATCCTACGAGCTGAACGCGCGGCGTACGGGTGTGAACTGAGTGAAAGGTTTCCGTGGAATCTCTCGTTTGTGCGCTAAGAAAGTTTTGAGAAACTTGCTCACGACGGGTTTTGTATTTGAAATCTCTACGACAGCCGGACAAAATCTCTTCGCACGCGATTCTCTTCCCCACGATACGAACAGCATGTTCAAAATCGTGTTGTTCAGTATGCTTTATGCTTACTTCGAGGGGCTTTGCAAGCAGTACCGCGAAACTCTGTCGGTATGTTCTTTCCGCACGGTTGATACGACGCCGCTCGACACTCGACATTTAATATCAACTATACTCACATCTTATCAGGGCTTCAAACTCACCAGGCCGTTCTTCAAGCCATCCCTCGCTGTTCCGAATGAACAGTCCGTACCACCGATCCGGGAGAAGTGGTGTAAGGTTTCCCCTCCTCATGTTTAGTATACAGACAGCGTACTCATTCTCAATCCATAGACTATCCCGCCGACATCGCCAACGATCTCAAAGACGTCGACCTTCCACAGCGCATCAAGGAAGAAGTATATGCATGCGCATGGGAGTACGCACGTTGCGTGATTCCTCAATACACCAATTGGAATCGCTATGTGGCCTTCATGCGTGTTATCGTCATCGGTATCGTCGCGGAGTGCAAAGGCGATTTGGTGCAGGTGTCACTTGGCGACAATCTTCTGGGTTACAACCTCACTGCTCTTCTGAACGAGCTCTTTCAGGGCACAACTGAACAGTAAGCTGACCTGTTCTCTTTTTGCTGTATCTCGAACCTCACAGACTGATACTGATGTCATCCTATCTAGATACAGTGCGGCCATGGCTCGCGAATTCCGCTGCTTCCTTCTCATAACAGCAGACAAAGCAAGCAAACGCCGTGAAGGCCTGTTGTTCAGACGTTACGTTACCGCCCTCGCCAAGTCGCCTCGACAATGGTTCCGCATGCGCGACACAGATGCTCTGATCCGCTTTACCATGGGCGCAGCTCTGGTCTGTAACGATCTCGATGACGTACATTATACCGAAGAACAGTTCGAGGCTTTGGATGAACTCGGCGCCACTCTCTACGACAGTGTAGCCTTCTACAAACACCGGTCCGAGGGCGAGACAGTGAGTGATATCTGATCAAACGTGATGCGATGGACACAGACTGACCTGGGACTTTTAGAACTCCACGTTCGCATACGCGCCTTCCGATATCCGTATCAAGGCTTTCCACCAGTCCCGTGAGTTGCTCTGGGCTCTCGATGTTGCTTGGGCGGGCAAGCGAGAACACATGGTTATCATCAATTTCTTACGATTCTTCGGTGGTCCTATACATATGAGTAGGTTAAAATTTCCCTTCCTAATGATTTACCGTCATTAACAAAGTTCTCTAGTGATGCGTCGCTACCGGTTCATCGAAGATGGAATGATGATTGGTCGACCTGAGACTACCGCCGTCATCACACAAGCACGCCAACAGTTCAAGCTCTGGAACCGCGTCGACATGCAGGATGGCGATGCCAAGGACGTTGAGCGCTACAACCACTTAATGGCGAGAAGTGATGAGCTCATGTTCGACGGCCTTCGTGAGTTCCTCGACGCGAGCAGCGAGGATAACTGTAAGGGCTGTCAGCACCGTGAGACACATGGTGGACATACTTCTTTTTCGTTTGGTGGAATAAAGCTATGCGACGGCTGCAAGGAGTCTTGGGGTGCGTACGTCGAGTCTTTCTCGGCTCGGTTCGCGGATGTGTTTCCGGAGATCAAGAACGTGATGTCAAATTAAGTCGGGTATTGAGTCGATCAGACACGTGAAGCGCGGAAACCGGCTTTCATCAATTGCGGGATGAGCTAAAACTCACAATGGTATTACCACGCCAACCTAGGGAAAAACTGAACAGCCTAGAGCCTACGTTAACTTTAGGTCACCTCCTTTGCAAGGTTTTAGGTTAATGTAGTCTGCAGACCTGTTCAGTTTTTCCCTTGCATAAGGTGTTGCTGTAACTGTCCATTGACTATTCAATCAAAAACACTCCCACGACTCCATTTGCTTGCCCTTCTGATCCTCTTGCCATATATGTAGAACACGAAAGGCACTGGGATAAGCAGTGCCGCGAATCCACCAGTGATGCTACTCGCGGGGCCTACTCCAACGTTGTGATACAGCGGCGTCACTACCAACGGAAAAGCGCCCGCAAAGGCGCTTCGAAGAAAAGTGTTCGCTGCTACAGCACTTGCAGCATACAACGTGAATGTGTCGACCAGGTAGTTCAGGGCAGCTTGGAAGATCGTAAAGAAACCGGTTCCCAGCAATACCAGCCCAATGACGGGAGCGATCCAATGGTATTGAGGGTCCGCTGTCCACCCCAGGATGAACTGACCGACGGAGAAGAGTACCGAGCCGAGCATCATCGGTGGCAAACGCGCTTCCGGAACGGCACGATTTCCAGCTGCACGATAGACTTTGTTGTAAAGAAGTTGGTTATAGGCGTTGATGCTGCAGCCGATGATTGCGCCAACCAAGATGCCCAGGAAAGGCAGCGTTGCGCTTACAGCTGGCCATCCCCTCATTTCGCCAAAGATTATGGGAATGCCTAAAAGCGGGTGTAGAAGTCAGTACATGTCTCACATGCAGTTCTAATAGCGATATCTCTTACCTCCCAGCATCATGTATAGAATGCCGTAGCAGAAGCTAGCGTAGAGCGCGACAAGGAAACAGATAGGAGTCATCAGGAGCTGTAATGGCCGAAGAAGAAACTTCTTAGACAACTCTTTGATGCTGACATCCCACTCCTCGAACTTGGTGTGGAGGGCCCAATTGCCGGTTTCGTGCCGCAGGCGACGTGCTTTGTAGACGAGGAGTTTCGGTGGGTAGCATTCGTCGATGAAAATGATGTCGATGAACAGAATGGTTGCCTGAAGTATACCCGTGAAGTATTCGGTCCAACGCCATCCAAGTGATGGATTGGCGACAAAAGCTGCTGAGACAATTGGCCCTAGACACGGTCCTCCGACGACCGCCATAGCGTAACCTGCCATGGCTAAGGCCCTCCATGCCGGACTATACAGATCTCCCAATACACCACCGGTATTCGTAACCGGAGCGCTAGCAAAGAAGGCACCGAAGAACCTTGTGATCATCAGTGTCTGGAAGTCCTTTGATACGGCACTACCGAAGCTAAAGCAGATTGCAATGAACATGGGCGTCAAAACTGCCAAACGTCTACCGTAGACTTCGGAAAGTGGAGCCCAGAGAAGCGGTCCAAGTCCAAATCCAAACAGGAAGAGCGTAGTGCCCAACACTGCGACCTGGTTTCCTACGTTGAACTCGGCTGCTATCTGTCGCGTACCTGCAGAATATGCAGAAGAAGCCCATGTCGCGCTCATAGTCGTGAGGCCATACATCATGGTCGTTGTGATCTTCTTCTTTGTGGGCCAGTTCATGGGGCGATAAGGATCGTCGTCGCCCTCAAAATCTACCAGCACATCTGCAGTGGTCTGCTGGTGCGCCAGAGGATGGGAAAATGGCGCAACATTCGGTCGTGTACGTATTCGTGAAAGTGCGGTGTCGCGTCTAGATATTGTCCGGCTCAAAGGCTGATTCATACCACTCGCCGTGGCTGTCGCTCTTCTGTCTCTTGGTAGACTGCGTCTGCTGCGTGATCGCGAAATGCTTTCTTGAAGTTCTCTTCCCGATGGACGGTGGCCGTCATGGTCGGCATCCTTCTCTTCCTCATACTCCGACGATGAATCGGACGTTGATTCGCTCCGCTGTCTTGGTCTTGATCGCCTTCCACTCTCAATATCTACGTCTGTGTGTGGTGTCGTAGTGGTATTCGTTTCCGATGATCGTTCGTCTTTAGAATCCATGTCTACAGTGGTTCATATCTTGTCGCTTGTGCCAACGGTGTACTCTGGAATGCTTGAACATAAGACTACGATCCCTGTTCTAGGTGCAGCTCGAAGAATGAGAAAGATTGCCGGAAACGTGGCAAGTGCCGGACGCGTTTATGATGCTAAAGTCGTCAGCAACAATAGAACGAGGGATTGATAGAACATCAGTAACGCTAAGCAATGACAGATGCCACAAAAATCTACTATCGCTGGGCATCTCCGGTCAATATGACGTAGATTTTGCGTACTAATCCGCTGCGCTAACCTCGAACGGTATAGTACATTCATTGCTCGGCCTTCTCGAGGTGTTATTCCCAGACCTCAGTTCGGATAAATCTCCGGCTGACAGATTTTCCAACAAGTATCGCTCGCACGAAGACAATGTGTAACAGTCGAGGAAAGACGCGTGCGCACCGTGAACGCCCCATTTTCGGCGACGCGACAACAATGACGTAACGACTTGCAGCAAAGACGTGCAATGTCCTTCCGCCAGCTCTTCATTACTTCTATAGCACGTAAGAAACATAAAACCTGGAATTGAGACATTCTGGGTACATTGCTAACATTACTGGTATTACTCGACAAGTAGTTTTCATCTACCTATCCAGGTGGGTCATTAAGTATTCTTACAAAGCTCCAGGGGTGTTCTTAATGGCCTGAGCAGCAGCCTCGCAGTCCTCGCCTAGCGGAACAACAGCGCCATATCCGACAGACTGTCCACAGCCAGTGAAGCCATAAACTCCCTGGTAGAATCCGGAACCATCTGGACTGGCCTTTTGCAAGGTAGCAGAGAATACATCGGCACCCGCTGAAGGACCAAGAGTTACGTTGCCCGAGCGGTAAGTTGGCTGTGCGGTGGCGTTGTTAAAGAAATAGACATTGCGCTGGCACTTGGGTGAAAGGAGGCTTCCCACGCTGCCGAGCAAGAAGGGTTGATTGACCATGCTTTTCCACATGTCAAGGGAGTATCTGGGTGCTGCCTGGTTGGGTTCGCTGACGAACTTCAGATCGAACGCCTCGGAGTACAGGCCAGGACCGCTGACAGGGTTGGGTGCCTGTGCCCACTTCGAGTTGATGCCGAAAGATCCATCCCTGTATGATTGGAATGGTGCATTGAGTGGTAGAAATGCGCCGATTCTGGTCTGAATACCGCCTACAGTAGCTAAAGGGTCGCGCGTTAGCTATAACCCACAGGCTGAACTGAGTTCGCGTCAATTACTTACCAACTAGAGATGGGACGAGGCCGGCGACATAACCCTGGGTTACTTCGTCCACGCCGGCAAGGTACGACACAAGGGGCGCATTGAGTGGTGTCTTGGAGCTACCGACGCCGACATAGGGGATCATAGAGCTGCCGACCATCAATCCTGTAGCAAGCTGGAGGCCGCCCTGGCGGATATCGGTGTTGGCTCCGGCGTTAACGATGACCGGGTGCATGCCCTCGGGAAATTTCAGCTCTTCGGGAAGAGACAGCAGATTTAGTCCGCCTAGGTTGACCAAGCTCGAGAACGACTCCTTGAGGGCCTTCATGACAGCATCCTTGGGCACCGGAACAAGGAACCAGTCTGCAGACTGTATCAGTACAAGATTTCCTTACAGTCCAGAGAATTCACACTTACTGCTGGTCGCACTCATAGTGCGATCTTGCTGGTTGTAGATGGCAACCTCGTTTGGGCACGTTGTGCTTTGGCCAGCGACGAGGCTTGCGGCAGCAAGCAGTACTTGGAGGAAGAAGCGTGCCATGGTGTAGCTGATGGTTCAGGTGGATGGTTGAGTAGAGAGCGGTCTTACGGTGGCATAGGCCCGTTATATACAAAGGTGCGTTCTTGTTTTGGGATCGTCATCATACCCACGTAGACTAACATGGTGCTTTGCACCACAACAATGACTCTATAGCTCTGTCAGTGCCTTGCTCCCGAGCCTGGCCGTAGCATCCGGAGCGATTGGGCGCTCTGGACATTGAGATCGACTGCTAGCATTCCCATGCTCATTCGGTGGGATGGACATCACGGCTCCTGTTCTCAGCGCTAGCCATCAATTAGGTTTCAGTTCGCCCCGTTTCGGTTTTTAATGAACCCACTTGTAAATCAGGCTAGCTACAAGTAATCGCTCGGCACAAGAAGATCAACGATCGTCGGTACCAGCGCTTCCGGTCCGCTCCAATCCCTTCCAGAAGGACTCTTACATCGCGCGGCTATGAAGCTCCCGAATAACGGAACCTGTGTGATGCGGGCTACCTGACTCAACTCATCTATCTGAGCATTTCGTTATACAACCGTACACAATGATGCTATAAAATGGGATGATACTTGTGTGATCACTCGAGACTTGATAATTTTGGATTTGAGATACCCCTATTACGATGTAATCACAAACCCATGCGGCCACTTTCAGGTATGCGTGAGAGCTTACTCAAATGAGTACACTCTAGCGCTTATGATACGCTATGGGAGATGACGATGTGAAGCAGTTTAGAGTTTTCCCATTCAGGAACAGGAAACTTGAAAGAACATGAAGTGATGCGGATGGCGCTAAGCTTTATCTTCCGATAAACGTCTTCCAACTGGTATCATGTGTTTTGATTTTGCACGGCTTCATGACGAACATGCGCAAACCGAATTATCAGCCTCATGACCCTCGAAGCTGATCGTGCACATGTTTGCATACTTTACCGGATCGTATTTTCCCTGAAGCAGTATTCAACTCTTCAAAGGTTGACCACCCTTTCATGATGATGACGCGAAAAGACTTGGCAGGTAGCATTTCGGGTGCCTGGGTAGATAGTCAGCGCGCTCACCATCTTGAATGTGATGTCTATGTAGACGGAGAGTTCGAAGGGAGGAACAGAATGCCATGATCGCTCGGTTAATGCAGCCCTCCCCACACGCGCCCAGGTGGCTTGTGGGACGTGTATGTATGCCAAGCCACTAGCACACGCCTCCAACGCGCGCGAACTTCCTTGAGGCGTGACGTTTGCGGTTCCTCAGCCCTGTCGCACCTTCTCATTCTCCCTTACCGATCATTCTTTTGGCTGCTTGTACAGGCGCATATATTCAGCAACTCTATGCGACTCTACTCCCGCTATTTTTATTACAATTGAGCACAGCACCCGGCCATGACAGATTACAGCAAACAGACAGTCGCGCAACTGCGGCAGGTGTTGAAGGACCGGAGTATACCCAGCACCGGCTTGACACGAAAGGCGCAAATTATCGAGAAGCTCCAGGAGGCCGACCTCGCTGCTGAGACTCCCAGTGCGCCAGATGAGGGTACCGAAAGCGCAGACGCGCCGCCGGATGCGGTGGAGCAGGCGAATACCGAAGTTGGCGACGACACTGCCACCAAAGAGCATGTCCCTGGACCAGCGCTCTCTGAGGCTGGAGGTATGCGCACTATGAGTGCATCGCCGCCGCTAGATGCTGACCCGAGTCTAGAAGCAGAGCAGCCTACACGCGAAGCCGAGCCAGAGTCTGTACCCGTACCCGCAGCGACTACCAATTCCCTCCCCGAGACAATTTCGCACATTGACAGCGATATTCCTCCACCAGACGAGATTAAAGCAATAGAGCGGCCTGCCGAGGACACAACCAACGCGGAGGAGCCCGGCTCAATACAACCAGCGGGAGTCTTCAATGCACCGCCCGCAGATGCCGACGATGTGGTTGGCCCAACCGTGACGGAGCCTACGGATGCGGAAGTTGGAGACGTAAAGAAGGTCGAAGTCGCAGAGGGCGAGCTGCCAGATGCTCCAGGACCGGCTGCTGAAGCTCTGCGGTTGGCGCAGCCAACGTCTGGACTCCCCGAAGATTTGCAAGACACGAGCATGGACGCGAAGACAGCTTCACCTGTGTCCAATGAGCAACAATCCGTTGAGAATCCGGAATTGCTTACCGTTCCAGAGCCCTCGACGACGGAAACATCGAGGCTCAACACGGAAGAAGTAGAAACAGACTCGAAGAAGAGAAAGAGGAGGAGTGACACCCCCGAGATGGCGGACCAGGAGATCAAGGCAAAGAAGCACAGGCCCAGCCAGGAACCGGCGCCTGGCGTTCACCTGCAGGAAGACGAGGACACCGTCATGGAGCAAAGAAGATCGGAGGAAGAGACTGCACCTTTAGCAAATGGCAATCCAAGCGAAACAAACGACACTCGCTCTATACCAGCCGGGGAGGATCCGCCAGTTATAGAGACTGACACAAGACGCGAGAAAAAGGAAAAGGCCTCTCGGTACAAAGACCTCATGAAATCCAACGCAGACGACACACCCCAGGAAGCCTTGACTGATGACAGGCCCACGGTACCCGCGCTCCACCCAGTGACATCTGCATTGTACATCCGCAATTTCATGCGCCCTCTGCGTCTAGAGCCACTACGAGCGCACCTCATCTCTCTTGCCTCGCCGCCATCCACCTCACCGGACCCCACAATTGTGGAAACCCTTTTCCTGGACGTACTCAAGTCACATGCGCTTGTACTCTTTAGCACTAAGACTGCTGCATCACGAGTGCGAGCATCTTTACACGGCTCCATCTGGCCACCAGAAGGCAACAGGAAAGAGCTCTGGGTCGACTTTGTCCCGGATGAGCACGTGAAGGATTGGATCAAAGAGGAAGAGGACGCTGCTGCTGCCGAGAAGGACGCTCGTGCAAACAAACGCTCACATAACCCCAAACGGTTTGAAGTCGTATATCCAGAGTCTAGTGATGGCTCTGTTGTAGCTGTATTCCAGGAAGTCGGTTCAGGCGCTCCTGCAAACGCACCACGAGGCCCACGCGCAAGCGCAGACGCACGAATGCCATCTATACAACAAGCACCAGCACCATTGGTCCCAACAGCCTCATCGAAAGATACCCGACAAAACACAGAAGCTTCGTTCAAAACACTCCACGATCTGTTCAGCTCCACAGAAGCGAAGCCCCAACTCTTTTATCTCCCCGTTTCGGATGATATTTCCGATCTGAGGCTGAAGGAACTGGACGCCGAGACAAGTAGAGACTGGGCACCTGGCCAGACGAGGAAGGGGCGGGGCATCAAGACTGAGATGAAGTACAAATACAGTTTTGACGACGATGACAGGGTTGTCGAAGTTGGTGAAGAGCGCCCTGACTACAGAGGCGGTAGAGGCGGTAGTGGCTACAGAGGGCGAGGGAGGGGTGGATATAGAGGGAGAGGGGCAGACATTTGGAGAGGATGATTTACCCGAAGGGATGCAATCTTTGTGTAAGGAATATCGAAAGTCGAAGAACCGGGCCAGGTGCTCTGCAACAAATGTTCTTGGCCAAATCCTCCTTCCCTATGTCTGGCCGCTGCTCGAAATTGCAGCAGGCAAGAACGACGGCTACGGTTTGCTGTAGCTTCTTCATTGCAATGCTCCTCCTGCACCGACCTTGTTGCGCATGGTAGGGTGGCTCCCTACGTAGTCGCACACTGATTTCCTCACTCAATTCGCACAACTGACGACAATGGCCGCCCGGTGTCCAGGCGATCAGCTCACGAGCGACCTCATCGCCGAACAGGCTTTGCCCTTTGGCCATAAAGATATCACCTTCCACCTGCTGACTCTAAATGTCTGCTGCACTCTGGCGTCATTGGCGATTGGGGTTTCCGTCTTCCACATCATGCAACACGCACTGCACTACCGACACCCACACGAACAAAAACATATTATACGTATCCTCTTCGTCATTCCGGTCTACGCGTGGACCACATTGCTCTCTTATGTGTTCTACAGAAGGGCTGTCTACTGTGAGCTTGTCCGCGAATGCTACTCCGCTTATGCTGTCGCCAGCTTTTTCACGCTTATGTGTCATTATATTGCACCTGATCTCCATGAGCAGAAAGAGTACTTTCGCCACGTCGAACCGAAGAATTGGGGTTGGCCGTTGAATTGGTTCCAGAAGCTGACCGGCGGCGAGCACAAAGGGTTGCTGAGGAGGCCGAGGAGCGGCATTACCTGGTTCAATGTAAGTGATGGCCTAGCCTGTGTTCTTTGAGAGGTTACTGATCATCCGCAGATCAACTACATCGGGATATTCCAATATGTCGTCCTTCGTACCATCGTAACAACTGTAGCCGTCATCACGTCATCCCTCGGTCAATTCTGCAAAGGAAGTCATAACGTACGCTACGCTTCGCTATGGACGGCCATCTTTGATGCACTCTCTGTTCTTGTTGCTATGTATTGCCTACATCAGATCTACGGGCAGCTCAAAGAAGATCTCGCACCCAACAGGCCCGTCTTCAAGATGGTTTGCGTCAAGCTTATCGTCTTCTTTACTTATTGGCAAACATGGCTCATCTCGCTGCTCATTCAATACAGAGCACTGCGACCTACGCGCTTCATTGCTGAACTGGATCTTCATGTCGGAATTACCTGTCTGCTTACATGCACTGAGACTTTGGTCTTTGCTGTCCTGCATTACTGGGCGTTCCCATGGAGGCCCTACAAGATCGATCGGCTTCCGAAGTTCCCTGAACAAAGATACGAGTGTGGACCCAATGAAGCTTTGGTAGAGGTACTGAATCCTTGGGATTATTGCTGCGCCGCTGCTCGCGGCTTCCGTTGGCTATTCCATGGCATTCACTTTCGGAACGACAGCGTAGCCTACAAGTCCGATTGCAAAACTCATGGTCCCAGGACTCGAGGCGGCACGCAGTCAGAGCCACTACACGACGGATCGAAGAATAGTCGGAGGTGCAAAGAGAAGGGTCGCAAAACAGCTTGATAGGCTCGTGGACTACGTACATGACCTTGAAAAGAAACAACCAGGAGGCGTCCAGGAAAGATTGACAGTCTACACCAAGTATGAAAAATTAGGAATAGCTCAACTTGTATCTAGACAGCAATACAAAACAGGAATACTGAGAGAATTTCCTTCTTATCACAGCCCTTTGCAACGATGTGAAGCTTTGGAATTATAAAGGCATTAGGTCGCCGACGGGCGGCTTAGCGCTTACATAACACCAATGAAGCTCGGGACGATCTTCACCAGCACCACAGCTACGGCTCTCGTCCCTCAGACTTCGCAATCCCGTAAATCCCCAATGTGTCCAGGTTCCCCACAGCAAATCCTTCTGGTGCCCGTGAGACAGTTAGCGTCGCTGCTAACGTCTGCACGCGACTGCGGCTAGCTTCCGCGTGTCTGGTATTTGAGTCGGCCTGCCCGCATCGAGCGCGTTCCGTTCCTCGATGCGATCGCTTCGCACGCTCGCTCGCCCTCAGCCTGAGCACAGCACAACATGCCGTCTAAATCACGTGGACTGAGGACCTCGACAGGGTGGTAAGTTCACGCAGATCAAGCATGCATTAGTTACTGTGAAAGCAGAAGCTCGAACCTCTCTATGCACAGCATCGTAAGCGCAATGCTAACAAGTGGACAGCTTGACATGCCGCAAGCGCAAGGTCAAGTGCGACGAAAGCCATCCAAGTTGCAAAAACTGCGAGAGAGTCCAACGAGAATGTGTATATGCTGAGAGGACCCCAACACCCCGACGCCCGCGAGCACTAAGTGCGCGTGACGTCGACGTGACCGCAGCTATTGGGGACTCAGCGCCATCAAACAATGAGACCGAGCCTGGGTCTGTAAGCATTCCAACGCTAGGTTCAGAGCCTGTGGAGCCGTTACAGTCGTGGCCCTCATTCCCCGCAGAACCGCCGGGGCTCACTGAAAGTATACTACCAAACGATGATTTCTTCCTTGACGACAGTCTTTTCACCTTCGGGGAAAGCTTGGCGCCTAATTTTGGACCTGTCGAATGGTAACATCGACTCGCTTATTGAGATTGACATTGACTAAGATCTGATAGGTATGATCTACTGGCGGAAGACGCGATCAACAGTATGCAAGGGCAAACGAATAGCAATCGCTGGAATTTCGATATTGCAAGTTTATCAAGAAGACAGTCCCCTCGGCAATCCGTCGCTCTGGCAGGCGATGATGACCCTTTTGGTAGCGTCAACGTTCACACAGTCGCAATAGCCGAGCAACCATGGAATACGGAAACAAGGATTGAGTTGAAGCGGCAAGAGCTGACGTACTTTGAACATTATGTCAGTGATGTAGCACCGATCTTGGATCTTTTCGACCCTGCGAAACACTTTGCGAATGTTGTCCCCCACCTCGCCTTGCATAACGTAGGTCTGCTCAAGTCCTTGTTGGCAGTCGGTGCTTGTCATATGGCCCTATCCCAGGATCAGGATGTCGGCAATGAGGCTGCTTCTCAGGTTCAACCCGGTACGCCCGCTTCGTCGTCTAGCGCATCGTCCACTCCACGAAGGGCTGCCGAACAACTGTACTATGAGACACTGCAGTATCTGTCGCAGAATATATGGCATCAGTCATATACCAATTCTCGCGAAATATTGGTCACTGCTACAATGATCTCGACATATGGTAAGCAATGTCTCTATGCGAATAACGTTTGCGAAAGGTACTAATCACATGTACCAACTCGTAGAAATGTTTGGTACGGCTGGTAATCCCGATCACAGTAATTGGGACCGTCATCTGAGAGGAGCTTTCTGGATACAAAAGAACGCAGGCGCAAGCGGCGAGTCTCCCGATAGTCTGCAACGTGCAGTTTGGTGGGCTTGGCTGCGGCAAGACATCTGGGCAGCTTTCCGTACTGGACGACCAGCACTGACAATACATCAGCCCAAGGTAGCGATGGTGGAACTCACGTCAGAAGGACTGGCGACACGCATCATATATATCGCCGCAAAATGTGTCCAATTCGCGGCAGCGCCGAAGCAAGGGGACATAGCTGGCTACATTGAAGCAGGAGAAACACTGCTACGAATGCTAGATGCTTGGAAAAGTCTCCTTCCATCAAGCTTCGAGCCCATACCTGTGGAGACTGGACCCACCGCATCATCTCCAAGTTCGACCCTCGAAGCGAAGCCGACGCCGATCTGGATACACCCTCCCGCACATGCCGCTGCTATCCAAACCTACCACTTTGCGCGAATAATCATGATTCTCAATCAGCCAACGACAGGAGGTCTCAACACGTATCAAACTCGCTTCAAGCTCCTTCGCGAAAGCACGTCGACAATATGTGGTATTGCTTTGGCGCAGCAATCGCAAAACTCCCCTTCGGCTTTTGTCAGCTTCCAGGCTATCTATGCAGGTATTTATACCAGCTCTTCGTATATGTACAGATTACTGACTTGACATCAGCGGCACTCTGTATGGAGACACCAGATCGACAAGCGGAGATACTGGAGATTCTCAGATCCGTCTTGAGCATAAGCAAGTTTCCGTCGGTCTCGATACTAGATGAATTGGTCAATGTCTGGGGTGGGAAGTCACATCAATGATACTAGTTGGATGTCTTCACAATGCTACACGATTATCCATGCAATCGTTCTAGGGCTTCTCGCTAGACGACGTATCCCATGCTGTACCAGAGAGGCACAGCTACAACTAGAGCAGCACATAGGCGGAACCCTTGTCGCGCTTCAGAAGTCACTTTGATTGTTGGAACATGACGCACAACTCTGGGGCCTTGCCGACGAAGCTGTATGGAGTATCGGCAGACCTGGTGGTCTCGCATCGAGCGCCAATCGGGTTTGGCTCTGGCCTGCATCGACTACGCTAGCGCATCGTACTGCCTTTTCGGGCCGTTTTGGTGGTGACCATCACCACCTTACTCAGAAAGGCTCGAATCGAGTACTAGACCGCATCACATCAAACCGGTAGGATCACTTGCTGTGGTCGTATTGCGATATTCCAAAGTCAAGGGCCGCAAGCCTGTTATCATCGCTAGGGTTCACCCAGCAAACCGATGAGAACGCTACATCAGCATTTCCGTCTCCATACCGCTTCGGCAAGAGCTTGCCAAGCATGATTGCAATTGATCATTCGAAACGCTGGTCTTCTCCTATCACCCCAATGTTCCAGAAGCAGGTCAAGCAATGCAGATATGGTGGAATTGGGTTCACGGGTCTTCACTATCGGACTTCAACACTGCATCGGGGTCGCCCCTGACTTTTCAGTGACTGAGAAGTACTCCAATTTCAAGCTTTGATCAGTAATTTTCTGTAATTGGTATCCTTTCGCATAGTAGCAACGATACTCGTCATCGATAGCGCACTCTTAACCCATTTCCGTCGAAGCTCTCGCTTCACAATTTCTCACATTCCGCCAAGCGCTAATACATACGAAAGATCAGATTTCTAGACGAATCCCGGATGACAACAACTCTCCGAAATGCTGTCACATCTTTCCGGAGCAACCAGCCATGGTGACACGCACTCAACACATTCGTATTTCCACACGTACAACAATCACTATAGGCTAAAGACTGACGTATCAGTTTACGGATATGGAAACCGTCACCTTATTGACGTCCCTTCATTCGTTGTGTTTCATGTTGCTGACGGACACGGCCGGTGCTGCACAGCGTCAGCACCTTAACAAGCGGCTGCATACCCTCCCTTTCCAGGTTTCCCCACACGGCTCCGTTTAACCTTATATTGACGGAACAACCTCATATGAACGCGATCAACTCTGCATATGCGCGATCAAAGGACATCGGCCTTGTACACCCCGGATATCCGCTCAGCGCAGCATGCAGCCGCGAACAGGGAACAGTCAATTACACTTTGGGCGACTGCCGCCTGACTTCATCTCCCCTCACTCATACTCTTCCAGCCTTCATAAACGTCGAGCAACATCACCAGACTTCGCCTCGATATTGCGATCGCTATACTGGCATGGCATATTGCTGATTCTGCTTCTATAGCAATCTAAAATCATTTCCGTGACGATGTGGGGTTACGTGCTAATTGGGCCTGCGGATGATTACCGAAGCTGTTGTCTGTATGTCGTGATGATAGCTTTACCCAGAGTACACGTCCTTATACAGACGCGAAAGACTACACTGACACATATAAAGTCTACATGAAGGACTCGAGAGAACGAGCATCTGCTCACGAAACAACAGATTCAATCTCAACTAATCATCTACCTGAGCTCTGCTTACCACATCCACGATGAGGTATACAACCACTGCCGCCACTCTTCTTAGCCTCGCGACCACCTTCGCGCACCCTTCGCCCTCCGCCGACCCCCTTCGTATCCTCCCACCGAACTGGTCGTTCACCATCTCCTCCATCCGCGGCCCAGGCTGTCCAGACTCCGGCAAAAACGGCACCGTCTCGCGCACCACGCGCCCAACCTTTGGCTCCAACACCGTCGATGGCAGCGAGATCTACTACTGGTACATCGCATATCCATGGATGCGTGTCGACCTCGAGGCCGGCCCCCGCCATACATGGTGCGAGACGACGCTGGCATACAAGGAGTACAAGGATTTCGACAAGACTGCTGAGGCAGAAGACTATAAGCTGAGGCTGCACAAGAACGGTACAAAGGGCATCATGACGTACGAGCTTGATGAGGGAGTGCAAGTCTACTGGGACTTTGCTTACTACGTGGGCGAAGGGGTTGGAAGAACTGAGGTACGTTGTCCACGATACTGAACCCTACCATGTATAGGCAATATACTGACTCTTCCAATAGGTCGCCGATACCATTGACCTGACTGGTCCTGCTTCATCTGGTCCGTATGCTCAAGAACACTACTCCAACATCAGTTACCCACCCGAGCTTATTCCTCAGCCTAATTGCGGAAGTGGTACGTTCACTTTCCGCACTGAGATGTGGGTACAAGGCAAGGAAGGTCAGAAGGGTGTTGTAGATAGTGAGCATTCCTACAGCGAGGCGCTTGGTGACCAGTACTATGGCGCGCAGCAGGGGTTCAGTTATGATTGGGAGAAGTGTACATAGGGGTCACAGGATGAGAGCTATGCTTGGAGATGAGAGGGGTAAAATTTATAATGGTCGCTGGGGAAAAGTTATTCGCGTTATGGAAGATATGTGTCCACAGAATGTCAGTCGTGTTTTCAACGTCCTTCCTGTTTTCAAACATGCTGATGTGGATTTCACTTTCACAGTGAGTTTTTATCGTTGACCAGCGATCTCGGCGCAGCATCCATCATGATTGCTTTGCATGGTGTTACCGGGAATATCATGAGTTACACGCGTTCAGTATCAACGCTAGAATACATTGGTCGTACATATCAATCATCGCTCTGCCAACATGTTCTTGATCTGCCGCCAGTAGCTGCCGTCTACCTCCTTCTGCAATTCGTCCTTGGCTAGCCACTTGAAGTCTTGAAGACCAAGCTTGTTCTCCTTGAGGTTGACCTGGCCGGCCATGATGCGCGCCTTCAGGAAGAAGGTCTTGGAGCCGTACTCCTTGAGGTCGCCCGTGGGCTTGGGTTCGCGGTAGTCCACCTGGTGATGACCAACTGGCACGTGGCCGACCAGCCAAGTGTTCATGTTAATGCCACCGGTGTGTGTGATGATACGACTCGCTGCCTGGTAGTTGTTAGCATCTCAGTAGATCTCCATAGGATGTGGTATTGCGTACGCCGTGCAGATTCTCCTCCTTCAAGCGATCCTGTGGGAACTGCCATTGCCCCTCCTTATTCTTAACAAGCAGATATAGCGTTCTCTGAAGCGCGCGATTCAAGCTCTTTGTGTCGTTCTTCTGATCCGCTTCTGTTATCCTCGGCATTGGCTTCTCTACGGGCTCGCGCTCCATCTTCTTTGCGCCAGTGGTGTCCGATGCGTCCTCCAGGCCAGATTGCTCAGCGTCCTCGATAAGCTTGCCAACCTGGTGTTCAAAGTCGCTCTCTTGTGCTCCTACGAGGAGCTCGTCGTTCCATGCTTCGTCTCCGTAACCTTGATATCGTCCGATGTCGCGGGCGGGGGTCAGCCGTTGCTTCATTTTCCGTTTCCATTCTAGGTCTGCAGGTGTTCGCTTCTTTACGTAGAAGTATCTTGTGAAGGGTAGCGCAAGTCGTTCGTTCAATCGTCGTTGGTATAGGAAGAAGGCAGCTTCGAAAGGGTGGAGGTCGCGTGTTATTTGCGGGGGGCGGGACAAGACGACACCTGCGTTGACGGCGTAGGATGTTGACGGCGATACCTGGGCAACGGGAGGAATGTGTTGGGCAACTTGGTCCTCGGTTTGGACAGCCGCGGCGGCAGCAGATGCATATGTGCGGGCGACGGTGTCTCTACATGAGCGACATATTGATTGACCTTCGTTCGTCAGCGCTCCAGTTGTCTCTAGCCCCAATTGCATTCCATACCGGCTCGTGAGGCCAATCGCCTCGTTGTCTGCTGTCCGGCGTTCATTTCTCCCAGTGCCCTCCGCGGTATCTCGATGCAGCCGCTGCCATCTCGAGATCTCAGAAAAGTTCGGGGAGCGGAGGTGCATTGGGTCTAGCGGCATTACCTAAGCAGATATTTCGAGTTAACTTTTCTTCGGCGCGAACACCATCTCTTCTTCTCCACGGCACCTATCCTTATCCCCAGCATACTCGCATTGTCATGAGATCCTGGTCATTTAACGGTGCCTAGAGGGAGTCGAGCAGTCTTTTTCGCTAGCGGTACCTTCACAAATCCTAAGGTGTACGGCTAGATAGATTTTGCTCACATTCTTACGCGCTCAAGGACCTTACACGCTTGCATGCTTATCTATGTGACGACGTTATGTTTAAGATGGCACAACAGTCAGCTTATCCGCTGGCTCATGCGTTGTGTGCGTCTATGTATGCTTTCAAGCAGAGCGGTCTCAGGTGTACCGTAACTATCGCCAGAACAACGTTGGCGGCTGATAACTTCACGCGCCTTTCCCCCCGTTCCAACCCCCGAGAGGGCGCACGATTAAAGACCCAAGTGACGTAGCGTAGCTGTACACATCATCTCAATATATCACATCTGATACCTTACTCCCGGGACAGTTGAAGGTGCATTATCGGTGTTTCCTTCCCCCGATCTCCAAGTCTTGGCATCGAAATTTGGGACTGGACGCGTTCTCGCCGCGCAGAGCTTAGACGCAGGCACACCACCACAACCCTGATACCCCTCACACGCCGCCAACATGTCTCTCACGATACCCAACGCTCCTAACGCCGGCTTATTCAAGCAGGGTTACCAGAAGTATGGCCCTTTGCAACCCCGCAATCACAGTAAACAACCAGCTAACCACCCCGCAACAGCTACGACGCCGAAGATGGCGCTGTTATTCGCAACATCGACGCCTGCCGGACGATTGCCCAGACCGTTCAGACCTCTCTCGGGCCCTATGGACGCAACAAGATCGTCATAAACCACCTTCAGAAAATGATCCTTACCTCAGACGCGGCGACGATACTGCGAGAACTCGAGGTTGTACACCCTGCGGCGAAGCTTCTCGTCATGGCCAGCCAGCAACAAGAGGCAGAGATGGGTGATGCGACAAATCTGGTCATCGTCCTGGCCGGCGAGCTGCTGAAGAAGGCGGAGGAGTTAATACGGATGGGCCTGAAGACAAGTGACATTGTCTTGGGTTACGAGAAGGCACAGCTTGCGGCTCTGCAGACACTGGAGGGTATGTCACTCACGCAAACTGGCAGCTGAATCGGGGCTAACCTATCGCAGAACTGGTATGCGACAAAGTCGAAGACATCCGCTCGCAGCAAGAACTCAGCAAAGCCATCCGCACCGTAGTCGCAGCCAAACAGTCGGGCAGCGAAGACTTCCTCGCTGACCTCGTCGCCGAAGCCGTTCTCGCCGTCCTCCCCAAGAACCCCGTCAACTTCAATGTCGACAACGTCCGCGTAGTAAAGATCATGGGTGGTGCCCTGGAGCAGAGCAAGGTCGTCAAGGGCATGGTCTTCGCAAGACAGCCAGACGGTACCGTCACAAAGGCGACAAAGGCCAAGGTCGGAGTCTTCTCATGTCCTATCGACATTTCCCAGACTGAGACCAAGGGCACGGTACTATTGCACAACGCAAAGGAGATGATGGACTTCACAAAGGGCGAGGAGCAGCAGGTGGAGCAGGTCATCAAGGAGCTCCACGACTCCGGTATGAGGGTCGTTGTTGCTGGCTCGACCATCGGAGAACTGGCCCTTCACTACCTCAACCGCTACAACATCCTCGTCATCAAGGTTCTCTCCAAATTCGAGCTTCGACGGTTATGCAGGGTAGTCGGTGCTACGCCGCTCGCTCGTCTCGGTGCACCTATGCCAGATGAGATGGGTACTATCGACGTCGTTGAGACACTGGAAATTGGCGGTGACCGCGTCACAGTATTCAGACAGGAGAATGAGCAGACACGGACCGCGACTCTGGTTCTACGCGGCGCTACTCAGAACCACCTCGACGACGTTGAGCGGGCGATTGACGACGGTGTCAACGTGGTCAAGGCCATCACCCGTGATCCTCGACTGGTCCCAGGTGCTGGAGCAACAGAGATGCAGCTTGTTGAGAAGATCAAGGCCATTGCGGACAAGACATCCGGTCTGGCGCAATACTCTATCCGCAAGTACGCTGAAGCTTTCGAGGTCATTCCACGAACTCTCGCAGAGTCAGCCGGTCTGGACGCAACTGAGGTTCTCGCCAAGCTGTACGTCGCACACGCTGCACAGAAAGGCAGGAAAGACGACGAGTGGACTGTCGGTGTCGATATTGAGAACGACGACAACACCGGTACACTCGATGCCAAGGAAGAGGGCATTCTCGATCTCTGGGTCAGCAAGATGTGGGCCATTAAGCTCGCTACCGAGGCTGCGAGGACGGTTCTCAGTGTCGACCAGATCATTGTCGCAAGGCAAGCTGGTGGACCCAAGATGCCTGGAAAGGCGCAGCCGGGCAACTGGGACCAAGATGATTAAACTCCGTTGCCGGTATGAGGGGTAGTGTATAATGACATCGACTAGACGCTATTGAAGCACCAGACGAATGATATCTTCGTTCTACCTCACCGGGTTTCGGCTGTTCACGTGTCACGTATATCATGGTATGGAAGTACCGAATGCTTCTGAGCGAACCCGACCAACTATGGAGCTGATGTGATCATTTGTCCGGCTTCTCGGGCACTCGTGGGGTTGTCCTTAACATGATGTCTCTTCGACCCAAGCTACCAAAACCCAGAGCTCGTACCAGGATGTTGGTCCGTTGGCTTTCATTGGATTACGAACATGAATGTTGTTTTTCTTCTTCAGCTCAGTTCTGAGCTCACATACGGTACTTGTGTGGTCTTACTTTGATCCTGGTCTAGCTGGAAACTTGCAGTAGCAGTCCAATCAATCCTCGCCGCGGAAGCGGCCTTATCTACCCCTCGTTGATTCTGAACGCAATCCTTCAGCCAAGAGCATGCAGAGTTTATCGATTCTTGCTCTAGCATTACAGCTATGTCAACCCTTACTGCAGACTTGCCCAGGGCCTGGTTGGCATGAACAGCAGACGTTACTACCCGAGATGCATGATGCATCGGCACCCAGCTCCCACTCCCGCTGCTTCCATAGATCACGCGGTCCGTGTTTCGCGCTTGGCCCGACAGAGGCATGATCCGCGACAATGATGCAGCAGGATGCTGGGTGAACGCGACAGATCGCTTTCCTTTTTGTTCTTCCAGTATTCTTCTATAAGCATAATTTCCACGGAAGTGCCGAATCGCTTGGCGTCTGGCGAAGTATAAAAAGCCGCCCCTTTCGCCCCGATCTATCTGTACGCCACATTCCTCGTGTTTTCCAACATATCGCTCTTCGCTCGATCAACGTACACGCGTCAATACCGAACACATCTACTGAGCACTTTGCTCAATGCGCAGGTCGTAAACTGTGGTATGGTCTTCAAATCTAGTTAGCCCTTTTTGACTAACTGTTCGATAGTCGAGAACATCATCAACGCTGTCCTGCCGAGCACCAATATCCCATTCATCGCCCTACTGTATCTCGCTGTGAGTTCCCTACCTACACCCATCCCCCATCCCCCATCACCACATATCCACATATCCACATATCTACATACCCCCATCTCCACACCACCACATCTCCCCAAAGCCGGTCTCAACCCCTACGCCTCACGGTGCAGGTCCTTTGGTGTTAAAAATTATTTGTGCCACTTATTGTTACTCCAATGGAACGACTATAATCTCAAGATTATCTAGACTTAGACATCATTCCGCTTGAACCTCTTTTGAGGATCGCGATGAGAACGGCATATTTGCCGATCTGTCAGTCTGGGACGTTCAGCAGCCACTACGATGGGTCCAGTCGTCTCTGTGTTCATCGATCTGCATGCATAATGCATTGATTGGAACTTGAGATGAGAGGTACTCATCGTGTCTTCTGCTGAACTCGTCGTTCACTCAATGTTATTTGATCTCTCAAAGATCTCTCAATGACCTCGTCGATACATCGTTATCACGTTGTCGCCACATCAATGTTACATATCATTTGATAGTATTCTTTTTGAATATTATCATCTGCTCGTCACGAGGTGGTAGTGTTTCGCTTGTTGACCGGCAGCGAGACACTATCATCTCTGGCAAACAAAGTCAGCACTCTTGAACGCCTTCAAGCGTATAGAGAAACCGACTGACCGATATAGATTGCCTGGTATGCAATCTCCAATCTCTTCTATGTGCTTAAAGCTAACTTTCTATAGAAGCTCCCTCTTACGCATCCACAGAAATCACCATGCGATATTCCCTTCCGCAGCAAAATGCGGACCTTGGTCCTAAGGGTTCAATCAGACTTCTGGCGACTAGAAGGAAGGCAATGAATTCGGTCATCCCCATTCGCAACGCCAGTGGGGTTCAGAAGGGTTGGAAAAGGTCCGCTTCAACCAGGACCCAACCCAGGTTCCCGGTGGATGGTGCTCTCGATAAATTCAACTTCTCCATGCAAGAGGACGATGGCGCTAGCGACCATGGCGAGGTAGGTATAGAGGGGGAAGTCCGTGTGGGTTGCCCATTTCACAAGCATGATCCGAAGGCGCACCAGTTATCATCGTGCAAAGGGAAGGGGTATCTTGAGCTTGCCAAGTTGAAGTATGTCTGCGTTCAAAATCAGCACTCTTCACCGGCTTGGGTTCTAACACACAGCAGAGATCATTTAAAACAAGTACACGGGTTATCGCTGGAACGCCTCAATGCCGATTTCAACTTTAAGAATGGAGAATACCGTAATCTCAGGACACTAGAGGAGAAGTGGAGATTGGTTTACCGCCGCTTATTTCCCGAAGAGGCCGAAGATTCCATACCTTTGCCTTACGCCAACGAAGATCGTGACCAGTATGATGGACTACTCTCCGAGCTTGAGAGCGTTGCGGGTCGCCGAACAATGGGAGAGAAAGCCTTTCGAGACGGGGTCCTCGATTTTGCGCGCAGGTTCGTACAGGAACGTCACTCTGCAAGATCGAAATCAGTCGATTCGGCAGTGGATTTCATGACGAACCCTCCAACGAGCGCGACCATACACACACCCCTATCACCGCCCGTGTCCCACGAGGATTCCTTCCGAACGACCACGGATGACGAGGGCTACTGCGGTCAAAGCCCTAGGCTTGCCAACAAAACCAGCACAAATCTCGATGCGTACACACCAGCGGCTGCAGACCCCTGGTCATTCGAACAAGTCTTCAACGCGGACCCATATTCAACCAACAACAACCAGGAATGGAACATCAGATCACAGCCTTTGTCGGCTATTTCTACAGATGGAGTCACGTCGCTGGAGGACTTTGCGTGCTCTAGTCTACCACCCGCCCCGATCCTTCAATCGCACGCTGGTAGCGCTTATCACGGGTACGCTCCATCGAATGCGAATGTTAGTTCGTCTCCGACGTACAGCTACTCTCTCGGCGACCACGACACCACTTCTTACCCTCGTGTTGAAACAAGGAACCCCGCTCAACGGACACCATACCTTTCAGATCCCGTTTTGAACTCGGGATTTAGTTTGCATGAATCTTCGGAATCGCTATCCGCAATCCACCCCAGCTTCGAAGAGCACAGTCACGCACAACCATCCCTATCGCTTCCAAGCTTATGTCTCAACAACGCGTACGATTATCTCGATATGGAGAACATGGAACACAAATACGAACCCAACATCGACGAAGGTATCTTTGATCTGGAGGCACTGCACTCCGCATGATTCTGATGCTTGTGGAATCATTTGCACAGTCAACATGTTTATCGGCGTTGGTGCGTGGACAGGCGCATGGAGGGTTTATATCGTACCTATCTTATTACAGGAGTCGAAAGGGGCGTCCTGAAGGGCGACCATGACAAGCAAATTGCTTCCGGTGCCTGCAAACAGCGATATGCGTGATGTTTGTTGATCTCTGCTTGTGTTTGATGGGCCCTAATGACTGGTTGTTCGAAAGCACCTTACCACACAAAAGAAACGGAACAACGATTGCCTAAGACGTGGGACACCGGTGGTACCTTCTTCACGTCGCTTGCAGTGGGCCATTGTTTTCATGCCGTTGCAATGGCCATGTAGGGAGGAAAGTGGCGCGCCACCACCGCGACTGCTCATGTCGCTAGCGTGGACCGATTGCACCCAGCCTTCGGTACCAACTCATTCCATACTCTTCTACGGATCAACGACGGATACTGATATCATGGCGTCCAAGCAGTGACTTTGGGTCGTCAGCCATGAAGGCCGATCTTGAATCGGTTGCTGGTTCGCTCAAGACCTACTATAGAGTGGACATCAACAACACACTCCACTCTAGCGTGCGTGGACGCTTGCCCACGAGCCATATCGCCGGCTTTTACCTACCGGAACATGCGCTTGCAGCCTTGAAGCATCTCAGCGGCAACGCAGAATTGGACGCGCATTTGATGTATACTGTGTACTTCACTACACTCAAAGAGCTCTCCGACGCTGTCATCGTTAATGTGGAAGACACCAACTGCATGTTGCAAGTCGCAGAAGCGAGCGCAGTCTGGGGGAAGCCTCGAGAGGACATGGTCACATTGCGCTTATCGGGAACAAATCAAAACGAGGTTGTCGACATGAAGAGGATACTGGAGGCCAAGCTTTCAGGAAGAATAGCGACCACGGGACTAGATGGCCATGCTGCGCGATACGAGATCTGGCACGACTTCTTCGCAACTGCATCTGGAGCTGGGTGGCTACAAGACCTGGCACGAGAAAACGGTGTGACAATCATAAGTGATAAGTTCCAACAGCGTCTGCGTGTTTATGATCCTGAACAGGATGATGCACGAATGGGGCTTGTTGAGCACACCCTTGCAGAGAAAGCCATCATGCAGAGCACATTGGAAGAAACGACCACTATCAAATTAACTTTGAAAAACTTCCAAGAGCTTCTTACGTCGGACAAGGTTGCCCGTGCTCGGGTCAAGTTGGGTGAGACAAAAGTCAGCCTTGATGTGCTAAAGAAAGCACTGGTCCTTCATTGCACTCAGCAGACCGCCTGGCTGGTTATATCTGAGCTAAATTTACCACTACCACACCACACATGTCCCCTCTGCGACGATGCGACAAACGACGTTAAGCTCTCCAACTGCGGCCACTATGCCTGCAAGGAATGCTTCGATCTTCAACTGGAGGTAGCTTCATCCGATCTAAGCAAGGATCACTTTCCGCTAGTATGTTGGCACGACGACTGCAAACAACCAATAGCCATCGCAGACCTACATAAACACCCTACCGGCACGATGATCGATGCGTTGCTCAAGGCATCGTTAAATCATTATATCCGATCCTCTCCAGCTATCTATCGCAACTGTCGAGCGCCTGACTGCAAAGCAGTGTATCGGCGCGGCGGATCTCATGGGATCTTCACATGCCGTACATGTCTGACCCAGACGTGTACTCTATGCCATGCAGAGCCCCATGTCGGCTGGACTTGCGCACAGTATGAATCGCGTGTCCTCAAGAATGAGCGTAACGAGCAGCTTCTGGACGAGTACAAAGCGGCCGCTGGTACAAAAGAATGCCGAAAATGCGCCACACTTATCGAGAAAGTCGAGGGATGCAACCACGTCGAGTGCAACGGTTGTCACGGACACATATGCTGGGTGTGTCTCAAGGTCTTCTCAGAAGTGGAGGTAGTGTACCAGCACATGAACGACGCGCATGGAGGAAATGGGCTGGTGGAAGGATCGGATGACGAAATCAGCGAGTCGGGGAGTGATGAATGGGAGGATGAAGACGATTTCGTGGACTTGATTTGAGCGCATGCTCTGATCGAGGAACCTCTTGTGTGCCTTGTGGCTGGGATCTGGAGGTGTTCATGGTCCATTGGGGAGTAGGTGTGATATCGCATTCTTCGTTCAATGTGACTAAGTTTCATAAACGCGAAACAAATAAAGCTTGTGGGGGGAAAAGACAGTAGTGATTGATAAATCCTTGGATCAGCAAGCGGAAATGCAGCGTCCTTAAGCATCAGAGCCAATGAGAGCTGCCGATGCCTTGGCGATGTGCTTACGAACTGTCGGTCTCACGGATCTGTGGGCATCCGACCGGCGGTTCTGCCCTTCCCTCATTACAAACCTCGCTTGTGTGCTATCGCGACGCGTTAACGGCCGACACAGCGAGGAAATGTCTGTAGGGCCTTACGTTGATGTGACTGGGGCTCAGTGCTTGATTACAAGTTTCCCGAAAAATTGGTCCGTCGTTCAGGTGATGACAGGCGCTCGGTGCATACGCGGTTGAAGAGGTGAGTATATGTAGAGCAACGCATCTTCGGCTTTTAGATCATTTAACACATTGCATCTCAACATCCCATTTCGAGACATATCGAGCATATCACAGATCATCTCATATACTTACTTCTACATCACTTCCGACTTCCTGCACGACCATTTTCACGATGTCAGAACAACGCAACATTGTCATTGTTGGCGCATCGGGCGCGGGCATACAGGCAACCCATTACATCCTGAAGCACATTCTACCAGCTCTCAAGGCAAAGAATGACGCCAAGTATCATGTCTACAACATCTCGCCATCTTCACAGTGGTACTTCAGGGTTGCCTCTCCACGAGTGGCAGCTTCTACTGAGCGCATGTCGACGGACAAAGTCCTCTTCGATCTGCATGAGGGCTTCAAGCAGTACTCCAAAGACGACTTTACTTTCATCGAAGCCTCTGCTACGGGTCTAGAGCCATCATCGCGACGCCTCCTATTTCGCAGCAACAAGGGACAAGAAGACGAATCATTGACGTATCACGCACTCGTCGTGGCAACTGGAAGCAAGACTTATTTCCAAGCTTTCTCGATGAGCGCCGATGCTCAAAGTACCCTGAACGCGATTAGCTCGGCAAATGAGCAAATCGCATCGGCGAAGAAGATTGTTATCGTTGGAGGAGGCGCAACAGGCGTAGAATTTGCGGGCGAAGTTGCTGAGCATCGCAACGGCAAGCCAGGATGGTTCAGCAAGGTGCAGCCAAAAGTTGACGTTACCCTGATTACATCGGACAAGCAGCTTCTCCCCGGTCTCCGGCCTGCAATCGCCAAAGTTGCAGAGCAGAAACTCAAAGCGCTCGGGGTGGAGATTGTCTACAACACGCGAGTGGTCGATTCAACGCAGACAAAAGATGGTCGCACGGCGCTGACCCTCAAGAACGGTGGCAAGCTTGAAGCAGACCTCTACGTTCCCGCTTACGGCGTTCAACCAAACTCGTCGTGGCTGCCAGATCAATTGCTCAATGAAAAGGGCTACCTCGTAACGAACGACTCCACCCTTCGCGTCGACATCGCAGGCCCCCGCGTCTACGGCTTCGGCGACATCGCATCATATTCGCGCAACAACTACTGGGACATTAACCTGGCTCTACCTACCCTAGTCACCAACATCAAGCGCGACCTGCTCTCTTACAACCCCATGCTTCCAGAGGCGAAACCCAAGGGCAAGGACAGAGTGTACACGGCTAATACGACGGAGTCTATGGTTGTCCCCATCGGTAGCGGAGGCGGTGTTGGTGCCGTTTTTGGATGGAAGGTACCTTCATTCTTCGTGTGGGTTCTGAAGGGGAGGGATTACATGCTGGGGATGAGTGGGCTGCCGACGCTGAATGGGGACAAGGTCAAGAAGGAGGTCAAGTGGACGAAGGAGGAGGCTGCGATCTGAGTTTGACTGTGTGCATAGCGAATTTTCCTATTTTCATAGCTTGTGATGTTTCCGTGTGTTCTTTGCAGTTGTAGAATCTTGGTAATGTTAATAATACTTGATGTCAAATGTGCTTTCCCAAGACTCTTTCCAAGGTTGTGTGTTGTGAATAGTGACTGCCTGCGCTGCGGAGAAGGATGCAACGCGATTGGTTTCGAGCTCGCACCACAACGGCGCGCTCCGCGTCGACATCACTCCTTTCCACCCTTGGACCCCACGTACACGGCGCAAATGCGGGGTGAGTAGGACATCAAATGGATTTCGTACGTCTTCGCCCTGCTGCAGCTATGGTTCGCGCACTGACGACAGCAAGTGGGTGAGGCTACTCGGCGGGTCGTCCCAGAAGAAGAAGCAGGCCGCCCCGAACAACCCGCAACAGCGGCTGGCACGCTTCCGCCAGCGCTACAATCAGATACTGGTAGGCCTGGCTGCGTAACCCGAAATGCTGCGAGTCTGACACACGGCAGCAAACATGGCAGAAGTCGACCAACCTCGCCCACGACCGCGAAGCCCTGGGCAACATCCGGCGCGGCTTCCAGGCCCTCACAGCCATCCTCAGCGATGAGTCGCGATCCCCGGCGCCGCACATGTGCCTCCAGTTCGCCGCCGCCCAGCAGATATACACGGCTGTCTCCAAGATCGCGGCGACGGCACACGATGAGGGTACCGTTAGGGACGCCGTGGCCTTCTACAATGCCCTCATCGACAGCGAGGAAGAGGACTTCCTCGAGAACGACGTCTTCGCCGCCTCGCTCATGAACTTCATCGACCGCACAGTCGGGTCTGGCAGCATGGGCATAGGAGAGGACATCGAGGCCGACATCGTGGAGCTGCTCTTCGGCATCGCAGCCAAGATCCGGCTACAGCCAGAGATTCTGCATGTCTGGTTTACGACTACATCCGCAAACAGTGAGGGACGAGTGTTGAATCCCAAAACCGATTTCGCCGGCGTCACACAGAAAGAGGACTTTCCGTTGTGCTATCAGCTCATCGACCATGTCCACCACGAAGGCCGTATCGGGGATTTTGCGCGCACCGGATTGCTGTACATTTTCGAGTCTGCGTCTAGGTCCATGGATCTAGAGCAGTGGATCGTCAACAGCGATCTGCCTACGCTGATGGCGACCGGTCTAGGAGCACTATACAGCCAGATGAGCAGGTATGAAGCGCACCGAACCCGAGACAACGAAGCTAACATTGTCCAGAAAGCTGTCGATACTCCACCCCGCGCACGACCTGCCTCCTGTCTTACTACTCTCCGACTATACCGAGATGCAGCCCAATCCACAAGCAGAGAACTTCTTCACACCCGACTTCCAGAGCCATCTGCTCACCTTCTTGTCTTACCTTGCCTTCTGGCAAGATGTGCTCGAGCATTGCAGATCTCTGGATGTTAGAGTAACATTGATTGACCACTTCCAAGCTTTGTTCCTCCAGCAGCTATTGTGTGTTACTCTCATATGTCTTCAATATGTACACAGCTGACTCCGTGCAGATACCCTTCACTACTTGAGTCGTCCGACGCCGATGGCGGTTCATCCGTCGCAGTACTTACGTACCTTCGCCATATACTAGATGCGCTTGACCACCCCGAGCTCGTGCACATGATGCTTCAGTATCTACTCGCACTCCTGGACTACGCGTCTACCACGACACCACGGTCCCCCGCAGCTGTCAAGCGCCGTCAGTCACTTATGCTGCTTACTGCATCGGATAAGGATGAAGACAAATTGAACCCATCCTTGTTTAATCTGGTCGACTTGGTCTTGGGAAGCACCGCATCGCGCAATCCACAGACGGTCATTGCATCATTGAAGTTGACGACTGTGATACTGAGCAAAAGCCATGGATACGCTCTCGGATCTCTCGTCAAGGTGATGAACTTGCATCATAAAGAACACAATAGAACTGTTGGATCCCTGAACAAGGAGCTTGAGCTGTACCTAAACCTTGCCATCGATCTCGCCGGCTTGGAAGGTGTTGATGAAGCGTACGAGAACTATCTAAAAGATACTCTGAGTTTGTTGGAGTCACATCCCTGCTCTTTGAAGACCATCGCTTTACCCACGACGTCATCGAAGAGTCCAGGATACTTCGACTCGACGGAAGCTTCAGCTAGGGAGGTGGATCCACATCAGTTGCTTCCAGAAGATCCGCTCTTCCAGTCTCTCATGGATTTACTTCTGAGGTTCCTTACGAACGATGTCGAGACAAACCTGGCGCTTACTGAGGCATTGATTACGCTCGGCACCTGCTCACAGCTACGTCTGGAAGGATGGTTATCCGTGGATCCTGCCGACTATCACTTCGAAAGCGACAGTCCTGAAGTCGAGTCGTTCACGAATGAAAACTTGCGCGCCATGTTCCTGGCAGAAAGGTTTCCGAAATGGGAGTCCTCTGCTACTCCTCAACTGTTTGCATGCCTGCAACGTCTCCAGACGCAAGTCGATGCCCTGCGCAGCGATATCAAGGACTGGGACGAGCACGTCGCGAACCGTAAGCATGCTTTCCGCTTCCATCAGGATCTCGTAGAGGAGTCAAAAATGTCGACGCCTCAGTCAAAGCCTGCGCGACCTCCCTCGGAAACTCCAGTTGGATCTTGGACACCGCAGATACCACAACACGTACGTAACCAACCGACAACGCCCTCAAGAGCGCAATCTCCGAGAGGTAGGAAGGAAACTCTTTCTGAAGCAAGGAACACCCCCACTACATCACCCGCACCATCAAGATATGGAGGCCAGACACTCGTTGGTTCACCTGCCCGAGCATCGTCCCCTATGTCAGGAACATACGCCGTACAGCAGCCTTCTTTGATGTCCGACGTCGACGCTAGCATATCACAGATCAGGATGAGTCAGTTCGGCAAGAGGCGTATTCGCTTCCGCCGGCCGGCTGGATCAAAGGAGGTAGAGGTCATGCTATCGAAGTTCCAACCACCACCGAAGGAACCTTCTGATGACGCGGCGACAGGTGCTGAGGATTCAGAAGACGATGATATTCGAGAGGCGAGCTTACTACACATCATTACAAACGTGGTCATACTGCAGAACTTTGTGTTGGAGCTGGTTGCGTTGATGCAGGTCAGGTCAAGTCTGTTCAATGAGGTCAGATTCATCTGATTGTAGGTTTGCCGAGGGAAGCGTTTGATGTAGTAAGAATATACCCATTTTTATCTCTCCTTCAATACGTCCCGAGGAACATCTTGTAGGACAGTCAGGATTGCCTGGGCATCTTCCGAGGCATCTTCGCGCACGTGCACGTCGGCCGCTTTCAGGATGGGCTCTGCAGCGGAGAGTTTCCGACAGCCCCTCCAACGTCATCTCCCACACTTTCACATGTCGATCATTCCACCCCTCATCCATCATCAGACGCTCGTCTACACGAGCTTGTGAAAGCGCGAACCCGGAAACACGCGAGACTCGAATTCAGGCATAACACCAGGATTGCATGTGCTATCATCCCAAGCAGGCCATGATGAACGGCCAATTGCTTGGGCAGCTGGGCAACTGTGGCTCGGCAACGTAATTCCTCGAGCCGATCGCCGGCCGAACGACATCAGCGCATCGTAACTTCCGCTCGCCCACCCAAGGCGAAATCCGGGGTTTGCCAAGGTACCCCATTGTTTGCCAGCTGCCAGACAAACGCGTGCCAGTCGACACTAAGACACGCGGTCTGGGCTCACGCAAGGGCCGAGGCTGGCGGAGCAAATGGGTGTTTGTCCTCACACCCGCGGGTAGTCAAGGCAGGCTTCTGATCAGCGATGTATGGAATATGACTGAATGATTTCCTTGCGCTCGTGCTTTTCTCGCTTTCCTAAACCTCATTTCGAGTCTCCTTCTTGATACCCGTCGCATAGCTGTTGCTATTGATTAGCTTGCTTGCTCTTCCTCTGTCGTCATCTCTAGAAGCCGAGGTTTCTAAAGCGCATTACAGCTCTCGTTCAGAAAGTTGGGCTATAGCTCAGGATCGCTCTTTCAGTGTCACAATCTCGTGTAACCCCACGTGCTCGTGTCTTGGACGCCCTTTGGTCCCAATTCGTCGCAGCAAACACCTTCCTGGACACTTGCGCTCCAACTCTACACAACATGTCTGCGAAATCAGTACAAGGGCCTGGCGGCAAGAAGCCCGCGTCGGCGGCTACAAACTTGATCGGTAAGCCTCAAGTTGTGAATTTGGAGGGTATGCGACCGCGATGGCAGGATACTGACGCGACATGAAGCCGGTGGCGGTGCTGGAATGATGGAGGCACTTGCGTGTCATCCTCTCGGTGAGTTACAAGTCCCCAAGCCTACGTTATCTGCGCATCAAGTCTAACTGGATATCAGATACGATCAAAGTCCGCATGCAACTGTCGAGACGAGCTCGCGCTCCAGGAGTACGTACCAAATTATGCTTTCGAAGCGGTCGGCATATACTATCCAGAACGTCACTGACTGGTGTACATTACAGGCAAAGAAGCGCGGGTTTATTACGACCGGAACTGAGATCGTGAAGAGAGAGACAGCATTAGGCCTATATAAGGGATTAGGCGCCGTTCTCACAGGCATCGTCCCGAAGATGGCCATACGCTTCACAAGTTATGAGTGGTATAAGCAGATGTTAGCGGACAAAGAGGGCAATGTCGCGTCAAAGTCTACATTCATGGGTAAGTTTGAAGCTCGCGGAATCGCAAGGCGCATCTTTTCGGAACATAGTCTACTCAAGAATGACCGAATACTAACACTTTACAGCTGGTCTTGCCGCTGGTGTTACGGAGGCCGTTCTCGTCGTCACACCCATGGAGGTCGTCAAGATCCGTCTTCAAGCGCAGCACCACTCGATGGCCGATCCGCTCGATATACCCAAGTACCGAAACGCCGCGCATGCCATGTATACCGTCATCAAGGAAGAAGGTGCAGGCGCATTATGGCGTGGTGTCTCGCTCACAGCCTTGCGTCAGGGAACAAACCAAGCGGCAAACTTCACTGCGTACTCGGAACTCAGGGCACAGTTACAGAAGTACCATGGCACAACGGATTTGCCGGGCTACGAGACGAGTTTGATCGGTCTGATTAGTGGTGCTGTTGGTCCTTTTACGAACGCGCCGATCGACACCATCAAGACGAGGTTGCAGAAGACGCCCGCGGAGGCAGGCCAAACTGCCATTCAAAGGATAGTAAACATCGGAAAGTAAGTTCTCGAGCGCAACCAACTTCCGAGTGTTAGCTGACAATTCACAGCGACATGTGGAAGCAAGAAGGTATCCGCAGTTTCTACAAGGGTATCACACCGCGTGTGATGCGAGTAGCCCCCGGTCAAGCTGTCACATTTACCGTGTACGAATATCTGAAGGGTGTGTTGGAGAAAGGCAGAGAGATGCTCCCTGGTGGGGCATATGAGGAGTGAGCTTGCATTGTGTTTCACAGTCCGTTGAAGAGCGCCATTCGATAAGCATAGGTTGATTTCCAAGCATGTGGAAGCCTGTAATTCATGTGAAATACAACAACAAATGGATTTCAGAAACGCCACTCAGGAACCAGACTGCATGATAGAAGCAGGGCTGCCAAGGTGCATCGGCCGTCCAGCCCACCTGCCCCACTATAGTACATCATCACCGCTGGTTCGACGTCAGTGTACACGTTGAAATCAATGCATTCAACAACATTGCAGCCTTTTCTTTGAGTGTCCCGACAACCACAGAATATAGTGCAGTAGAGACTTGCCAAGATGCAGTCTGGTATCTCCGGTAACGATCTTCCAGCGCGTTCCAACCTCGCACCCCACTAACAACCCCCATAGCTGCCCAGGAGCTCAAATCCGCCGTCGGCAGCCTCATAACCTCAAGCTCGCAACGCGGAATCCTAGCCACAATCCAAAACGAAACCATCATCCCTAGCGACACCATATCCTCGTCAGCATCGACTTTCCTCGCCGACCTCTCCAATCTTCAATCCCACATCCAGCCCAATGCCGCACTCTACATTCTCCTGCGCCGCGCCGACTCGCTCTCCTCGCCCGACAAATCTCTCGTAGCCGTAACATACGTACCCAATGCCGCGCCGGTACGCCAGAAAATGCTCTTCGCATCCACGCGCCTCACACTCGTGCGCGAACTAGGCGGAGAGCATTTCAGCGAGAGTGTCTTCACGACCGAAGCATCAGAGCTCACGCCGGAAGGCTGGGAGAAACACATTGCACATACAGCGTCTGATAACCCGCTGACAGCGGAGGAACAATCGCTGCAGGACATCAAGGACGCTGAAGCCCTGGAGAGCAGAGGCACACGCGGCCAGGGTCTGGCCCAAGGAGGCAGAATCGCTATTCGGGCTGATGATGAGATTGGCGGGGCGTTGAAGAAGTTGGGACAGGGTGGAACGGATAATCTTGTGCAATTGCGCATGGACGGCGCGTCGGAGACGCTTCAGCTTGTGTCTTCTTCATCAGCGACGCCTTCGACTCTCTCACAGGCTATCGATGCTAAGGAGCCGCGGTACTCGTTCTACCGTCATGATGACGCTGCTGCGAGTATCGTGTTCATCTCGACGTGTCCGAGCGGAGCGAAGATCAGGGAGAGGATGCTGTATGCAGCGAGTAGGGGCAATGTGGTCAGTCTGGCGCAGAACGATGGTGGGCTCAAGGTGGAGAAGAAGATTGAGGCGACGGATCCGGATGAGATTACTGAGCAGGTTATCCTGGACGAGTTCAAGGTGGAGAAGAAGGAGGAGAGCAAGGGATTTGCGAAGCCGAAGAGGCCTGGACGGCGGTAGATGGCATAGCAGGCATGAAAGTGGGCAACACAGTGGGCGGCAAAGCCCATCGTAAAAGGCATAAACGTCAACATGGCAATGGATATCTTTTGCGTCATACTGCACAAGTCCGACTGGCACTGTGCTATTATCTACTCTCCATTCCTCAAGAAACCCCGGTTACCATGCGGCCTCCTCTCCATCTTCTTTCCGAATCTAACGCCGGGTCTCCCTGCCTTCTTGTCCATTTCACGCCCCTTCAACCAGTGTTCACGTACGTTCTTTGTATTCCTGTTGACCTTGGGCGGCAGCACCCGGTTCTGCTGTGCCAATACCGCTACGCTGAGCTTGCCCTTCTTCACATCCTTCGCTGGCTTGTCGACGCGCTCCAGAAACTTGATGTGGTGGTTGAGCTTCTCCTTTCTAAGTTCCTCCTCTGTCTTTCCGCGGCGCTGGGGCGGTGGCGTGGGAGGGCGCTGGTCGTCGATGGTCTCGAGGAGGGAAGCGGGCAGGAGACCGTTGGATACGTCGATGTCCATGCGCGACGCAACTTCTGGCTCTTTGTCGAGGGGGCCGGCGGCAGCCTTTGCTTCCTTGGCAGCTTTCTTTGCCAGTTTCTTCGCCTTCTTCTCCTCACGCTCGCGCTTTGCAGCTTGCTGGGCGGCAACGAGTTCTTCGCGCGCTTGTCGCTTGGCCTGTTCCTTTGCTTGCTGAGCTTTCTGCGCGCGATCGGCTTCGGCTTGTGTAGCTCGTGCTTTCGAGCTTGCAGCAGCTGTGGTGACTACCTCGGGGGCTTCGTCGTCCGAATCGCTTGCTTCGTCCTGGTCGACTTGGCTTGTTTGCGTTGGGGGTAGTGACTCGATGGGCTGAGAAGCTTCATATCGCTTGTGGCCTTGCTTGATCGCAACGGGCGAATCTTGCGACTCGGCAGGCTCCTCGCTACCAAAGCGTCTATGCGTCTTTTCAGGTTGTGCTGAAGGAGGCGCGTCGCCTTGCGAGGGTATAGGAGCTGTGCTGCTCTCGTACGAGGACGTTGGAATCTCGTCGGGGAACTTGGACGGCGTCTCTACAACCTTCTTCGGGCGGCCTCTGCCTCTCTTGGCTGAGCCTGGTGCTAGCGTCTGGCCATCTCCCGTCTTAGCCTTGGGTGTAGGTGATCCCTCAGGTTGCTTAAATGTTGTGGCGGGCGTCGCGTATACTGAGCCTGAGCCTGAACCAGGCTGCTGCGCTGGTGTGTAAAAGGACGGATTTTGTGAAGTTGCCGGCGCCTCTTCCCTGCCTTCACCGAAGCTGTCCGTGGCCGTCGAATCATCCGGCGACTTCCTGCTGACTACAACGTGGGGGCTCGATCGGCGTCGGAGTGGCAGAAATCCATCCTGTGTCGGCGTCTGAGGGTCTTGGGTCGCAGGCGCCGCGGCGACAGCGATTGTGTCCGAGACATCTTCTACGGACTCTTGCGAAAGTCCTTGTGAAGGCGCATCCGAATCGGCGGTCTGCTTGGCAGATCTCTTCTTGGAGGACGACGTGGGCGCAGACTTCCTCTGCCTTTTCGTTTGTGTCGGCGTCTCTAGCGACTCGAGTTCTCGCTTTCCTGCGGCTTTCCTTGTCGAGCTGCGCGGCGTCGGTGTCGGTGCGCCTGGCGTCTCTGTTCCGCCTCGTGTAGTGACCATTGCGTCTTCGTTGCTGTGGGTTGATACGCGTCGTGTGCGAACCGCGACTGTTCTTGTCGTTGCTGCGTTGGTGGATCGCGCGATGTGGAAAAGATTCTGGCGTGCCAAGATTTCGCGGCCATTGCGGACCCCCGAGACTAGCGGGCCTGGTGAATTCCAAGGATCACCGTATCGCCATTCACCAACTATCGAGCAGTCATCTCGTAACTATGTTGACTCCTCGCGCAGTATTACGCTCAGCAAGCGCAGTCGCGCGCCTAGAGCCATGTTTGTCGTGCCGATCGCGTCAAACAACTCTAGCCATCCGCTACAATGCTACGAGATATCCGATGGCCTCGCATTGGCTTGCAACAGGCATGCGAACCCAGAATTATTCCATCAACCGAAAATTGGATCCAAAGGCACGTGTTGATGTTGATACTCGCGCTCGACTGGGCTTCTACACCATATGCAAGCAACAAAGCGTACTCAATATCGAGCCGCGTACGGCTCTGAGCATCTACAATGACTTCGTTGCGAAAACGAAAACAACTTCCCATAGCGACAACGTTTTGCGGATAGTCGAGAGTAGGTTCGCGGCCCATACTCCCCTCTATAGATGGCACTGACATGAGCAGAATACAACCTCCGATTGATTGATATTACATCTCTTGCGATGGCCACATTCAAAGTACCCGATCTCAGCAATCCAGAGATAAGAGCTCGACTGCCTCCTAGTCAGCACAAAGAAGTCGCTGTTATGCTTCTGCAAGGATGTGCGCAAGCTGGGGATCCTCTCGCGATCGTACACATCCTGACTGTCGTCTACCTTGGCAGTTTGGGCAACCAGCCCGCTCAAGAGATTGCAAGGCTCTTTCCACAGAAAGATATCGCCCAATACCGCCAGCTGCTCGACACGATTGACTTGCAGACCTTGGAAAAGACTCCAACTCTAGTAGTTGAAGTTTTGACTCTAAGAGGACTCTTCCTTGAGCAAGCAGGACAGAAGCAAGAGGCCATAAAAGCATACCAAGAAGCCATCAAGCCTTCAACTCTTAATGATCAAACTGGAAGGCCATTAACGCATGCGATGCAATTTCCCCTTATAGCACCCTGGAATGCGCTCGGTTATCTACTCAAGGCAGACAAAGATCCGAAAGTACAGGCAGAAGCCCAGTCATATTTCCAGAAAGGCGCTCTCGAAGGTGATGATCCGCTTTCATACTACGAACTCGCAGCCTATGAGCCGAAAACAAGCGAAAAGTGGTTGCGGTATACGAGCAAAGCAGCAGCATCCGGTCACAGACAAGCCATACTGGACCTCACTGGCTTCTATCAAGAAGTGGCAGCATCGAACTCGTCTGTTTTAGAAAATGGTAGCATACGACATGCGCTCAACTGGTTACTGACCTGGAGACGCGGAAGCGCCGCGAAGCTTGCGCGAGAGTGGTTACATGTGGCGTCTGTCGTTGGACACAAACCTTCCATGTTACAACTTGCGGAGTATCACAAGTCTATTGGTCATGAAGAAGAACACAGGAATTATTTGCGTATGATAGTCGACTCTGACAGCGCGGCCCTTTACAAAGAAGAGGCACCACAGCTTGTGCAAGTTGCGAGGTTGCGGCTTGCGGGAACCCGGTAACAGCCAATACAACCAGTAGGAGACCATGGCCTGTATACTCCATTCTCTTCCAGTGTATCATGCGTGTTCGCCGCGCTCATACGCGCAGCCTGGTATCGTTTCAGAAGCTACATTCATCTGAAGTGTCTATCAGACAATTACGCAACTGTTCGCTGATTCTGCGCAAACGATCTCCACCCCAGATCGATCTCGTACTACGCATTAGACATACATATGTGTGTTGAAAGACATCTTGGTCATATCCTCGACAAAACGACTATCTCCGGATCTACCCCGGCCTACCCCACCTCGGCAGGTGAGCTAATGGCCTTCCTTATCTGGCACTCTGATAGTGGCCACAGCATCCGATGACTGCTTGAAGACTTATATTCATCGCCAGTATGATCATCTATCTACTTAACACATACCATTCTGCATCTTCATGAAGACATTAAGCACAATCTACCATCAAAAATCGATCTTTGATCACTTCAATCTAGCATAACATCTGTTCTCACAATCATGTCGTCTATTATCCCTCTCAACAGTCATCGAAAAGCCTTGATAGGATCACCTTCAAACTTCTGGTCGCACTCTACCAAGAATGGCTTTGACCTCACTCATCCCTCTACGCACTCGTCACCAACTATCGGGCCCACACACACCATCCAGACACGAGCTGATGCCATCACAATCGATCCTTCGAAATCGGCCCTTGTCATCATTGACATGCAAAACTTCTTTCTCTCCGAAGCTTTCGGCCGCGGTCAAAAAGGTCCTGGTCACATTGCCTGCGAACAGTTGGTCAAGTACGCTATCCCAGCTGCACGCAAGGCTGGCATCAGAGTCGTATGGGTAAATTGGGGGCTTACGGAGGAAGAAGCCAAAGAGATGCCGCCAGCTGTGAAACGCGCGTTTGGCTTCTTCTCCATTCCGGAAGATGCAGATTTCAAAGCCGACGACGCTTTTGGACACCAAGAAGGAAGCGTGAGCATGGATCGACATGGCAAAGAAAACCAGTCTTTCTACCGTGGTATCGGTGCTGACTGCGGGATGCTCAAGTTTCCAGACGGGAAAACCGTAGAGGGGGGTAAATTACTCATGCGCGATTCTTGGAACGCAGCGCTCTACCCTCCATTTGATGCCATGTATGTCGAAGGCAGCAAGTTGGAGAGTAGGCCTGACGTCTGGATCCATAAGAACAGGATGAGCGGGATGTGGGGTGCTACGACACCCCTCAAAGAGTTTCTGGATAAAGAGGGTATTAGGACCTTGTTCTTCACAGGTGTCAATACCGACCAGTGCGTGGGTGGAACCCTGACTGATGCATTCAGCAATGGGTACGACTGCGTGTTATTAGGTGATGGCTGTGGGACGACCACACCCGACTACGCACAGCAGTGTTGGGAGTATAACGCCGCTAGAACCTTTGGGTTCTGTGCAAGTTGTCAACAGTTTGCCGAGGGCTTGGGTAACTCTTGAATATGTAATCTACGTATCTTCATTCGAATCCAGAAACCGACGTAGAAGGATCGTGAGTACACCTGTAAAGTCAATGGTCTCCGTGGAAACTCTTGAAAGAGTTCCCAGGAGCATCTGTGGGACGGTCTAATCCACACATAGCCAAGACCAGTCTGTCCACTTCGTCACCCCCACATCCTATAAAACCCAACTTTCCTGAGCCTACTGCTGCAAAGGCTACTGAAGCGAGACGTTCCGGCTGTTGTCGAGCACGGTATACGGCCTGTTCTTTAGGTACGCCTCGGAGGAGGAGGTCTTGATTCTGGATTATTGGGGAGAGGACCGTGGTACGCAGCAAACCAGGATCGTTTTGTACAAGATCAGTAATTACGTTCTCACTTCTTACTGACTCCCACTGAAGCCCGAAACCGTCCTTGAAGAGAGCCTCGAAAGCGTCCACTCTATACATTGGCCAATGGAAGTATCCCGTGAATATTGTAGTACAGCCGTTTCTGGTTCGTTCGATCAAGTGATTACGTAGCGTGGTGCTCGGTTCTTCGTTCTCCAGGATGTGATTGCTTTGGACTAGAATAGCATTTGGCCAGTCTGTACTGAGGCAGTCGATAGCGTCCTTTACCGTGCGGGACTCGTGGACCGCTGCTCGTTGTATCAGACGAGGCTCAATCTTATCTGATATACCGAATGGAGTGGATGTATCTCCTGCTAGTGTAATGACAAGAATATTGAGCATCATGTGCGAAGCCCTTGCCAATGTAACTTTGACTATGGATGAAAAAGATGGTCTGGAACTGGAGAATTGGAGAGCAGTAGATGGAGTCTGCTTATAAGAACATAAATAGGCGCTGAGCAATCCTCAGCTCATCAAACGAAGGGGCAAGCCACACATGATCCGGCATCGTGAACAATCAAGCAGGGAAGTAAGCTGCCAGCATGTCTGATGGGCTTATTCTTCCGCAAATATGAAGACATGGGAGATATCCACGAAAGTAAGTTCCACCAGCTCTGCGAAGTATACTGAAAAATCATGTATTAAATTACACAGTTCAAGTTGCGCAGGAGTGGCGCTTCCTGATCAGACGATATCGCCCCGCCAAGGCCGCCGCGGACATCGGAAAAAGCCTCGGCTAAGCAGCGCGAACGCAAGAAGCAGCTCCGATGCTATCCCCCACCCTGGTTCTTCTACATCATTACCGGTGATACCCCCGAAACATTACGCTGCCCGGTGCTGAGGAGGAAACAAACACACAATGTCAGGACTGAGGATATTAGTGCCCGTCAAGCGGGTCATTGACTATGCGGTACGTCCATTACACCAACACATGAACATGGCGCATGCATGTTCGACTTGGAGGCTTGAAAGAATGGCTCCGAGGATGATGGCACTCAAGACGTCTGTCTCAACAGCGAATGACACTGACACCACGATCAGGTCAAACCCCGCGTGAACCGCGCCCAAACCGCCGTAGAAACCGCAAACGTCAAGCACTCGATGAATCCCTTCGACGAACTCTCCATCGAAGAAGCCGTCCGCATGCGCGAAAAGAAGGCCCACCACGCGAATGCCCCCAACGTAGAAGAGATCGTCGCCTTCTCCGCCGGCGTCCCCAAATCCCAAGACATCCTCCGCACAGCCATGGCCATGGGCGCAGACCGAGGCATACACGTAGTCGTAGAAGAGAAGGACGCCCTGGAACCACTGGGCGTCGCGAAGCTTCTACGGAAAGTAGTAGACGAGCAAAAGAGCAATCTTGTAATCCTAGGCAAGCAAGCCATCGACGACGACGCCGGCCAAACAGGACAAATGCTCGCAGGCCTCCTCAACTGGCCGCAAGCAACACAAGCCTCCAAAGTCACAATCAACGATCAAACCGTCGAAGTCGTACAAGAAGTCGACGGTGGTGTGCAAACAATCAAAGCCAAACTTCCCATGGTCATCACCACGGATCTGCGCCTCAACGAACCCCGATACGCTAGTTTACCCAACATCATGAAGGCGAAGAAGAAGAAGCTGGACAAGAAGAGTCTGAGCGACTATGGGCTGGACACGGAGATCAGATTGAAGACAGTAAAGGTCACCGAGCCACCACCACGGAAGGGTGGTGTAAAGGTTGACGACGTAGATGGCATGATTAGCAAGTTGAAGGAACTGGGTGCTTTGTAAAGAGCACGCCCATGTATCAATAATCCAAAAAGACTTGAATGCAACAAAAACGGACAGATTCTCGCAGCGTTTGTGCGACTACAACTTGTCGCCCCATACATTGTCCCCCAAGACCTCACGATCCTCCACGTCCAGCTTCCCATAGCCTGGTTCCAGCTTCCTCACCCTCAGATCCTCCTCATCCTCACTACTGTACTGCACGTTCTCGTTCTCGAGGTACTCCTTAACTCCATCGCTGTCCTCCTCGCTCCGCTTGACATACCCACCAGTATAATCGTGCGACTTAACCCTCTTGACACCCACCCAACCCAATCCCTTCTGTAGCCCGTCCAACTCCTCCACTTCCTGCTCGCTCAGCCCCTGACCCCTTTTTAGAGTCAGAAGAGAGTTGATCCTTTCCGAAGTCTCCAGGTAGGATGACCGATCTTTCTCGTTCCATTTCGCGCTGTATACGTCTGGCTGTTCGAGATCGACGCGTATTACTTCCCACCAGTGAGATCGCATTGCTTGCGAGAATGTCCCGTCGAGGTTTTCCTGCCTTGAATCGATGCGGTAGAATGCCGTTGTGTTGCCGTCCAAGGGATCCGTCCAAGTCGCGTTTACCTTCTTCTTCTCCACGTTTCCTTCTTCGTGCGTGTCCGTATTGGGATTACAGCCTTGCAACACGCAATCAGCCAGCTTCTTGTCCGCCGCTTCTAAATCATTGAACCACGCGACAATCTCGACATATTGCTCCGAATTTTTGGAGTATTCTAGTTCAATGTACCATTTTTCTGCGAGCGTGGTACCGGACATGGTAACGCCAATACTAGGGTATTTATAGTTGATGTGATCGTGGCCGGTCCACTGAGAAGGGATTTTAGGTAGTTCGGCGGAGGCGACGCGGAATGAGGGGTTGTCTTGGGAACGTGAGTGGGAATGGATGACCAGGTAGACGGAGTTGACAGCCATTTCGGATATTGTGCAACTTCTTGACAAAAGGCTTGGGATATGAGATAAATGTACTTGTAATATGACTTAGGCCTCGCGATGGACAAGCTTTGTGTAGAGTGACCCTTTTTGCTAACAAACTAGCACGGTTGCGTGAGAGCATGCCTTAATTTGTGCTACTACCCGCTGCCACCTAGGCTTGATCCATATATGTCCCTAGTTTATCCTAGTTCCCAAAATTAACAGCAAAAACTTGCCACCAGTACCTAGTCATGACACTCGTAGTCCCATCATCAAGCGTTGTCGGCTGATGAACAACGTAAAAAGCGCTATCCATCATGTGATCATTTAGCTTCGAAACATCCCAAAGAGACTTTGGAGCTCCTATCACTTTGATACCGGTTGCCCTGAACCCGTCTATATGCTTCTTCGCTTCGTCAACCAGGAGCTGCTGAGCGACGTCCTTGACGGGGTTGTGGCCAGAGATTCGCACGTCTTCCTCGCAAGACTTGCTGTGGACTATCTTTGTCTTCCACCATGCGCCGTCTGCAGCTTGCACTTCCACTTCATCGTACGTGCTGTCTCGATCTTCAGGCTGGGCGAAACTCTGGCTATACCGAATTTTCTCCGCCCAGCTGAATCGGGGTCTCGTACGTTTCCCACTCTCCTTAACCTGCTGAGCAGTACGGAGGTGAAGCTGGAATCTGAGAACTACGTAGATGATTTGTGTAGCCATTGTCTTTCGTGGAAAATGATAGAGATGAGAAGAGGGACTCTGTATTGCCCATGAACTCTTTTATACACGTCTCTGGCTACCAATGAGACCGCTGATGCTGGTCGCGTGGAGAGACCATGCTATCAGAAGTACCCCAGATCACGAGGACTGTGCTGCGAAGAAACTGAGGAAGCTTCCCGTAGTAAGGCCACCAACTAAAGATAGCGACATGAAGCTTCCTGCTGCCTCAAGTTCTTCTGGTTCAACCCACTCAGCGAAACCCATCATGCAGCTGCTACCCAAGTAGCCATTTGTTATGCCAAAGAGTAGCTGTACAATGAAGAGATAGAAGAAATCAGAGTTGACGGCGGCGCCTTTCCCACCAATGTTGCAGAGGAAGTACAAGGGTATGAAGAGTACACGCGCGATAGACAGGAAGAACAAGAGGCGTGGACGATGCGTAAGACGAAGGGCAGGTAGAGCGGGTCCCACTCGACCCATGAGGTCACCAAGGTTCCAGAAAAAGAAGCCTAGGGGGATAAAAGTTGCTGGTTGGAAAAGGCGAGGAGCCGTTGCTGGATCGCGTACGCTTAGTACTTGTGGCGTAAAGACAGGGAAGAACATGGTAATTGCGAAGGTGATGAAGACGGCGCCGGCGAGCCAGAAGAGCTTCTTGAGCATCCTCGTCAGTGGCACACTCTTGCGCTCGTTGTGGGTTGGACCGTATTCGGGTCCTTGGTCGTACGATGCTAGCGACATGCGCTGCTTTGAGCTAGCCCTGGAGAGGAGGTAGAAGAAGGCTACCAATGTTGCAGCGGAGACAGCCGTGGCGGTCAAGAAGTAAATGAAAGCAGAGGTGCTAGACTCTTGCGGCGCTCCGTCGGTATGCTGCTTCTTAGGTACAGACAGAACCGATATGATCTGGGTGATGGAAGGCAAGACACCGGCAATGCCTTGACCAGACATGATTCCTTGGGTATATTCCTCTCTTCCAAAGCCCGATACATATGCAAAGACGCCGTTCTGGCACAAGCCTGTGGCAAGGCTGGCGCTCAACACCATGACCATGAGGAAGGCGAAATAGACACCGACGGATATGTTCAAGAAGAACTTTGTGGATATGGCGAGAAGAGTGAAGACGACAGCGTTCAAGGCGAGCGATGCGACGATGCGTTTGGGGTAGTTTGCACGAGCCTGGAGCTTGGTCAAGACGATCATGGAGCCGAGGTTGCCTACGGTGGAGACGCAGAGGATGGAGGACTGGAAGTTGCGGAGGAGGTTATCGTTGGACTCGAAGCGTCGCTGGAAGTACGGGGCTGCTGCTAAGAACATGTTCCTAGTACAGTCAGTATCATGGCTGCAGTGGTGTCTGAGGTACCTACCAAGCCCATAGCATGGAGACACCCAAGAGGGTGAAGACAGCATAGTCGGTCCACGAGAATGCCTGATCCTCGCGCTCGATACGCTCGCCATCTGGCCGCTCAGAGCCTCCTTCTAGTGGCTCATACGATGCCGAAGTGTTCTCGCGATCGAATATCTGCCGGATGCGATCCATGATGGGAAGTGTCGTCGCGTTCGAGGCGTTCGAGGTGCTCTCGGGGATGTACTGCGGAGTTGCGGAGATGCCGATACACGTCTACGAGGAAGAGACGTCTTGAAAAGGAAGAGGAACACTGTATAACTGAACACAGGCGGACATGTTCAAGCCGTGTCGGTGCTAGTAGGACTCATGATCATATCGCGTGGGAGCGCTCGAGAGTCGACGGGTGACACGCGGGTGTAGATCGCGCTAGCGGACTGGGGCTCTGCCTGCGCGGCATGTGGAATGCTTTGATGTCACCTCCCCGCGCTGCCCCTCCGATTCGCTGCACCATCTCACCACCAAATACTTAGCTGCGAGCGCCGAACAGACCAGACGTATTCTAGAACTACATCTTCTCTCGTTGCCACGAATATGTCATACCAGCTCCCACCCAATACAATCTCCATCAAGCGGAAGCGCACCGATGCGCCTGTCGACTCTCTTAGGATCGAACACGCCGAAAAGGACATCAAGCGCCAAAGAAGCAGCGACTTTGCATACAAGCGTCTCACCAAGCCGGGCGACGATGTCCAACAGGAATCAACACCACCCACGCCGACTCTCGCCCGCCGTTTTCGCCTCGATCCCGTGTCCAGGATTGGCGCAAAACGGCATTTCGTGGAGGAACAAGAGGTCACCAAGGAAAACATCCCAGCAGGCGGACAAGTGCAAGCACCAATACCAGAACCTACACCAGACTCTACACCGCGACCGCGAAAGCGGCCAGGCGCCGGCAGCGCACTACACCACTCAGCCAAACCCTCGATACACCGGAAACCACCCGTCACCGAGCCCTCAGAAAACGATGTGCGCAACCTGGAAGCCTTGTCAAAAGAGGTGGAGAAGGTAGACAATCTCGAAATACCCCTCCCCTCGCCTTCGAAACACAAGCCCAGAGTGCCAGCGAAACGCTTTGCAGAACGGCACCCGGACAAGGCTGCAGCCCTCGCAGCCCAAGATGGCACAATGGCTGATGGCGACGCCATGGATATTGACAGCGAATACGTATACGATCACTACGTCCGGGAACCCGTTCTACCAGATGCCCCCGCCCCGACAGGCACAGTCGGTCTTCTGGTTATCAGCGAAGAGGACGCAGACTGGTGGGACAACGACGAGAACAGCGACCGAGAGTTCGACACGGATGACGAAGACGAAAATGCAGAGGATTACTACGCCAACGACTATCCAGAGGACGAGATGAGTGACGACGACGAGTTTGATCGGAATCTGTACCAGTCCAAATACCGCCATGGGAGTGACGACGAAGAGTACAACATTGGAGACGACGATGATAATGCGTTGGGAAGCGGGGAGGATGAGGACGATCTGCATTTCAAGATGACGGTACCCAAAGCACAGAGAGTGGGATATTGGGGTATGCAAGGGGAGTCATAACATGGTCGTCTACTAAGACACTGTCCGCTTTCGCCGCACATCAGCCATGTTATTTTCTAACCGTCTTTCCCTAGAAGCATTCCCAGTATCTCGTCAGCATTAGAGCAGAGATCAGTCCTCTGCAAAGGTCAAAGGAATGCCATTGATTACAAGTGATCAAATCACACTATCAACGTCTAACACTCTTGGTAATCATAAAAAACAGAGAGGGTATCATGTCAAACTCCCGACCCCAAATAATACATGAACCAAACCCAAGGGTACATTCCATAGCCCTGCCGAAGCGTTCCACCCCATGTAAAGCCATCATGTGAAAGTCATGTCCCATCCGTGAACGCCACTGCATCTCTTTACGCTTCGATTCCCATACCCTCCCATGGAATGTCAACGTTCGTCTTCGTAACCTTTTCCTCGTCATTGTCTCCACCCGTGGCACGGGATGACTCTTCCAACATAGCCTTATTGGGGAGACCAGCATCCTCCTAGGTAGCGCTAACACTCGTCATACTGCCCTTCCGCTGTTGGCCAGGTCCGGGTAGTTGTCCAGGGAGTATCTGTCGGGGTCCGCCTGTACCGATAGCACTTGGCCTCCTGCTCCCTGCTCCACCGTCCAGCCCGGCGCTTAGCGGTGCGCCGAATCCAGCGCTTTGCGGAAAGTGCTCGTTGGTGGCACTCAATGGCGCGCCCATCATACCGAGTGCCATCCCCCGTCCAGTGCTCATATTATCACCACCCGAGAACATGGACCCGCCTCCGCCTGGGGGTGCGCCAAGTGCTGAGCGGATCATGCCTTTCATGCGGATGTATTGGTATTTCGAGCGTTGCGAGGTATGCGTGTATGTTGCCATGGGCCGTGGCCGGTGTCGAGAGAGGGCAGCCATTATGGAGTCTTTCTCTTCGTCGGAATCAACAGCGCCCGAGGGCTCGAGATCTTCGGGGAGGGGCGCGTTGGCATCAATGAGAGACCCTAAGAATATGTCAGTATACAATGTCTCTAGCTGGGTGATCGTGGGATACATACGTTGAATCTTAGCCTGGTTCTTCTTCTGATATTGCGCCAGCAACATGTCATATGGTAGACTTCGTCCTGGAACGGCCCTCTTCAGACCCATGCTATGGCTCTTGCAAGTCAGACTTCTTGCGCAGTATCCGCCGTTCGGTAGAGAGACACCGCACTGCCTCTCAACATCGACTGGGCCTTTGGGCTTTGCTCCCTTCTGCTTGGGTTCATCCTTCTTCTTCTTTTTGGCGTTCGGCGCCTTCTCCGCGTCTCCGTCGAGTTTCCGCTTTTTGCCCTTCTTTGCGCCATCGCCGTCTATCGAGGCACCCTTGATGGCTGACTTGCGCGACTTGCCGCCCTCGTCATCTTCGCCCTTCTCTTTCCGCAGAGCTGCATCTTTGGCTTCCTTGGCCTCCTTCTTCTTCTTTAGCTTCTCCTGCTTCTTGTTCAAGCATTCACGAATATGCGCCGCAGACGATGCGCGAAGTACGGGTCGGCGACAGTGTTTACATTGTACTGTGTCCACTTTATCGTCTAGGGGTCGGCCGCTGGGGAAGCCGGCAATGGTTTTCTCGTCCAAAGGATTGATCACAGGCGAGGTGGTCGACGGAGCGGGGGCTTTGGTCTCGACGTCTAATAACATGTTAGACCGCTGTGTAGACTCACGTGCATGTACAGATACAGCGCGCTGTGGGTGACGTACTGGTCGCGTCGCTTTCCTTCCAGTTCCCAGATATTGACGGCTTCGGTACCGGCTTCTTGATCTTCAACTTGATCCTGGCTTTCTCCGATTTGACTATGTCTTTCACTGCGCTTCTGTCCAGTAGGCTAGAGTTGCCTCCAGATTCTGTGGCTGAAGGTGCTGCGGTACATTAGTTCCATCGTAGCGGCGCCGGGGAGGGGTGCGGAGTTCAGCTCACCCTTTCGTGTGCCATTCGTAGCCATGTTGGCGGCTCTACGACGCCTGCGGAGTGCTTCGGTGGACCTCTAATCACTCCGAGGGATCTTCCAAGTGTAGTGGAGACGTATCCGATGTTAAAATGTCTCTTGCTGATGGAAGGCGAAAGGTCTGGTTGCATGCGCTGCTGATGGCGGCCTCCGGTCGCGTCAAGCAGCCGCGCATCGCGTACTAACCCAAAATGGCCAGCTAGTCAGGTGTTAGGTACCAACCGAACATGAACAGTTCGAGATTTCATGCCGAACGTGGAATGCAGCGCTGGAACTGATACTTCACATGACACACGGAAACTAACTCAATCTTGTTTTGGTATTTCTAGCTATACTGACAATGTGCGCTCTTGACAAATGCTAAACGCCATACACGTCAAGATCGACAGAATGTCGACTGAGCACACCACCGAAGAGCCCGCCATAGATATATATCCGGTAAAACCATGAACCAAGTCTGCTGGCAAGACTGGCCATCGCAATGGCAGTCAGCTCTGCATCCTTCCGAACTCCCTAAAATGCTCAACATGTACTTTGAGCACCAAGGCTCATGGTATCAAAACGCCGTAGATCGCCAAAGTATGCTGTGTCGTCATTCGTAAATGTACTGCGGTGTTGCCAACGTCCTCACTAGCTCTGTGGAGCTCGTCATCCTCGGGTACGTTGCTGCCCAGTAGGCTGATATACATCTTGTGACCTTGGTTTAGAGCAAGCCTGTGGTCGTTTCCACTTTGCTTCGCCTCTTGCGTGGGCTTGTGGCACAAGAGACTGCATTAACGGCCTCGGCCCTTGGCCTTGGATGCCTTGACAGGCTTCGCCTTGCCCTTCCTTGGTGGTTCGTATTCTTCGATGTGGTTGTGGCCAAACTCCTCACGCATGATACTGTTGGTCCAGAGCAAGCAGCGATCCTTGGGGGTGTCCTTGTCGACATAAGTCTTGTTTCGCGTCGACACTCTTGTCTTGTTGTCATCATCGTCCTCTTCTTGGGGTTTGTTGGAGTCCTCCAGATGCTTCCGCATCTTAACCATGTATTCGGCGATACGGTCACGGAACGCTTGTAGCTCCTTGCGCAGAACACGTTCTCGATTGCCGCGCTCATCGAGCCACGCAAGTAGCTTGTCAATGTCCTCCGGGTCGTCGTAAAACGCCCACTGGTTCGAGTTGGACAGGTGCGTCGGGCCTTCTTCTCGCTCTTTACGCTGCGGGATAGTGTAGCCAAAGCGCTGCATGTCTTGAGAGAGGGCAGGTTCCTCCAAGTTTGGACCAAGTTCATACTCGCTCGGTCCCTGTACCCAAATTCGTCCGTTGGCGTACCCATACTCGGCGGTAGAGCTATTCGGGACACCGCCGAATGGCATGCCATTGTGCTCGAACCAGTAGTACTTGTTCAAGAATCGATCCTTGCCAAGGATCTTGCTACGATGCACAAGAGTTTCGCGCAGATCATCGTCAAGCTCGTTGATGTTGTCCTCGCACTCCTTGAGCTCGTCTTTCTTCTTCTCAATCGCTTGTAGTAGTTTCTCCCATTCCTTCTGCTTCTTGGTCTTCTCAGCATCTGCCTTGGCCTTCTTCGCCTTCTCCTTACGAGCTTCTTCAGCAGCCGCCTTGCGCTTGTTCTTGTTCGCCGGGCGGGTCCTGCCCTTGGAAGTAGGTGCATCGTTGCCACCGTCCGCTTCGGCTTCGGCAGGTTCCTTAGACCCATCGTTAACGCTCGTCATGGATGCATCCACATCGTCATTCATCTTGGCATCCGTAGGCGACGCCGGCGTGTTGGCAGGAAGGTGGATCTTACGCTCCAAATCCAGCTTGAAAAGTTCATCAGCCAGCTCTTTGCGTTTGCGCTGGTACTCAATCTTTTCCTTGCGCAAGCGAGTCATTTCCTGGGCGGCGGCGACCAGCTGATCGCGGAAATTCTCAGTGACAACAGTAAGATTCAGAATCATCTCGAGCGCAGAGATGCGGAGGTTGACATCGAGCTTCGCGTAGTTGGTGGCGATGGTGGTGATGGTAGGTTCTTCATCAGGAGGGACAAGCTCAGCAAGGATTTCGTCACAGGCTTCCTTCCGCGCGGGATCAAAGGAAAGGCGGTAGAGGAGTGCGACCATGACTGCCTGCCATCCACCGTCCGCAAAGTTGCGAGTCTTGCACTGCTCGACCCAGTCGAATTCGTTGTCGAATTCCTCGGCTTTGTGGAGTTCTTTCGGAGGCTCAGGCGTGGGTGTGCGTGGTTTAGCAACAAGTTGGGCTGCACCCGACTTCCTCAAACTGCTACGAGTAGTTCGAACAGGCGGCTCGGGCTCGGGTGTGGGCGTTGACTCTTCGCTCGAATCTTCGTCTGATGAATCCTCGCCGTCGGCCATGTTAGGTAGGGACGTCTGTATTTTGCCGGAGTCGTTGACAATCTGCTTCAGGATTGCACAGTGCATCTCTACAAACAACTCACACTCGACTGTCTCATGCGAGAACCGCATAGCGTCGACAAAGTCATCGAAGGTGAAAGAGTCTAGCATGTAGATGGTATCGTGAACGTTGAGAGTCTCCCAGATACAGAGCAACGGGCCAATACTCTTCATCAAGATGCCGGTCTTCTTCTCGTCAGCCGGCGGCTCGACTCCTTCAGGAACGTCGTCGGAGAGGAACTTCAATGGTGGTCGGTTGACCTGTAGACGAGGTTGCTTGATCTCTAGGTCCTCGCATGGGTATTTGACATACTCAATAGTACGGGGCGGTGGAGGCGCTTGTTGAGGCTGTGGAAGGTTTGATGGCCGGGGACCTTGCTGGTGGTTGAAGCTGGTTTGGAATGGGAAATTGATGGGCGGGCCATGACCAGGCGCATGCATCTGCATTAATTGCGCAGCAAGGGCAGGCGGCACCTGAGCCAGGAAATTGGGTGGTGGACCAGTCACTATCTGCGGAGGTCCAGAGTAGTTGATCGGCGGGCCGTTGGCAAAATAAGCTGGCCGATGAGGGTTTCCAGCTGCCCATGGAGGCATTACACCTTGTTGTGCGTAGGGTGGAGGGCCGCTTGCGGAGAAATTAACAAAGGTAGGCTGCGCTTGTCCAGGTGGTAAAGGCGGTCTATGACCATTGACATGAGGACCATGACCGTTGGGCATCTGCTGTGGGTATTGTTGTTGAACAGGTTCAGTCACACCGTTGGGTACGCCAGTGGTAGCCCTCTTAGCAGCCAAAATAGCCTCCCGGGTCTTCTTGTCAGGAAGCTTGGTGGGTATGTCGTATCTCTTTGCCAAGCTGTCTTTGACCATCCATGGCGCACCAATCCATGACTCACGCTTCAGGGCATTGCGAAGGAAAGCTTTCAGGATGAGCTTTGAATAGGTCTTTCGATCGCGCTGGAGTTCTGAGGCTTTGTATTTGGTGACGGCTTCACCGCTGTCTTCCATAGTGATGACGTAGGTGTATGTCCGAATGTTGTCGTCCATGGACTGACCACTGAACATGCTGTGTAGTCGACTGCTGTCCGTGATCTCGGTGATCTTGCCGAAGCGGCGCGAGTGGTCGCCTTCGACGGAAACCCGATCATTCAGCATAAAGTGCTCCTTGAAATGCTGCGAACAGGTCAGCGTGGGTTTCCTTGTGGGTATTGGTTTCGCTTCGTGGACATACATCGTAGACATCATTCACTGTGTAGTATGTCAGCAGCACTCATGGGCTAAGCAAGCAAGACTGACTCACCTAGGTCATCCATCCGATGGTGGTCTTGAAACTGGACATAGTGAAGGACAGGAGACCTTAAGCCATCCGGAAAGATGCTGTTGATCTCTTTGGAAGCTTCCGTCTGCACGGATGTTACCTCTTCGTCGGCCTTGACGAGTATTGACGTGGAGCCTACCTCGCTCTCCTGGGCCTCGAAATAGGTATAGCCTGAATGACCAGTCGCCTGGCATGTGAAGCTCCGCTGTTGATAGAAGTCGAATCTACACCTCATGAGCGACATGTACCTACCTGACGTCATTCCATATATTTTCTTACCTCTCAAGGAACCGCTCATAGTCTGTGAAGACCTCTCCAGTCTGTTCGATATGCCACACCTATCCAGCGACTTTAGCATATATGTTCCATGGTCCAACAAAGTATGTAGCTTACCTCAGTGCTGTCGTCGAGGTTCTTCGGCAGGGGTTCGAATTTGACTGGTTTACGCTTGTAGAGAACCTGGAACACAATCAGCACATGCTCCTGTATACAACGCGACCCAAACTATACCATGTTGGCCTGATCCCTAGCTCATATAGTCTGTTCGACGTCCTCGGTGCCGCGTCGCAAACTTCGGAAGTGTCGCGACAATCGAAGCGCGCCGATTACCTCTGCTCGAGGTAGTTCGCGGTAAGAGGTGGGGGCAATGGCCCCTCTGTAGGCAGTGGATCGATTGTCCGTCTCTACGCGCCAGGAAAGGTGTTTCGAAATCGTCGTCGCAGTCTTCGGTGGTCCGAGTAGCGTTCCGAGACGCGTCGATCAGTTCCGAGAGCGCGTCTAGGTGACGTGTGGGTGAGTTCGCGAGTGGTAAGAGCGTGATAGTCGGGAAGTTGTGAGGTAGGGTGGAGAGGATTAGTCGGAGAGTAGTCAATGGGGGAGAAAAGCGAGCGGAGGGTAGTGGAAGAGGCCCGTAGTCCCTTGGCACTAGTTACCATACTTGATTTGGCAAGGACTGCCTTCGCACCCTACCACCCACGCGTCAAAGCTACACACCCCACTACCATCAAAATATCAACATATTTGGACTCTTTCGAATCGTAGCAATGAGCTCTATCATGCTGCGATATGCATGCATCGATTATTCCAACTTCGGCAAACCTTGTGCATTATCAAGTTCTGTGATAATCGGTCATGAAAAGCTCATGCCTCGAGCCACCCCGAGCAAACCCTTGGGGGCAGCCTGACCCACTTGCTCAATCACACCAACACGAACAACTCTACCCCAACATTCAGCCGCACATTAGAAGGCATGGTATTGTATATTATATCAAACATCATCCCCGATATCTTCACGGTATCAAGTTTACTCAGGAGTGTTTGTTCACTACCATGCTCGCACTGCTGCTGCCATATCTCCCATTTGCAGCACCGGTAGCAAGTGTGCCATACCCTTAGAGTATTCCAAACATCCACGAGACTCTCCAAAGTGGCCCAGCAGAAAGAGTCCCTCTTTGAAGGTTACCACTGGACAGCATGCGATTGCGCGTTAGACGAGTGCTGCTCAAGAAGATATCAGGACGACAAGTTTGGCACATCCAGAGGAGCTTATTTCCCAAGTCGTGTAATCAACAAGATCTATCCTCTAGACTTATTGTATACTCATGCATCTATAAATCAAAGTAAACTACCAGAAAGCCGACCCAGCTGCCCACCACTCCGACGGCTGAATACGAACTCGTGAACATGAGCGGCAGGAATTCATACCGAGAACCAAACACTAGGCCGTGAACCAGTGAGCAGTATGCAATCAGAGGTATCGAAAGAGCGATGTAAAGCAGGGAGAAGCGATCAAGTAAAAATATCCTAGGTTTGGGTGAACTATTGTATGTTAGCGGAGACACGAAAGAAAAGACAGGTTACCTACGCAGGAGCTAGCCTATCGAAGGCGATAAGGAAAAGTACGAGCCAGAAGATAGTATAGACTGTCTTCACAGGGAACTCGGCGGCCGTGTAGAGGAGAGGAAAGAGGGACACATGACCAGCAACAGCCAAGGGTCGGAAAGCGCCAAAATATCGACGATCTTGAAGCGCTATCAAGCTGAATGGAATTATCACGAGCAAGATTGCCTTCTCGTGGACATGCCAGCCGAACAGGAAAGATGCGTAGCCACACAGCGTTACAGCACCAATGAAGGCCTCCCAAGTAGGTTTGTACAGAAGGCGGAGGAGGACAGGCTGGATGACGTTAGTTCAATTGATCACCCAGGATATCGATACACGTACTATCTGTGTTCCAAGAGTAAGAAGGAAGCATATCAATGGGTCTATGTCCGGAAGTACTGCGAAAGACGTGTCTCCCACAAGCCCTCGAGTGACGCTATTCACTGCCTCTTGATCAACATGGAGCCCAAGACGCGGGGCCACTGGTAGTGTTAGCTTGATACAATGTGGTAGTGGGAAGCTGCATACGGTAAATTAAGACTCGGTCAGAGAACGAGTATATCGCCCAGACGTTCGGCGCCCAGTAGGCATGACACAGACCTCGCGAGAACGGGAACAGGCGACTGAGTACTTGCCCTATCTGTCCCCACATTGCGAAGGGTCCAAAAGCGGCTGCGAAGACAGAGACGATGCCCACGCCCAACTTGATGCAATTGAAGAATCGAATAGTGAAATACGGGAACGACGACCGCTGCCCCAAGCAGTAAGCACGCAGAAGGTAGACAAAGTACGCAGGCGCGAGGTACAGGTAGATGTGCTTGAGACACAAAAGCGCTGCAAAGAGCAGACCAGACAATAGGAGGGTCGAATTGTTGCGGGCCAAGACCATAGAGAGGACCAAGAGGCCATAGAGGAAGCCATTGTACTGGAAATGGATGTGGTCGATTATCAGCAGTCCTGGTGACAATAGAACAGAGAGTGCAGCGGCGTGAGCAGTGACTTTGGACTTTGAGGTCTTCACATAGCTGGCGAGTTTTTAGTAACGGATAGATCAAGTAGGGTGGTGTGTAAGTACAGGTGCAAAGCGTAGACCAAGACGAGCTCGGTTAAAATGACTGTAGTACGCTGGAAGTACACGGTCTGCCAGCTGTTGTATCCAAGATCTTTTACATTGAGCAGGCCAGGATCAACATAGGGTGCAGCTTGAGACATTAGCCATTCAAAGTAAGCGAAGAACGGCGGATAGTCCAAGGTCCATTCAGACGTTTTCTGGAGTGTGTTAGATTGGAACTATTGCGTGGCGTTGACGGCATGGTTGTCTGACTTCGTAATACCACTCCTTGATGGGTAGGGAATGCGTTAGAGCAAGCCAGTTACGATGAACCTCGAAGTCGGTCGACTTACTGCCGGAGATGGTCAGCAAGGACGAGGAACTAAACTTCAGAATTGTGCAGCGAGACATACTAAGCAGGGAAAAGCAGCACCTTGAGCGCCGTGGCCACGACGGCGCACTGCGCAATGGACGGAGACAGCTGTGCCATGGGAGAATTGACAGCGGGTTGATGCACGATCGCCGGAAAGCACAGATTGACCAGTCGCTCGTAGTTGGACGTCACGTGCTCGCTTATGGATGATCCCTGCCATCCAGCATCCGTGGTCGCGTATGTACAGAACACGTCAACCTTGGAAACAGCAGAATACGCAAACGTCATTCTAGAAGTCAGCAAACCCCCAGGGGTAAGCATGACACACGTGGAGGTTTCGCATGATGGCGTTTGACATCTGATACCCCGAAGACGGAGCGCTCCGTGTTTGTTCCACACCTGGCGAACGCTCGCAGTAGTATACCCCGGAGGCAGACCAGATGGAAACGCTCAATACGGCTTGCTGAGACGCGGCGATGGGCAGGCTGGCACTAAGGGCTATCCTTACGCCTGGAACTGGAGCCGCCGCAATACGATCTGGACCCTTTCGTGTTCGCGTGACAAAGGAAAAAAGGGACCCGTCTTAAGAGCAGCACTATCAGGCGGCTCGTCTAGTCAGGGACGGTGTGCATATCTGCAATTACCCGTTGGCCGCATCTGCTGGAGGATACCGAGCTGCGCCGTTGGTAGCACAAGGCCGTCTACGCCAGGCACGGGGGCGCGTCGCTGCACGAAATACCACGCCGCCTAGCACAGGCGTCTACGGGGCCAGAGAACTGCAGGGCAGCGGTTCGTGGCGACGGTGGTTTGCACGATTCAGACGTGGCCTGCGCGTTTAAAATGGGCGGTGCGCTAGTTGTCCGCTTTGGGCTGCCTCATTTGCGGCTGCCTCCTAATGTGCCCTGCTAGTTAGCATTTCTCACCGACCTCTTTCTTCTCTCCTCCGCTCCGACTTCAGGTCGCATCCCTCTTCTTCGATCCCCTTCGTTCATTCTGTCCTCTTCTCCCCGCATCGAGCCTCCCGGCAAAGCTTGCTTCTTTGCACTTCATTCTTATTGTTCGCTCTTTTGGTGCACGCATCCTCAAACAAGCCACGCGAGTTTGTTCTTCGGCAGCTCTGGCCCACGGCATTTAATTGCGCCTCCACTGCGTCCACCGTGCAAGCCTGCGACAGTACCCTTCTGGACCTCTGTGCCTGTATCCTTTAGGCCCCGATTGCCTGCGTTGTGAGCGTGTCTTGTATTGTTAGACCTGCAAACGACTCGTTGCCATTGTGCTTTTGGAAGTACGTCTTGTCCAATGCGTCTCCACTGCGCTCAAACTAATGCCCTCTAGAACGCTCTACATCTTGTAATACAGCAGCATCTTCGCAAGCCCGGCGACCTCTCTGCAACCGGTTGCAACTTCACCTTCTGCCATACATATTTCGCCGTCCGGTCCAACGAGTCCCGGACGCAGTAATACACCTTCACCACGGCGGTTCTATCTCAAAACGCGCGGGACAGCTTCAGTCTGCCTCCGCACCTCCTCGGTATGCAGCAACACGACGGCGCCCCGAACGCCCCCAGCGGTCCTCGTCTCCAGTCGAGCTTCCACAGGCAGATGAACGGCGGTCATCACGGCTTCTCGCACGGCGCCTTCGCTACGAACCAGCCCGGCTATGGCGACCGACACCCGGAGAGGGCGAACAACATGTCCATCAATACCGGCAGACTCAACCCTGGCAACCAGAACGGCAACGATTTGCAGACTCCAGGAACTGGTTTCGACATGAACTTCACCCCTCTGCTCCCTTCGCAGTTGCTCCTCGGTAGCCCCTTCCAGCCAGGCTCGCCCTCGGCTTTCGCTTCCCCGCAGTTTCAGAACTTCGCACAGTTCGCTGGCCAGAATCAGTCTCAGCAACAGAACCACCAGAACAACCAGATGGGAAGCCCCTTGCAACAGCCTCTTTCGCCCCAGCTGTACCAGAACATGGTTTCTCCCACTAGTGGCTTTTTTGGTGGACCCCAGTCACCTACTGGAGGTTTCCCTGGTTACGGCGCGCAGGGTCTCGGTGGACTCGGCTCCTCAATGCCGATTGCTCCCGGTCTTGTATCTGGAACTAGCAGGACTGTATACCTGGGCAACATCCCCCCTGAGACTTCTGCGGAGGAGATCCTCGGCCATGTACGCAGTGGTCAAATCGAGTCCGTCAGGCTTCTCCCAGACAAGAACTGCGCATTCATCTCCTTCCTGGACAGCAGCTCCGCCACTCACTTCCACTCTGACGCCATTCTGAAGAAGCTATCAATCAGGGGTCAGGACATCAAGATTGGATGGGGAAAGCCGTCCCAGGTCCCCACATCTGTGGCCTTGGCTGTGCAGCAATCGGGTGCCTCTCGCAACGTCTACCTAGGTAACTTGTCCGAGGATGTTTCTGAGGACGAACTCCGCGAAGACCTCAGCAAATTTGGTCCCATTGATACCGTCAAGATCGTCCGGGAAAAGGCTATTGGTTTTGTTCACTTCTTGTCCATCGGAAATGCTATCAAGGCTGTGTCTCAACTTCCCCAGGAGCCAAAGTGGCAAGCGCCTAGGCGCGTATACTACGGCAAGGATCGATGCGCTTACGTTTCGAAGACCCAGCAGCAGAACGCCGCGCAGTACCTGGGTATCGCGCCTGGCTACGCTCATGTTCTTAACGGTGCTGACCGCGACATGATCTCCAATGCTCTTGCTCAGCAATCTGTCGCTGCCGCGGCGGTCGCGACCTCTGCTGGTGGTGTGAACAACTTGGGTAACCGAACAGTTTACCTAGGTAACATTCATCCCGAAACCACCATCGAGGAGATCTGCAATGTTGTGCGCGGTGGTCTTCTTCACCACATCAGGTATATCCCGGATAAGCACATTTGCTTCGTTACTTTCATCGACCCGACGTCGGCTGCGTCCTTCTACGCTCTTAGCAATCTCCAGGGGCTTATGATCCACAACCGTCGCTTGAAGATCGGATGGGGTAAGCACTCTGGTGCTCTCCCGCCTGCGATTGCCCTTGCTGTCAGTGGTGGTGCCTCACGTAACGTCTACATCGGCAACCTAGATGAGTCCTGGACCGAAGACCGCTTAAGGCAGGATTTCTCGGAGTACGGCGAGATCGAGCTGGTCAACACCCTGCGCGAGAAGAGCTGTGCATTCGTCAACTTCACCAACATTGCCAATGCTATTAAGGCAATTGAAGCGATCCGTGGCCGTGACGAATACAAGCGATTCAAGGTCAACTTCGGAAAGGACCGATGCGGTAACCCTCCTCGCCAGATGAACAGCCAGCAGGCCCAGGCTCAGCAAGCCGGTAGCGATGGTCTCCAGTCACCATCGCCTATCAACGGACTACATCCCAACCGTGCTGGTGCTTCAGTCTCGCCGACTGGCTCTGGCGCACCAGGCTCTGGCCAAAGCACCAACGGCCAGTTCCCTTCCGTTCAAGCGCCTGCTTCAGGTAACATCATGAACTCCGGCAACAACAACCCCCTCATGATGTACCTACAAGCTCAGCAACAGCAGCAACAACAACAACAGGTCGAGGCCAGCATGCAACAACAACAGCAGCAGCAACAGCAGCAGCAGAACCAGCAACAATCTTTCCAGTCGCCGCAAGCTGCTTTCTACAGTGCCGACCTGAACACTCCTCAGCCACACCATTCTCATAGCTCCCATCAAAGCACATCGAGCTTCAGTCTGATTAACGGTACGTCAGCTGGTGGCTCAGGTGCTACTACTGTTGGTGGCCTCCTCGCACCTTCGAACCTCAACTCGCGTGGCCAACATTCTCGCGCTGTGAGCCTGCCCGCTTTCACTCAGGGCCCCTTCAACCACTCCATGCAGCAAACCCAAGCTCCTCAGCAGGGCTCTTTCGGTAGCCTAAGCTCCGGCATCGGTGGTTTCGGCAGCGGCAACGGCGGTTACGGTCTTGCCATCCAGGGTGACGGTGGTCTCCCTGGCTGGGCAGAAGAAGAGGTTGGTGCGCAGTAAGCCTTACCTGGATGTCGTGTATCTTCTTCATTGTGCGATACTTATCCTTCATCTACTGGCTGGTTATTACTACTCCCTTCTTTCGCCTTCCCAGAAATTTCCTTTTGCATATGTCCGGTCTAGGGTTATGGCGCGAGCTGATCAAGCTTTGGGGATCGATCTTCAACTATGTGTTGTAATCTGAATGTGCGCAAGATGTTGCCTTAATACTTGACCTTACCACCTTCGCTTTCTTTTTTCTTTCTTTGCCCTTTACGTTGTTGTAGTTTAGATACCTGTAGGGATACCTAGGGATTTGGTAGGAGGCAATGAGACTAGACGGTCGTATGAGTGTCTAGCCAGGGTAGGCCTGGCATATAGTCAATCAAACTGTAAAACTATCCATGATTCACTTGCATGCTACTTTATATGAGTGCGGTCCGCTTCACACCTGGTGCCACAAGTCCATCTCAAATTCTCACATTGGGTATCTGATGATAGATGATGTGCAAATATTGGCTCATCCGCGCATGCGCAGAGCATCGCACCATATGCGCACCATCGCCTCTTGTTCTTGGCCCTTTTTATTCGTTGTAGTCGAAGCCATCATCACTTCCCTGATCTCTGACCGGCCCAGATCGCGCCCATCTTTGATCCTACTCCAGCAGTCGCGCACCACAGCCTGCGCATACTCAATGTCGACTTCCTCTTCGTCCAGTTCCATCACTGTACCATTCTCCATTGTGCCATAGCCTGAATCCATGTTTCCATCCGTGTCCTCAGCGCCCAGCGTTGTGCTAATGCAGACCACGACGCCGGGTGAAGAGATAGCGCCCGACTGCGGTCCTTCACGAGTCGCTCGTAGCTCGCCGACTTGTATCGAACAGAGGCCCCCGCTATATGATGCCCCCTCTCGCACCGCGAGTATGTGTCTCGGCGTCCACAGAGCGGAACACTGGTATCGCAGTACTGAGGCATGTGCGTCTTGTTGTCGCAGCGGTATCGACGTCATTGTTTCCTGTTGCGCTCGCGGTTGTGCAAAGACATATGTGCGGTTCGGTGCGAGGCTCGAAAGGTGGAGGAGGTGCTGGTATGAATGTACGTATGGCTCTGGTTTACCGTCTGCACCCGCAGGTGGCTGGTAACCCGGAGGTATGGTGTCGCGAAATGCGCGGTATGATAGCGACCATGGCGTTTGCTGTCGTGTGGTGTTTGGGAAGCTGGTCTCGATGCCTTGGATGAGGGTGTTGACGATAGCGAGAGAGGCGTCGATGTTGGTAGAGGGGTTGGAGACGAAATATAGCCTACAGTATTAATTCCGTGCGAATATCAGGTGTGTGGAAGGTGAAGGATTACCCGCTATATTTCATCTTGTCTATGTTGCAGTGTGTCAGAGATGTCCGCTATGCGTAAGGTAGAAATGGGTGGATTCGTCAGGTTTAGCTATCGCATTTTTCTATGAGCGAGAGGCAGAAACTCTACGAGAAAGAGCGCACATAGCCCTGCGCGTGACCAAGAGTGCCAAATCCTGAAGTGAAGATGCGATGAGCGACGCGACGCAACCTGGGAAGCTCCCAGGCGGGTGGGGCAGCTTTTAGCGCGTCGGCGACAACAGCTCTCTCAATCCATTTCCTCTTACCACCTGTGACAACATACCATGAATCCGCTCCCCTTGTTTTTACAAGCTTTTCAACAGAACCCGAAACGGAAAACCCCTCCACCGCGCCTTATCATGTTTGTCGTAGCTGGTGGCAAACAAGCGTCTTCCTGTATCCCATGGGGAAGGAACTCTACCCTGAACTCGCGATTTGCGGAGCTACGCATATAGACAGTACGCGAAGTCCTGTCGATTCTCAACTCCACAATGTTGCCCATCACTCGTTCCGAAATCCAGAGTGAGTTACCTTGGAAGTACAGTAGAGGCCCCGGACTGAAGTCTGTACCCGGAACGTTGATGTTGGTCGCCAAAGTGCCGTCGATCATCGTCAAGTCCAGCTCATCTTCGTTGACTATCTGGCCAGTCGTATCAGTCTCCCTCCAGCGTGCAATACCGGCGCCTGGGAAGTAGGCGTCAATCGAGATTTCATACTCGGCATTGTAACGGTCGTTAATGTACTCTATCCAAGAGTCCCTGGATGGTCCAAAGTCCGCCGAGTCAGATGCAGCACGCCCAATCCGATTTCGTTCGGCCAGTACGCCGGCCCACTGCCATGGGGTCATCCGTCGCCAATGCGCAGAAATGAAAAGTGACGCTATCAGGAACTTGATAGTTTGCCAGTCTCCGAGTCTGAGCCTTAGTGTTGGCATCCAGCCTTCCTGAAGATTTGGCGGAAATCGACCCAGTAGTACACCTGCATGGACGACGTTTTTCATGGCTTGAAGAAACCGCAGGGAATCATTGGTGTCTTCGAGATCAATACCAAACTGCCTGCGGATATCTTCGGTTCCTGTAAGCGGCCCAAGCACATCTTGGATCGTTGTAGCCATGAGACCGAAGACAGTGTTGGTCAGATAACCTGAGTCAACCCCAAGGCCCGGATCAAATCCGTGGTCGACATTAGGGCTTACGGTTTGAACCACGGTCTCCTGTGCTGGGGGCTGGAGAAAACAAACTGCACGACAGGTTGGACATGTGTTCCGACCTTGTTCCTCATTTAGCCATCGATCTAGACACGACCGATGGAAGACATGGCCGCATATCGTCCGAATGATGGTATACGTATCGGGACTCCAGGTATCTCTGCAGATGGGACATGCCGGATCGTCTGAAGGGGGCGACGGCTTGACGTGGCTTAAAAAGTACTGCTCGCGCGACCGTGCTGGAGGGTGGTTCATATTGACGGAGGTCTGGCTCACAGTGCGGTACTGTTCAACTGCGTTGTACAACGATGTATGGCGAGGAATGATCCAATGTATTGACGGATTTTCCGGCCTTTTGTGGACGAAGGGACACCGCTCGCACACAGTGTGACTGCGCGTATTTCACACCATCGTGTGGGATGTGGTTCACCAGGATGTGGTTCACCACGTAAACCGCTATTTCACATGTTCGGGCGCAGGTAATGCGAAGGTATATATAAGACAATACCGGGCGTTGAGAGTGAAGATTGAAAGTCTGTCATCGAGTATATAGTCTTCTTCGTGGCTTCTACTGGGCGCCGATGCTCAGGTAGAGACACAATAGCAGTATATATGCATTCAGGTAATGATTCTACCAAGGAAGTTACCCTCACACTCTCCTCTCAGGCTTTGTTCTGGACAAAGGTCTTCCACCAAACATAGGGTGAATGTCAAGCAGCTTGCCTGTTGAACAACTAGTGCACCGCCTTGTTAATGCCATAGATAGCTTAGGTCTTGATATGTTGGGCAATGCCATGAATGGTTTTCTTGAACTAATGATTGGCATCTTACGATCCATTTCGGTTCATCGCTCTGGTAATTCTCCATTCATTGACCCAAGAATGCTCGAAATAGCGAGAATGCTGGTTTAAGATTGGCATCTTTCTATAATTCGCTGTTGAGTCCTTTCGTGGAATTCTTTGACTGCTGCAGTGAATTGGCAGGAGTTGATGTTCCATGATACTCTGTCTGTGGTTGCCCTTTGATCACATGAACTGGCCTTGGCGATAGGAGATGGATGTTGGAGTATGGCTTAAACGCGTCCGACGGAATCTCGTGTTCCATTATGCCTCGATCAGATTACTCATCCGTGCATGCATCAGCGTGTGAAAGGCGGGTTGCGGTGTTTTTCAGCCCGTGTCTACTTCAACACATCTCGAAATCAACGCGCAAGCCGTCTGCTAAGTGCAGCGGTGCAAGCTATATCGACTGGCATGTAAGCTTTCGGACTACATGGTGATTAGTTAAACATTCTATAAGGCTGTATGGTCTTACATGTAACAGCTGTCAGTGTTCGGAAATTTAGCGGGATGATCCTGTCAGCAATTTCGTGTTCCTGTTGTCCACGGGTATCTTGCGGAGTAATTACCAGTCCCTCGGTTCAGCCTCCGATGTGCCTCACGCCACCCATGTACTTCGTCCTGAAGATTGGCACTGCATAGCACTAGCCACACAAAAGCACTGCAGCTCCGTCGTACGTCATGATTCCCGTAGACCCAATGCGCTTTCGGAAGCTGATATCGCAAGAGCGGGGATTAATGCTCGAATGCTCGAATGCTCGATAGGACGCATCGGCACCGCGCACTTTGCGCCTGCCTAATCTAGCGTAGAAAGGCGGGCTAGCGCCTGAGGCTTGTGAAGCTTCGACAACTCCACGAAGCTTCGCGGTCAGTGTTACAGCGGCCAACTGTCCAATCTCTTACCTAGTAATCATTACCATTGCACCGAGATGCATCCATAATTGTGGGCACTCTACCATCAAAGCGACCCTGGGTCCTTGGGTACCTGTATTGCCCTGAACCCCCAATGCCGTTCGGGATACGATCGTCAATCGTTCAGAGTACCAAGCACACCACGGCCTTCCTCTTCGAGCATACGTGCATGCATGCTCTTAATCTAGTTCCCTATCATATCCGCCTCGCCTATTCGCCCGACCGTCCTTTGCCTTGTTCTACATGGGTCTAGCAATGACAAGTACAGGGTAGCTCCTGCAGCTATGATGTCTTCTTTCTCGGGAACGCGCAAGTTCGCTACCTGGTCCGCGGTTCAAGCTGTGCAGCTATAAAGTGGTATAGTTCGTGCGACTGCAGCGAGGGTACGGCGAACCTGAGATCTTTGCCTCCAGTTCCTGTCGTGTTGTCTGGGTTGAAAGCATGGCTTCCCTCTTCAACGCCGTTGCGGGTCTCTCGCTAGCCTCAGTCGCGCTATCGTCGCCTGTCGCACCTCACATTCATACGCGGCACTACAACGCGACAAGTCCCTGCGCACAAGTCGGCACTGCGATTGTAGGCAAGAATGTCACTGCAGGTACCGCAACTGTACCCGCCGAACTCGCATGGGACTGCATCAACTCCGTCCCATTCAACCAAAGCGCTGCTCTTGCCCTGGTAGACGGTGTCGTTCCATACTTCAAATGGCAAAGTAACACCGTCTGGTTGAAAGACCCTCCAGCTGAATACGCCGAGAAGGTGCAGCCAGCGGTTGATATCTGGGGCGAACTCGAGGAAATCAGGGAAAAGGTCAAGGGAGGAGAGTACAAGAACGAGTACGAAGTAAGGTGTCTCTCTCCTCGTTTTGAAGAATATGAACTGATTCAGAACAGTTCGGTTTCGAGCTCTACACCCTTTTGCAAAGCACCCATGACGGTCATTTTGTGTACGTCCCCGATGTAGTCGGCACAGTTTTCAACTTCGCCCGTCCTGTACCACTCGTTTCCGTTTCGAGCGACGGAAAGGAGCTTCCCCGGCCTTACGTCTATGCCGATGTCTTGGCCGAATCTTTCGGCAATGCTACGTTCACGCCTTCGCCCATTACCCACATCGATGGCGAGGATGCCAAGGACTTCCTGGAGAACTGGGCTCAGTACGGTTCCCTCCAGGACCGAGACGCGTTGTACAACAACGTCTTCTACGAGCTCGCCACTGTATCTCTCGGCCCGGTTGGATCTGGTATTGGAACCTTCGCGGGATCGGGCCGCGGTCGCTGGATTTACCCCGGTCCTACCACCGAGCTTACGTTCGAAAACGGTACCAGCCGAACTTATGACAACTTCGCCAAGGTTCTGATCCCCTTTGACGGTATTACCGACGGAGAGAGCCTCTACAAGCTCTGGTTCACGGGCAACCAGCCTGGAAGCGAAACCGAAGCTTCCAACACTACCTCGGCTACACCTACACCCTCTGCCACTACCTCCGCTACGCCTCTTCCAACCATCCCTGCGCCAGGATATCCGCCTCCAGTCCTTCGTGAAGCACACAACTTGATTGGTGGCTACTTCCTCGAGGGTGACTACTCAGACGTTGCCGTACTTTCCGTGCCATCTTTCGTCGGAATTGACAACGCACAGGAAGGGTTCCAAGATACTGCTGCCAAGTTCCTTGCCCAGGCCAAGTCCGCCGGGAAGAAGAAGCTCGTGGTTGACGTTTCAGCCAACGGCGGAGGCACCATCTTGCTCGGCTACGATCTGTACAAGCTGCTATTCCCGCAAGAGATTGATCACGCGGCTGCCGACCGCTACCGCGCCTTCGAAACTACAGAGATCTTGAACCGAAAGTTCTCTGAAGTTGCCGCGGGTGTACCACGTGTGCTTGAGACCAAGAACGAAACACTAGAGGATCTGGTCGGCAATGTTGTGTCCTCCGTCTTCAACTACCGATCTGATCTTGATGTCAATAGCGAGAACTTCGAGAGCTGGCAGGACAAGTTTGGCCCTGGGCTCGAGCAGAAGGGGGACAACTTCACCAACCTCTTCCGCTGGAACCTCAGCGACGTACTGACTCCGCTCAACTCCGGTGGTGTTTACGTCCACGGATATGGCCCCCTGTCGAACTACACTAAGGCTCCTTTTGCCGCTGAAGACATCGTCGTCGTCACCGATGGATACTGCGCATCAACTTGCACCATCTTCTCTGAACTCATGCGTCAGCGTGCCGGTGTCAAGTACATCTCACTGGGAGGCCGCCCTCGTGAGGGTATTACGCAAGCCGTGGGGGGTGTGAAGGGAACGAACAACTACCCGTGGGACTACATTCAATCCGTGGCTCAGTTCACCATCGGTAATCTGTCTACGCCTGCAGAAGGCGCTGAGCTCAACAAGACGGAACTAGGCGACTACTTCGACGACACACCCTTTATCCGCTCTTCCAACAACGCGATCAACGTCAACTTCCGCGATGGTATTCGCGATGGAGACGAGACCGACACTCCTCTCCAGTTCGTCTACGAGCCTTCAGACTGCCGTATTCTGTACACCAAGGCTATGACTGTCGATGTAACCGCTATCTGGAAGGCTGTTGCTGATTCAACCTGGGGCCATATTAGCCACTGCATTGCCGGAGACCTCGGTGGTTACTCAACATCACGCATGGGGAAGCGTGAGTTGAGTGTATCTGAGAGAGCACACAGCAAGAGGATGCAGTCGTGGAGGAGGGACCTCAAGGCGGCTGACTACCCGCTCGATGTCAGGACTGATCTGACCGGCATGAACTTCGATGGTAATGGCATGATGTGGCCGTAAATTACGGTTTATCAACCTGATAGAATGAGGGCAAACATGCATCTAGATACGAAATGAATATCGTGGTCTTGATGCACCAGATCTTGAACCTGTGACTCGTATGATGACAGTTCATGCAATGCTGCTTGTGCGTTGAGAACGATTGTCTGGTTTAAGTCGAAGAATGTGGAACTAATTTCACTTCAGGATTTCAGTGTGAATATGCTAAACTACCAAGGGTACGCTAAGTTGAATGGCCTCTCGCGATAGTGAAAGAACTGTGACGGGCATCGATCACAAAGGTGACGGCACAGGTAACTACATGCTGCTTCCAATCTGGCGCGCCAGACTTTCACTCAGACAAGTGATGGTACCATTTAGCGGCGTCACGCGCTTGCCATGAAAACTCCATTCTTGGTAGATTTGGGTTGGGTGTATTGAGTGACGCCTCTAGTCCTACGAATGGGACGGTTGTAGTGTTGGTATAGATTCTGACCTACCGCCGCATAGCTGCTACGAAGCTGGACAGAGGCCCACTCTCATCGTCTAGAAGCTTACCTTTGAAACCAATCGCTTGACTATCTAATGATCCACGAGGACGGTCAGTTGTGGTGTCGTCTTGATACTCATTTCCGTCCTCAGCCTCGCTGAAGATGACCTCACGAGCGTGGAGGGAGATGCGGACTGGTTCGATGCCTTCCAACTGGACAGGGCAACTACCAAGGCGATAGCTGTCTTCGAATAGTAACGTATCAATTCTCCCAACAAGATACATCGGCGCAGAATATACAGAAACTCTGAGGGCCTCCGCGGAGCCTCAACGCCGGGTCCAACAATTGACCTCTCCGAAAGCGGAACGTCGAGGCTCATGCGTCGGGAAGATAGGCATCCGCAAGAACAATTAAGCTGCCGTCGATAGGCGTATACTCCTTTTGAGAACGATGACCCTACAGTTCGTCGGTCGTCATGGCTACCCCTTCGCTATGTTTAGAATGTGGTGCCTGCGCAAGTCACGCTGCTAGTCTTGCTTTTGCCGTTGCTTCTGCTATTCGCGCATAGGACAGATGGAGAAGAAAGCACACCAGAAGTTCTGCGTAGTACGATCTCCAGCGATTTTCTCCGATGCAGCAGAGGGAACGCACGTGTGCTTTTACTTCCGGTGTTACAGAGAAGCGGCAGAAGGAGAAAACCATTAGCGTGGGGTACTGGATGTCGGCATTGCAAGCCACGTTGACGCCATCGATCGATCCAACTACCCCTACACCACAAAGTGACATCGTGTGTTTTTCTCGGGGCCGGATCTGGGTGTCGGCGAGGTGTGGTAGGGGCTTTTCTCCCCTATTACACATAGGCTTCCCGATATCGCGACTCGCGGCACGACATCGATCCGATGCGAACACTCTGCCGTGTCTCCGGTGTTTACTCTGTCTCTCCGTAGCAACGTGGTCCGTATTGTCAGCCAAATAAGGTGATCCTCAGGTGTCGACCCGATCGCACGCAACAACGCATGAGTAGCCTGCTATATAGCGCAGCATGGAGGGGCTTACGTCTTTTCGGCAACCGGGGTGGGAAGGGTCTAGACGGAGCGATTAGGCCAAAAAGCAGGTTGTCTGCAAGGTTCCATCGCGCAACGGTTATAGCGGAGACAAGTTTTCTCCGTGTGCATTTTGGCATGTGTCGGGTAGGTCCATCCCGGCGGTTGGCCTTTGCATCGTTCGATGCCCTTTCGCGCGGGGCCGCGGACCATAATGATTTGCACGTCATCGTCGATGTCCCAGCAAAGGACATGCGGGTAATCTGCCCGCGCATTTGATCTACTCAAATGTTTACGTTGACCATCGCTCATGTCATGCCGATCCGATTGCGGTTCCACAGAAAACCTGACAGGCCATCATCATGCACGCGGGTCGCACGTTTAACGACTAAGCACTACATTATAGGGAAAAATTAAACACATCGCTACATTAGTAGAGTATGCTAAAAAGCTTTATTTTCTACTTAAAATTAATAGATTTAATATTATAAAGTAATATAGATAATATAATCTTATTATTAAAGCTTTTTATATATACTATAATTTTTATATAGACTTAAATTTTAAAGTAAAGATTACTACTATTACTATAAATATATTTTTACTTATATTTCTAGCTATTACTATACTTAAATATACTATTTAAATATCTTTTTAATATAAGTAGTTACTATATTATTTATAATTTAACTTTACTTATACTATAAATACTTTTTAAGCTTTATAAAGCTATTAATTTTATATAAATATTTTTTAGTATACTTCTTAATAATATTTTATATACTCTTAATAAAGTTAAGATTAAGTAAATTAGCTAAGTAATAAAGATACTATATACTATTATAAGCTTTATAGATAGTAGAGAAACTATTAGAATTATAAGTACTATAGCTTAAATTATTATTTTTAATAAAATACTAATTATAGTAATTTTTAAAGTAAATATAAGTTTAAATTATATTTAATTTAAGCTAAAGAAGCTTTAGAGCTTCTTTATACTTTAGAAGTATTTTTTTAGTATAGTATACTACTATTATACTATTATCTAGCTATTCTATAATTAGTTACTTTTTCTTTTTAGCTTTTTATTATTTTATATAAGCTTAGTATTTTTTTTTATTCTTTTAAATAAATTACTAATAAAACTTTAAAAAGTACTTCTTTACTTTAATATTATTAAATTTATTATTATAGAATATTAGTTTAGTAGTATACTTATAGTAATTAACTTAAATAGCTATATAAATAAGCTAGTACTTTTAAATTAGATCTAATACTAAGTTCTTATAAAAAAAGTACTTACTAATAATATAAAGTATTTATTTATTTAGAAAGTTATTAAAAGCTATATAAGCTTTATTAGTAAATACTATACTATTCTAAACGTCTTATATAAGCTTTTTATAGTAGTTATTAGTATATTAGTAATATTATTTTTATTATATAAGTATAATCTAAGTCTATTTAGCTACTCTAAACTTTTAAGTATTCTATTACTTTTTTAAAGCTCTTCTAAGAGTTTTCTAGATAATAAAGTAGCTAATATAAGCTACTTAAATATTTAGATAATACTATTAAATACTTTATAAAGTATAAATTATTATATTAAGTTATTTATTAAAAACTATAAGTTCTAAACTTTTAAGAAGAGATAGTAAGTATAATTATAGTAGCTATAAATAAAATAAAAAGTATAATTATAGTAAGTATAAGTTAAGTAGCTAAAATATAATAAGTATTCTAAATTAATTTAAGTTATATTCTAAAGTATAGTAGCTAAAGAGCTAAAGTAAAAGAAAAAGCTTAAAAAGTAAAAGCTAAAAAAGTAGTTTAGTTATAAAAAAGTAGTAGTAAAAAAGTATATATTATTTATAAAAACTTTAAAATAAGAAAAGTATTCTTAAATATTTATAAAAATCTCTAAATATTTAAAAGTATTAAATAAGATAATACTTTTTTTTATTCTAAGACTAGTTATTACTAGTAAGTATTTTTATATTATATATATATATATATATATAGCTAATAATAAGTAGTATTAAAAGTATATCTAAATAGAATTATAAATAAAGTAGACTTTAAGTTTCTAAATATAAAAATAGTAATATATAAAAAAATAGCTAGTATTAGTAAAAAAAATAAAAAAAAATAAAAAAGCTTTATTATTAAGGCTAGTGCTAAGACTTAAACTATTTATATATCTTTTTAAAAATATAAAAAACTAAGTAGATATATAGTATATATATATATAGCTATATAGTATAGACTTATAAAAGATAAGTAATATAAATAGTATAAAGAAAGTGTTTATAGTAAAGTAAAGTAAGCTACTAAAGTTATTAAGCTATAATATAAGTAATAAAATTAATTTAAAAGCTTATAAAACTAAGTTTATAAAAGTACTTAAAGTATAAAATAGTTTAGAAATATACTTTTATATTACTTAAGTAGCGCTTATAAAGCGTATATAATATATTAGTTAAGTATTATATTAGTATAGATAGTATTATAATATTACTAGTAATAGTATTTTTATAAAAGTAGCTAAATATAAAGCTATATTTAGTATATTAGTATATATATATAATATAATATAATATATATAGTATATATAAGTAATTAAGTATTATATAGTATATAAAGTAGTATATAAAGTAGTACGTAAAATAAGTATATAAATATAAATATAAGTAGATATATAAATAAGTATATAGATATATTATAAAAGTACTAGCTAAGTAGCTATCTAAGATAGTAAGTGTCTAAAATACTATATAGCTTTAGTAGACTTAAAAGCTCTTAAGCTATATTAAGTAGACGTACATAGATAGATTATTCTAACTTAGACTAGAGAGTCTAGATTAAAAGCTTTTCTAGATTTTATTAAAACTTCTAAAGTTACTATTTATATTTTCTAAAGCTATTATAATAGTTAGTAAAGTTTCTATAATATTTATAATTATAAAGAAGTTTATAACTAGTACTAGAAGTAATATAAAAGTTTCTAAAGATATTATAAGCTATTTACTTATTTTACTACTTAAAAGTATTAAAAAAACACGCTTAATAAAGTATAGATATATACTTTTTTAAAGAATAACTAGAAGAATATTAGTAGAGTATTTATACACTTTAAAATAATATATTTTAATAAAAATAAATAGGTTATAAGTAGTTTTAGATAAGTATAGAGCTTTTAATCTAGACTTTCTAGTCTAAGTTAGAATAATCTATCTATATATACCTATTTAACTCTTAAGCTCTTAAGCCTACTAAGACTATATAGTACTTTAGGCGTCTACTACTTTAAGTAGCTACTTAGCTAGTACTTTTATAATATACTTATATTTATACTTATATACTTATTTATATACTTATTTATACTTATACTTATATATTTATTTTACGTACTACTTATTATAGACTAGCCTTAGAGTTAGAATATACTAAGTATTAATAGAATATTATAAGGCTTAGAACTTAAGAAGCTATATATAAAATCTAGAGGTTTATATAGTAAGTCTAGATCTTACCTATACTTTCTCTATTCTAGTCTAGGCTTAAATAAAGCTTAAAACTATTATATACCTTTAAACTTACTTCTATTATATTAGTTAGAAAAGTAGTATAGCGTTATAAAAAATACTTTTACACTAAGATTATAAGCCTAATAAGTAATACGTAAAAGTAAGTTTATATATATAAAGTTTTTAGACTATATAAAAATTTTATTTATATAACTTCTACTACGCCTATATATAAAGTTATAATAACTCTAAACTATATCTAGACTAGAGTTATATTATAATTTTTTATAATTATAATATAGCTTTTGTCTAAGATCTTACTTATACTCTAACGTAACTTACCTTTATTCTAACTTACTTTAAATTCTTTACTTTATAACTTTTATATCTACTTTTTTTAAAAACTTATTAGTTCTAAACTATATCTATACCTCTTATTATAAGATTCTATATTATTCTTATTTAGCTTATAGCTCTAGTACTATTTACTTTAGCTAGTTCTCTTAATACGCAAAATAGTAGTACTAGTGTTACTACTACTAGCGCTTCTAGTAGCTAAGATCTAAAAAAGCTAACTAGTTCTTCTAGATATAGCTTCTTCTATAACTTTAAGGTAAAAGCTCTAATTAGGTCTAGACTATACTCTAACTTATAAAGATTATAATAACTTAGTTATTATTATCTTTTTATTATTATTAAGCTTTATTAAGATTATACTTATTATTATTTCTTAACAAATTAGAAAAATTTCTAGTAAATCTAATTACTTACGTAATTAAGATTTTAGTAGCTAGTTTTAATCTACTATACTAGAAGATTCTAAAATACTTCTATTTATCTTAGCCTAGTTAATATTAGAGTTATTATATAATTTAATAACTCTTATTTTCTTATCTCTCTTTCTATAATTACTAAAAGATCTAGTAATAAACTAATTATTAGTCTATATAATATAACGCATAGACTAATATAATTAGTACTAGTCTAGATTATAAATCTAGAAGATAAGAAGAATTTAGTAGACTTAGATTATAAATCTAGAAATTAATAGAAATTAAGTAGATTTAATTATAAATCTTTATCTCT